>NC_142506.1:59608500-59930500 GCF_057876585.1 Rhinolophus sinicus | reverse complement strand
CCCCTTTTGTTTGTCTAGTCACTTCTCCACAATTTATTGCCCTTTATCAAGATGGTATTTGAGCTTCCAAGTTTAACAGCCTCTATGGATTTTTACTTCTTTTTTGTAAAGCCCTTGTGCACGTAAAAATATAGACACCAATAAAGAAACACATACCCTTTCTTCTGTTAATGTAGCTCTTGTTAGTTTAATTCACATTCCCCAGTGGCAGACTCTAAGAGGGCAGAGGAAAAGTTTTTTCCTCCCTTTTAGTGGCAGAGTTAAGACCAAGACTTTCCGGTCTTTTGATACCCTGTTTGGCACTCAAAAGAAAATGAAAAAAACCAAAAACATATTCTATTTATGAAAGGTTCTTAATACATTACAAAAATTGTTTATCATGTTGTATAGTTTGTTATATTTCTCTTTCTTGTTGAGAACATTTGGAAGAATGAGGAGAACGAAAGAATTTAATTATGTTTGAGTCCACTGGGAATTATTGAGGGTACTATTTTCTGTGAATTCACTGGGCAATTTTCATATAGCGATCAACTGAGAAAAAAATTCTGGTTTGCCTGTTCCACCTCCACCCCCACCCCCAACTGATAAATGTTTACGCAAATAAGTATAAAATAGTGTGTGAAAGCTCAAGCTTTAGAGTCATATAGACCTGTGTTAATCCATTGGTTTACTACATAAAGACTGGTTTATCAGGGCTTTGACAATATTATTTTTAGCGAGTATTGACCCAGCAGGCAAATTGCTTGAGAGTCTTGAAATCTCAATCTGATATTAACAAGCGGCACTGGCTTTACAGCTTCATTTGAGTGATGGTAGAAAAATCCAAGAGAGAGTGAGCAGAGTGAGCTTCAATCCTTGGTTTTCCGCATTCGTCAGTGAAATCCAGCCTATGCTTTAGAAAGAACTCTGCAAGTTTTCATAACTCGCAGGAAGCTGATGGAATCCTTTTGGTATGGCGCAGCAGAAGTGAACCGACTTGAGAATGGCTACACTGCTTATTTATGTGTAGACTTTAATGGTAAAAGGTGCCATTAAAGGTGAAGACCACATCTAGTGTCAAAGCAGTTAAAATCTTAAACCTCCCTAATGACTGCTTTTAAGTCATTGCTATTCCTTACAAAAACAAACCCGTGCTAGATTAAGTGCGGGGGCACTCACGTGACAAATGATAGCAGTCATCTGGATTTCTCATTATGGAGCTTCTGCCAAGTTCAGACTCTTTGCCAAGGATGATTTAACCATTCAGAGTGTCAAACTGACCTTGCACTTGGGGATGAGGGTGGGGAGAAGCCCAGTGACCTGAGCATGGTTTTCTTGAACTCCAAAATGTTGAGGAGATGAAACCAGAAGTTTGACTACCTTTCTTCACCCCCACAGTTAAAATCTACACCCGACGTAATTGCACTATTAAAACTGTATGCTGGAGGCCTCTTTCGCTTTCACATATTAAATGAAACAAATACTTCTTAAAAAGGTTTTAGAGAACAATGGGAGAAAAAAAAAGAGATAAATGGATGAGAAAGCCAGAGTTGGCAAAATTAAATCGTTTAATTGGAGGTGTCTGTTTATGTGTGTTTTTTTTACTGCCCTGGAAAACATTAGGCTGCAGTGGTAGGCCTGTGTAGCAGAGAATGAAATATCGTCTGAGCCGCCGTGAGTCCATGACTCTGAAGGCATTCAAAAAGAAGGCCCTAAGTCCTTCTAAACATAAGTAAGCACGACTAGTATGTTTTAAATGCTTCCTTGTCACTCAGCTATTACACTGGGAGATATAATTGCTGCAGCACCAAAGGGACCAAACTTCACATCATAATTCCAGTAATCAGAAGTGTTATCTAATCACAGTTGTCATTACGTCTCCCTCTTTCATGCTGGACAAAATTGCATGTCAGGGGTATGGCTAAAGGGTTCTTCAAATGTTCTGGAAGTAGTTTGTGCTTTAGAGTATCTTAGATAATGCTTTTGGGGGGAGACGAGTAACTTTTGCTGAGTTCCCCGACACGACAGCGAAGTTACCTTTCTCAAAGCACAGAACGTGGCCTAAAGAAAATTTGTTCTCTAGGAAGGAACTGGTAATCAGTGCTAAGTGAAATGCACAAGAATCTCTCACTTATCCCAACTATTCTACAAGTCATATGGAAACAAGCTCTCCATCTCAGCCTGGAATTTGCTGATAAGAGATTGTATTCCTGTTTCTGAGGTCACAGCTTGTAGATTACATATGATGATGGTTTTCTTGACACTTTCTGGCTTCCCCTAAAGCCCACTGAAGTCCCACAGAGACAGTTCAGGCAATTCTACCTGTAACAGTAAAGCTGTTTTTCATGAGCATCTACTATGTGTCAGGCACTGTTTTACATGATGTTAAATTCAATGAGGAAGGTTTTAACCTCATTTACCAACTGGATCTGAAAGAGAATTTAAGTACCTTGCTTAAGATGACACAGGTAATATTTAGTGGATGTGAGGTTTAAATTAGGCCTGCCTCACTGTAAAGCCCAGTTTTCTGTTACATCCAGGCAATCACCCTAGTGCTAAAAGTAGGTCGTTGTTAGTTGGTATTACCTTCACTATGTCTCCTTTATTTACTTCTGCAGTTATGAGTTTAGAATAGGCTGTAGAATCTTTCATTCAGGATTATTATTATTTTTTTGTCCATTTTTAAATAAAAGCTAATTTGGAAGAATAGCTTGAATGCAGTGCTGCTCAGAGGCTGCTCTGTGAGTCCATGATTCCAGATAACAGTAAATGTGACATCTGCTTGTAAGGTGCTTGCTAGGAAAGAATTTGTGAACCCAATTAAAAGTTGTCACTACTATATGCTATATTTACTGGACAAATTACTTTCTCTTAGGTTCTAAATAGGATTTTTCAAGTGGCCTTGAAGGGAAAGGTTAAAAATAAAACATCAACTATGCCAATTTTGAATAATCAGGAAGATTCAGGAAAGAATTCTGGAAGTTCTGATATGCACAGCCTCTGAGCATTTCAGTTTTGGCTTTTTTCTTTGTATTCTTAATCTACATGTTCGAACACTTCTTTGTTTATTTTGGTGCTGAAAAAGTTTGCAACTCATTGTTTATACTGCTAAGTGTTGCTTCTTTGAATTGTCTTCCCCTAGTTGGAGGGCAAAATTATGCTAGGGGCAAAACTGTAAAAAAGGTAAAGTTTATTCTTGGCACCATTCTAATCTACCTCACCCCAACCCCCATTCTCAGTCTTTTAATCGGTTTCTATCACTAATGCTGAATGGTGTCATATTTCCCCATCTCCTATCCAGGATAAACTGTTCAATATACTCATTCATACTCAAGATCCCTAAATTAATAGTATACTTTCCAGCAGTTTTTTAAAAGAAAAAAACCTAGAGAGAGAATCAATAATTATTTCAAAGTTATAAAGGACTAATTATAATGGACAAATGCTGTGTGTGTGTGTGTGTGTGTGTGTGTGTACGTGCGTGTGTTTTTGAATACCCCCTTTGGGAAGACACACTTCTCCCACTCAATGCCAGGGAAGGGCATGTGAGCAAAATGGGTTAATTATGGACGATCCATCTCTTTGGCACTAGAGATTAGCTCAAGTCTTCTGTTCTTGAGCTACATAAACTCAGTCCTTTCTTGGAATCAATATAGAGACAAAGAGAATCGTTCCTTCTTCTGGGGTTCCTAAAACAGGTAAGTGTGAAAATGAAGTACTGGGCAATCATGTTTGGCTGGGTGGAAGACGCCCCTATAGAATATGAGAAAGTAAAGTCAGCACACAGAAAGAAGAGCTAAGATATGGAGAGTCAGCTCTGTCATTGTGATTTCTTTCAAGCCAGTCTAGTCAGACATGAAATTACATTTAACTGTACTGCTTAAATGGTCTCTAACTCTCTCTCTCTTTCTCTCTCTCTGAGCATGTGTGTTGTATGTATATGTTGTTCCCACAGTTTCTTCCTCATGTGAGCCACACTTTACCCACGTGGTACCAACGATGGGCTGTGAATCAGGATGGCTGAGCCTCTTAGTTACAGTAAACTACCGATTTTCATCCCACTGGGGGGATAAAGGTTGGGTTTTGAGACAGGTTGTTTCAAGTGTTTTTGTACTTGGAATTAAAAGGATCCTGACTGACACATAATTGGCAGGACTTAAGATATTTCTGAGAGAAATATTTTTGGGTGGACCATAGTCCTGTTGCGTCTCCCCTACCCTGGCAATATTGCTTTGCTCTTACTTTTGAATAATAATGCTATATTGACAATGCAACCTACAGTGATTTGCTGTTAGGCAGCTGTCATGTTTTCCACCATTTCTTGTTGATATCTTCAATATGATTCAATTCAATTCAATTCAATTCAATTCAATTCAATTCAATTCAATTCAACTCAATTCAGTTTAATTCACCAGGACTAGGTGCTCCATGCGGTTCTTTTCTTCGAAGGTAAGCAGTAAACCATTTACATATCACCCTGCAGTACAGCAGTCCCTCCACGTGCAGGGGTATGGAAAGCATGAGCAACCATTTCGGATTTCGTATGACAATCTGTTGAAGTCCATCTGTTGAAAATTGATAAAAATCAATGACTTGCCTCGGTTTTAACCTTTGAGGCAACTCTGAGGTCTTGAAGTAGAAGATGGGATTGGTGATTACAAGCTGATACTTGACAAATTCACCTAAAGGAAAAATGATCCTTTACATTTACATTTCTAGTCCTGTGTGGTCGCACAACTTTTCCACATCATGCCAACACTCCAATTAATGAAAGACTATACAAACAGGAGATGAAAGTACGAATCCTCTGGTTCTTGTTTTGAATGTCTATGTATTCGAAGTGATTATGACTGTGTATTTATTTATGTGTGTGCGTATAAACTCAATGCTTCATAGCAGACTCTATAAATAGCTGTAATAACCATGCTCATTAACTATCACATGGCTTCCAGTGGAAGCAAAGATCAAACTGGTAGGCCTGTTGTAACTCTCGTACTGCTCACTTCCTTTTTAATTTTTGAACGTGACTTTGTTTTTGGCTCCTAGACTGTTGACCTTGAGGGTAAGAAGGTCTTGGCCCTGAGGACCTTTCATTTTCCTAGTCACTGACTTTTGCTTTCCATCTAGAAGCTGGGGTCCTCTCTGTACCTCCAGGCAGACTCCTGGCTCACAGTACAGTGAGGGGTCCCACGTGGGAGGCCCGATCATGAGGGTAGACATGCCCAGTGGTAGCTGCTGCTGTGTGGGGACCGAGTCAATGTCTGAGCATGTCTGCTGAGGACGTTCACAAACTTGCTTTTATGAGGCTCAGTCTTAGATGGGATGAAACTATAAAATCAGCTAGATGAAAAATCCAGGCAGTCAACTGGTACTTTTGTCTGCAGACTAGCAAATAACCAGTTTGAATGACTTTTTTCCCCCTCCAAAATATGACTTTGGTTTAAGGCTGTAACTTATACAACAAAACTTGCTGTGATTACCTTGACTGGTTAAGAAAGTCATGTGGAAAAACGACGGATACAATTTGTATATGGACTCAAGTTCAAATAACCACAAATAACCACACTGTGTTGTCACTGATTTGAATTGAATCTTAATTTTTTAGGTCATCTATAACCTAAATGAGATAAATTCTGTGCAGAGGAAAAAAATCACTCATTATAATGCTTGAAAAATCAACTGGCTCTCAAAATGGTATTTCCAATAAATTAATCATGGAATTGTGTTAAATGCTATGCTATATAGTTCAATGGGAGATACAGATATAAAGGCTGTGAAATGTGGTTTTTGACATTAAAGAATTTATATGAATAAGCTATTTGAGGAGGACATGTGGACACACACACACGTGTACACACAGGATAGACTCTAGATGACAAGCCAATGTTGGAGTCAGAAATGCAGAGACGTGTGGAAGGAATAGTCCCAGGGGCTAAGGTGACTAGGGACTTAAAATGGGGTTGGAAGAATGAAACAATTCACGTAGTTGAAACGGAAGAAGAAAATGCAATGGGGGTGGGGGGTGGGGGGCTTGTACAATGCGTCCTTATTCCTCCCACAGAGGAACAGTGTAGCAATATTAGAAAAGTAAAGAAGGACAGGCTTTAATAAGAGGTCAGAAAAGTGACTGGATGTCTCTGAATCCACAGTATTCATAAGCTTTTCCTGTTAACATACTGATTTAATGTTTTTCATTAACCAAATTAACCACCTATTTGATTAACAGGTTAGCAGACACTCTGATTATCTATTGATTTATAATAAATCACCCCCAAATTTAGTGGTTAAAACAACAATACTATTTATAATCTTTAATGATTTCTATGGGTCAGGAATTTCAGAAAGGCTTCACAGGGTGTTTCCAGGTCAGGGTCTCTCGTGTGATTACCAGCATATGTTGGCTGGAGCTGAAAAAACAGGGTGAAGGACACAAAAAAAGTGGGGGGTTGGCCAGGCACCTCTTTTCAGGATTCTCAGAGCCTCTGCACGTGATCTTCCCACACAGGGTAGTTTGGGCTTCCTCACGTCACACTGGCCTGAGGACAGTCAGAGACTATACACATGGCTGGATGCCGAACGCTACAAAAGTCAGAATTCTAAACCCAAAGCTTTGGTCCTGCCTCTGATGACCCAGCCCTGGGAGTCACACAGCATCAGTTCTATCACTTAGTCACACTGCGTTCAGTTTTAAGGGGAGGAGACAGAGAACCCCCCACCCTCCCGCCAACGTCAGAGTTAGTTCTGTCGTAAGAAGAGGGCATGGGATAGAAGCTGCTGTTCTAACCATTTTGGGAAATACAATCAGCCACAATAGATCATTCTGGGCATTTTGTTTGATCAAATGCTGTCCTTGAGGTGTAGGAGATTAGTAGAAAAGCCTTGAACAAACGGTGCTTATGCTTATTCGCTGAAATGTATAGAAAACATGCACTCAGAAAAGTGGCTAGCCTTCGTTTATATACTTGCGTGATTACCCATGCACCACTGACTGAAACACATCACCCGCCCTCCGTTCATGGCGACTCGTCTATGAAAGAAAACATTTGGAGATTGGCTCCATTCATAACAGAAATGAAAAGTCATCTTCCAAACACCTCACAGGGTTTTAATCTTTTGTTTTCTTACCTATCCTTCATTTGAATCGGAGCCCAGCCTCGTAGCATTTCACAGTAGTTTTCTTTAGGCTGGATTTAATTGCTGGAGAGGTGTCTTTTGCTAATGAGATGGAGCAATCTAAACTGTAATCTGCATTCCTGAGACTTGGGCTCATGTATTTTCACACATCGCTAAGGGTTAAATAGACTTTTGAAACAGAATAGCCGGTAAGGATTGATGTTGGTATCGCTATTATTTTAAACATGAAGCTTCATGTTCCAAAAATATTTATGTCCTTTCAGAAGAAAGGGCAATCCTCCTTGAAATTGTTAAACATGAGCCAGAAAAGATATTACTGAATACCATCCTCTCACATCAATGTGAATGAGAGTTTCTCTTTAGTCCCCAGTGCAATATACATATATATTTTTCCCCCCAAGAGAAATATTCTCTTATCTCTGCTTTGGCTCTCTTTGCCTTGTTTTCCATTCTTTTGTGGGTGAGACATCACCAGGTAGACTTCACCTACCACTGCATGTGCTTAACTAGCAGGCAGCCCAATTTTACAAGGCACGTAGGACTGAACCCACGTACGTCTCTCAATGCTTCTCAACGGTCTGCAACTGCCATAAAATAAAAGTCATGTTTGCACACTTCCCGGGAGTGCCTTCACCCCTTCTCCAGCAAGGCCCTGCTACACGAGGGACCGCTGGTGTTTTATCAAGGGGGCAATCCCTACAACACAAACTGTTGTTTACACAAGGGAAGCCCAAGAGACTTCACATAAGGTCCATGGCTTTGACCTCGGCCTGTTATGAAAATCCCCTGTGTGGTGTTAATATCCAGAATTGAGACAGCATCCCTGGGGTTACAATTTGGAACGAGAACTGCTTGGTTGGATATCAAGAATAGGGAACTTGGAACACACAATTTTCTAAGACATATGCTTTTTTAACTCTTAGCATTTCCAACCATCAGGTTAGACTAGGTTGCTATTAGCTGAAATATTTAACTAGTAATTCCTTTAAATGTTTCTCCTTATGTCTCCATGCTATGAGGGCTACAACTACCAAAGAGTAAAATGACTAGACGCTTTGATTAATTCATAAAAAGTTTATGGGATGATATCTTCATTTCTGGACCTTAAAAAAAGTATGAAAGCTCTTGAAGAATGAAACAATTCATGTTGTTCAAGAGGAAGAAGCAAATGCTTCAGTTTCCATTTTCTGATGCTAGGCCTACAATTTCTGAGTTTTGTTGGGATCTTCCATGGGAATTAAAGAAAAAGTTGTAAATGAACCTCTACCTAAACTTTACATCTTAAATAAAAGTCAACTCAAAATGGGTCATGGGGATTTTGACATAAAAAGTAAAACAATACAACTTTCAGGAAAAAAAAAGAAGAAAATCTTTGGGACCTAGGGCTAGGTGAAGAGTTTTTAGGTTAGACACTAAAAGCACAATCCATAAAAAGAAAAAATAATAAATTTGACCTCATTAAAATTAAAAACTTTTGCTCTGCAAAAGACCCTATGAAGATAAAAAGATCAAGCTACAGACTGGGAGAAAACCTTTGCAAACGATATAACCAACAAAGACCTTATATCTAGAGTATATAAAGAACTCTCAAAACTCAACAGTAATAACACAAACAGTCCAATTAGAGAATGAGCAAAAGTCATAAAAAAAGGACGTAGAGATGGCATATAAGCACACAAAAAGATGTTCACCATGATTAACTATTAGGGAAACACAAATTAAAACCATGAGATATCATTCCATGCCTGCCAGCGGTGAAAATAAAAATTCGTGGCCACATCAAGTCCTGGTGAGAATGCAGAGAAATGAGATGGCTGTTGTGTTGCTGGTCAGAATGGAAGTGGTGCTGCCACTCTGGAAAATAGTTTGGCAGTTTCTTTAAAAACTCAACATGCACTTCAACCATATAATTCAGCAATTGTAGCCTTGGGCATTTACCCAGAGAAATGAAAACTTATGTTCACACAAAAATCTGTGCATGAATGCTCATAGACGCTTTATTGGTAATAGCCCCAAACTGGAGGCAACCCAAAACGCCTTCAACAGGTGAACGGTTAAACAAGCTATGACACATCCATCCCAGGCATGCGATATAGCAATAAAACTTCTCATACAGGCAAAAACCGGGATCCGTCTTAGGAGAATTATGCTGAGTTTAAAGAACCAATCTCAAAATGCTACACTGTATGATCCCATTCCCACGACATTCTTGAAATGACAACAACTTGAGAGAAAGAGAAGAGATTCACGGTTGACAGAGGTTAGGGAAGGGAGAGAGGTTTGGAGGTGGCTATAAAGGGTTACCACAAGGGATCTTTGGAGATAACACAATTCTCTATCTTGATTTGTGATGATGGTTACATGAATCTATATATGTGATAAAATTGCATAGACTAGGTAGATATAACTGTGCCTAGATGTATGTGTACACACACACACACACACACACACACACACACGAGTATGAGTGTCCGTAAAACTTGTGAACTTTGCATAAGCTCCCTAGATTGTGTCACAGTCATTTTCCTGGTTGTGATACCGTACTTGAGTTTTGCAAGATGTTACCATTGAGAGAAACTGGGGGAAGGGTATAGGTGAACTCCCCTGTACAATTTTCCTGCAACTTGCTGTGAATATGTAACTATTTCAAAATAAAAAATAAGAAAAGTCATGTGCTGGACTCAATTTAAGGTCTAGCCCTGTATTGTTAAGAAGGAGGTATTTATTTCTGCTAAGAGCAAGGAACCAAAGCTATCCGCAGAACAATACGTATGAGAAGCTAGGAACATGCATAGTACTACAGCTGAAATTACTGGTAATTCATTGAGAAATGCATACATGGTAGATATGTTTGACATGTATTATGTTTGATTACCTATTTTTTTGCCATGAATTTAATTATATGAGCATGGGAAGGAGAACAGAGGTAAATAGTGCCAAAACACATTACAAAGCCCATATACATAGTAGTAGTAGTAGTAATAGTAGCAGTTTCTTCCAGTTTCTAAGCCCAGAAAAGACAATAAGAACAACTACAAATATTCAAACAGTAATAAATGCATTTGTCCCCAAATAGATTTAATCACATTTTTAAAAATTTCCCGTTTTATGTTATCTTTGTTGGTATTACTCTTAGGCCTCAAATCAGATGTCTTTTGGAGAAACAAGAACAGTTTGGGAACCAAAGGTTGAGACGCTATATAGTCTCACTCGCACACAAATAGATGAGCAAAGTTTCAAACCTTTCTCTGTCTTTCAGTAATGTTAGTAAACATAAACTCTACCTATGAAATTTTGGATGGCTTCAAAGAAAAGGTTATGCCTTATTAACAACCCTCAAAAAAGTGTGTAAGTTGTGTGATTTTTTTTTTTATACCATTATTCATTATATAGCAATAGGAGACTTCTTTAATAATGAAACAGCCATACAAAGAGTATTATGCTGGAAATTGGCTATTACTATGGGGGATCCCTAGGAAATATTGTTAAGTAAAATATGCAGAATGGAGAAAAGTATGTAAAGCACTCACCATTTAGTCAAAATGGGGGCATACAAAAGGATGCGTCCACATTTTCTTATATTTAAAAAACCAAAGGAAAAACATAAAATTTTGAAAAATCATTACTTACAGGGGAGGCAGAGAAAAGGCGAAGGTCTCAGGGTCAGAAAATCGACTTCTCCATATATCTGGTTTGTAGATCTGACACTGAAACCATAGACAAATTTCACATAGTTTTAAAATAAAATTAAATAAAAAAGCAACCCCTTAAAATTGAAAAGAAAATGACACATATGGACCGAACTATGCATGGAGTTGCTGACGTAACCTCACAGGGAGGCTCTCGCTAAGTGACTAAATCACGGTAGTTTTACTGCAGATTCCGAGTGGCATATACTTTAAAGATGAAATAGAGCTAAGAAAAAAAAATCTTAAACATTTTATGATACATTTTTGATGTCAGCATTATTAACATTGTTACTGAGCAATGATTGGATATTTGATATTAAATAATTATTAGTGTTTTTAGATGTGATAATATTACAAGTACATTTAAGAAGAGTCATTATCTTCTGGAGGAACATGCTAACACATTTACAAATGAAATCATATGATGCTTAGATTTGTTTCAAATAATGCAGGGTTAGAGACGTGGGTGATGTGGAGTAGAAGATGGTCGTTACTAGAGCTGGGTGATGAGTACATGGGATTTCATCTTATTCTCTTTACTTTTGTATAAATTTGAAAATGTTCAAGCTGAAATACAAAAAACGTCCATGAAATCAGAGCTGAAAATTTTAAAATAAAAGCTCATGTATTGTTTCCTTCACTAGCATAGAACATGGTCTCTATGGAAATTCACTGTTGGTAAACCCAGGATAATTGCAAAAAACTGCAAAAGCAAGTGCTTTTCTCTAATGCGCTCTCCCCATCAAGGTTCATTGTTTTACTTTATTTCAGACGAGTATTGGCATCTAGTACAAGAATTTTTGGAAATCATCAATTTTGCAAATTTAGGAAAAGCAAATGAGTTATTTTCTTGGGCATGAAAGGGAATTTAGCATGAGCTTCTTAGCTAGCTTGGTGTGAGAAAACCCAGGCAAATACAGAAGCACGAACTTCCAGCTCCAGCTTCCATGGTCCTACTGACGGTGTCTGCACCACCATTTCTCTGCTGAGGGAAAGGATGGTGATTTGGCCATTGTGTCCATCCTGGCTCTAATCTTTCTAAGCTACATATAGTTCACTGTGAAATGAGGACACTACACTTATTTCATAAGGCAATGGTGAGGCTTCAATGGAAAAACAAAAAGACAAAAAACAACAACTTAGGTAAAGTGCTGAAGATGGTGGCTGGAAATCAGTAAGTGCCCCATAAATGTTATATATATGTATTTTATTTTTCCTTTCCTAAGGGAATAATAGCCACTGCATATGGTTGCTATTAGCGTCAAGTGAAATAATAATGTATGTAAACGTGGTTGTTACTTGTTATTACGCCTGTTATCACCAGGTCACCGGAGGGTGAGGCCCCCACTCAGCAGATTGCTCATCTCATGCAGGGTTTTTTGTTTTGTTTTGTTTTGTTTTCAGGTATGGGGCTCAGAGTTTGGTGGATTTCCAGAGACCTAAGTAGGCTGATGTCACCTATGGAATCACGCTTACTTAGGGGGGACTGTTGACTTGTTGGTACTCACAGGCACACTTGTTGGAGTGCGTCTGCCCTTGATCGTTGATTTTGGAAGGGAGATGCTGACTGACCCTGGCTGCTTGGGTTGCAAAAGTGTGTTCACTGAGGTGAGTTATGGATGGATTGAACAGGTGAAAACCTGGCTGTGATGGCGACGTATTACCAAAGCTACAGAACGATGAATCTTTTCCTAAGTTTATGGGGAACATTTAGATTCTCAATTCTCACTTTTTACATACCCATCAATTTTTCCTAGAAGTTGTCTCATCTAAAAGAAACATATCTTACACCTGCCGATCCTGAATACCATATTATAGGGGTGCAGAATGTGTCACTCCAAAATATGCTGCTTTGGTCAACTGAGCATTTTGAATTAAAGGGATCGGAGAAAAAGGTGATGCAGGAAGGACACTCTGAACCTCCTTTGTCCCCCTGATAGCAGGAGATATAGCTCAAAGATGAAAGGTACCCTCCCTGTACCAGGAGGGTAGAAGGTATCCTTATCACCAGAGGGAATTTAGGGACAAGATGGCAGTACAAACAACCCTAGTTGCATCATCAATTTACTGACCCAACTCACAACTCTGTCTGGTCAATTCTTCACAAATGTATAGTTTCTTTATCTAAAAGGTATGAAAGTTTCCTACACTGGTCACTCCTTGAGTCTCATAGATTTGTCAGACTCCCAATTATGTATATGTCAATATACATAATTACATTTGTTTGACTTTCATTCATCTGTCTTTTTATTACAGGTGGGCTTGGCCAAGAACTGAGAAGGCTAGAGGGAAATTTGTTTTTCCTCCTCTACAATATCCTATTAAATACAGCAACTTTATGAAGTAGATATTGTTATTTTCCTTTTAAAGGACATAAATCCGAGGCACAGAGACATTTAGCGTTTTGCCCAATATCAAATAGCCAGAAAATGATAGCAGGAAAGTGGATTTGAATCCCTATCTGTGTGACTGCAAAGCCTAGACTTTTGACCCCTATGCAACTTCTGACTGTTGTCAGCTTTGTTAAAGCAAATGCTAAAAATGTTACAATTGAAAGTAAAGGAGGGAACACAAGTTAGTTATTCACTCATTCATTCATTCATTCATTCATCCGTTTAACTCATCGATTGAGCCCCCATTATTTGCTAGGCAGTGTCCTCGACGCTTCTAAAGATACGAAGATAAAGACAAAGTCAATGCCCTGTCTTAGAACTCACATTTTAGTGAGGAAGGTAATCAACAAATACATGGAAACTATACTAATGTCAGATACCAATAAGTTATGGAAGAACTATGAAGAAGAAACTTGTTCGTTTCCTTAAAGAACTAACAATTTGTTTGAGGAGACAAAACATGGATATACACAAAGTTCAGTGATTGAAAGTGTCAAGCAATCTAAATGGAATAATGTAAGAACTGGAAACAAGGCATCGAAGATTAAATTCTAGTAGAATATTGTAGAAAACAAAAGACACAAGTGTAGAAGAGGGAGACGCTCTGGGCTGCAGTGTTCTGGGGAGGTTTGGGGCAGGCGACTGAAGAGGAGATAGGATTTGGCCCGTTGGAGGGAGGAAGGTATCCTAGGGTAGTGAAAATAAGTTAATTGTCTCAACGAGACAACTAAAAGTTCACTTTTTTTTGCTGATAGTTGCTAAACGTGACAGATTTAAAGAGTGTAAGTTTGGCCCTCATGGCTCTTAACACTAAATCTGAAGCCCCATTCAATGTCATCAACTGACCTCAAAACCATCAGCAGGGTGCCTGGATGTTCATGCATCAGTCTCTGAACCTCAACAGATGGATATGCTTTAAAAAAAATAATAAAAAGCAAACAAAACACTACATTTACCAGGCCCTATAGAGTATGAAAACCTAGCTGACATTCTCATTTACTCATCATCCATCTGCTTTAATATGTCAATCCATCATTTGCTCCCATTTCCCTTAAGAGCTTGTGCAAAGCTGGAGTGCAAATGGCCGAGCCGTCAAACGCCTTCCATTATTTCTCTGATGGGAACACAGGGGTGGGGAAGTCCAGTTCCTTTGACAACAATGGCTGACGCCTGACAGAGTCTTGAGGCGGGCTTAGGAAGAACTCGCGTCTGAACTGGTGGAGCACTTCTGTGTTGCGTACGGCATTGCCATGATGGCGGAAAGTAGGGCACAACTCCGTGTCTATCTAGGGACTGCTATATTTTGAAAGAAAGTGCGGGAAACTGACCGTTCTAGAAAGGAGCCTCTTCGTCCACGCTCCCTGGAATGTGAACAGATGTCCAGAGGAGTCGGGCCAGATCCTTTCACACGTTCCCTTGCAATCCTAAAAAGGTAAACTCAAAATTAATCTGGTGAGCCAAGGGGGCTAAAACATCTGTGAAAGAAGTGAGAGAATACACTTTCAAGCAATGAAAAGGAAGTAGTAGATGACATTTTTCCTCCTATGTTGATGGAGAAGTCGAGATAAGAACAATGACATATATATATATATATATATATATATATATATATATATATATATATATATATATATTTTTTTTTTTTTTTTTTTTTTTAATGCAACCAGCACTATATGCTGTTCTTTAACTTCAGCAATGTCTTAGGTGTCAGAGACGTTTAGAGCAAGGGGAGTCAAATTTAATTTCCAGGGCTCTATGATTATCCATGAAGTCCTGTAACCCGAAAACTCAACTGCCTTCGGAACGGGCTGTTTTTCTACTTGAGATATTTTTCAGGGACTTCTTTAAGGGAGTGGGAAGGGTGGTATGGTGTTGAGATAAAGAGAAATTCACAAGTGTTTGTGATATATACACTTCAATGATTTTGAAATATTTGAACTGACCTAGTCAGAGGTAATGTGTTCTAAAATCAAAAACTTCCCAGAACGGAATATATTAATAATGCAATCACCAAAATAAAGAAACAAAATCAATTCAATGAGTTTCTATTATATGCTGAGAGTCTAATAAGACTCACTATGCTATGTGCCATAGGGTATATGATAAAGGACATGACATACATCTTTTGAGAAGTACCATTCTTACTAATGTCCCAAACAGTCTAAAAAAACAACAAAAACAACAACAAAAACCCCTTTGAAGAACCATTTTTACAAAACTTCAGTGGCTGTTTTTGTACATACATGTGGTTTCAAAAATCTTAACAACACCCAATGTGTCAAATAAATTTGTCCACAGGGGAGCCTACCTTACAGGAGGCTAGATTCTCAATCAGAAGAATAATGAAAGTGGGAAAATCCCATTTTGTCTCTAGTTGTGCATCTTCCTACCTTCTCATAATATGACCAACACCATCGGATTTTCTTCCAGCATTGGAAAAAGTTGCCAACACTTGCTGTGTCCAGCAATAAGGAGCTGGTGTGCGTTTTGGGGCCTTACTCAGGTCTGCCCTTGGATCTGAGTGAGAGGAATCCCTGTCCTAAGTCATTTATTTTAGATCATCTCCTTAAATATTAACGTTTTTAAAAAAGAAAAATAAATGTATGAGTATTAAAAATACATGACTGCCTCTGTCACTTGGGTTCAGTGCTGGTTCAGCATGATCCCCAACCAGGGCTGGCTATGTAATTGGTGGGTCCAAGTGCAAAATAAAAATAGCCCTTTGACGAAAAACAGGAAAAGTGTTGTGAAAGATACATAGAAACATATTTTTTCCTTCTTCCTCTCTCTCTCTTTCTTTCTCTCTCTGGACTTGTAAAGGTGCTTTTTTATTTGTTTTTGTGTTAAAGTTTTGAATCATTGGCATGCATCTTACCACTCATCTTTATATTGTGCAATGCCAGTTATAAATGTAAACGTTGGCACATTTTGCTGGTATGCAGAATCACCAAAATTACATAATCTGCATTTTGTTGCTCAATCATTGGAGCTGGCCAGGAAAGACAAAACACGAGCCAGACGTGGAGAGGTGAGAGGAAGGAAGGCAGGATTCCCCCCCAGGCTTGGAGCCAGCTGAGGGAGAGAGAACCCTTGGTAGGGAGATACTGGTTGGGAGAGCAGTGTTTTCCTTTCAGATAGCATGGATGCAAGGTAGTCTTGCTTAAAAAAGAATTGTTTCCCTGTAGAGTTGAGCATCTGTGGTCTTACTTCCCTTCCTGTCCCAAATTACGGTTCTGGAGAGATTTAAGAAATTGTGTGATATTTGCAACAGTTGCACGTGGTAGCTGAGACACATTCACATTGTTAAACATTCATTTTGCTTTTAAATTTGTAAAATGTAGGTAGAGATCTACGTGCATCACATATGATCGTGATTCTTTACATAGGCAGCCAGATGAACACTGAAGGCAAGAATTGTAAGAAGTCTTTTTATTAAAAAAAAATTAAGGGTTCAATTAAACTTTCAAATCTTTTCAGCTTTACATATTTTGGTTTAGATTTTAGATACACATAAATTATAACTTATATCTTGCCTTTTAATTTTAATCAGAAGCTTTTAATATTTTAAGAGGATACCTTTTAAAACATATATACAAAAATAACTTTCCTTTTATTATATTTGCTTTAATTTACATTTTAATCTGCTTTGTATATACTTATATTATACTTTCTGCTAGAACAATACTATATCAAAACAAAAATTTTGTGAAACTCTTGTCTGTAACAATACAAATAGTGATTTTACTGAAACAAAGGAAACAATAATAAATTTTTATGGGATAAATACATAATACTTTATGAATTGTGACTGTTTTTGCTTTATTAGTCATCCAGCCTATAAACAGAAGACCTTTATGTGCATAATAATAATTAACTTCCATTGTCTTTGATGTTTTGCAAACCCTCAGTCATATAAAACCATAGTGTTACTCACATTTATTTTTTAACCTTTGTCAATATGATGATATAATTTTCAATATTCAGAGAATAGAATTTTTTTTTTTTACTTAACTTTTTGTTAACTCGATGTATAACTTTTAAGTATTTAGCGATATGGTTTACAGGTCTCCATTTGTAGTCTTGTCCTGGGCTTCAAATATACGGTAAAGGCCTGTTGTTTTATTAAAATTTTGTCCTTTGAGCTATAAAAATCTCACTCATAGAAGAGAATTGACTTTCGTGAACTGGACCAAGAGAGACTATTGCGTCGAATGTCTCTCTTCTCAGGCTCCCTCTGGGGTATGGACTCTGAGCTTGGAACAATTGATAAAATTACTTGCACTGTCTAGGTTAATTTTTCTCTTTGACCAAACATATGTAGCTGAATATTATAAGTTAAATGTAAACATAACGCTACCCCACTGTAATGCAAATGCTTAAATGAATAAAGCGTTCATAGTTAGTTAATTAGTTGTTTTATTAAATTCGACACGTTATAGGTGTGTTTTTTAAATCATTTTATGACTTCAGTGCTTTACCTTTTTACCTTCATCCATGTAGCCATTCATTCAACACAATTTTATAGTTGGGCACGGAGGACATAAATATGAATAAGATATTCCATTTTTACTTCAGGGAAGATGCTGGAATAGATACTACGAGTAGGGTCTTTGCTATAAAATAACAAGTCAGATCTTTTAATAAACTGTTACTTTTACAGAAAATAAGAGGAAACCCCAACATGTCCTTCCCACTGTCAAGAACTGTGAAGAGTCTGAGACATCATCCTGCTTTGAAACTAACAAGTCGCTGCTACAGTTTCACGGAGGCTGGTAGAAGACACGAGAAACCTGTCAGAGAAAATGCACATTGTCTCAGCATGAGCTTCGTGTTCTCGTAAGTTCTTTGTCCTCTAAACCTTGTGGGGTGGTGGAGCAGCCCAGGTGGGTGCTGTGTATGCAGTGGGTTTATATAATGTTGGAGGAATGGTCAGATTAGGAAAACCCAATCTTTTAGAAGGATTACTAGCAAACTTGCTCAACCTTTGCCCTAGAGGGAGAAATTATGTTTCCTATTCTGGGTACGTCTGCTGCCCTAGAGAGAGCGTTTACATCTTCCACAGCTGTCAGCTCTATAAAAATCCTTGTAAAGATAGTTCAGAACAAAAACTGTCAATGCCTCTACTCAGAGGACACACAGAAATGTGAGAGACTCATGGATGATTTTCTCCCAACACTAAACAAACAAATAAGAACTGGAAAATAAATAGTAAGCAGATATAAAGTGGGCTTACTCTGACGGAAAATGCCTATGTCGGAATACTAAGCTTTAGGCCAGTGGCCAGGCGGGGGAGTTGAAACAGAGAAAGCTATAGACTTTAAAAGGCAGTTAAATTGTCCCAGATCAATACTATCCATTGGTTCCCAGCATAAGCAAATGATGCTGGAAACAAACAAACAAACAAATAAACAAACAAACACCTGCTCTCATTTTTGGAGTAAGTGAAATGTGATTACCATGTAATAAGACCAAACAAATAGGAGCACATAGTTCAGAATCACCAAACACATGAGGAAATAAGCCACCCTGTGTGAGAATTATCAGAAACAACAAAAATAGATTTATATCCAAAGTAATTCAGATATTGAAGATTTCAGATGCAGAATATAAAATAATTGTGTGTAAATTACTTAGAGAAATAAAAGTTGGGATCACAGAAATAAACATGAAATAAAAGATTATCAGATAAAGTTATCAAATAAATCGGAATAAGAAACAAATATAACTTCTAGAAATGGAAAATATTGGCCCAGGAGACTTCAAAGCAAATTAGGCCAGCATAAGAGAAAAGTAAGTAAATTAGAGAAGAACTATGAAAAAATAAAAATAAAAAACAGAATTAGACTCAGGGAGATATAGCAATGGAAACATGAGAAAAATTAAGAGATATGCAAAATAGAATAAGATCTAACATAAATCTAATCAGAGTAAATCTCAGTGAAGGAGAGAATAGAAGAGAGAAGATTTTAAAGAGACAATGACATGATGTTCTTGTCCTGATAAAAGTATTAATTTTCAGATAAAAGAAATCACAATTTATAGCAAATGACAAATATAAAGACATTCACAAGAGGCACATTGGGATAAAACTGCAGAGCGACAGAGATGAAAAGATCTTCAAGCAGCAGGAGAGGAAATGTCAGCTTGTGCACAAAGAGAAGAAAGTAGATTTAGAGCAGATTTCTGGATAGCAATTGTAAAATTAACATTGTAAGATAATATCTTCAAAAGTGCTGATGCAAAATAATCTTTAACCTAGAATTTTGTACCCAGCAAAACTAGTTTTCAATGATGAGAGTTGGCTTACATTGTCTGTTTTGTATTATTAGATGGACCTCTTGATTTAAGCTTTTAATGCATCACATTCGTAAGCTTATGTTTTATGTCTTCAATAACACTATGTGTTTCTAAGACTAGGAACTATCATATATTTTTATATCAACAATTAGTATATTCCTCATTGGGGGACTCAGTGGAGCGCTTGATGAGTTACTGACTGACTAATTGTTATAGCTACAGCGATTCTCTCTAGATACCAGGGATTATGTGTCTACATCTTGGGTAAACTGCCCTTAGATGTTAATGGTGGGTTTTTTTGATAGCACTAGACTTAAACATGAAGTTTGAGAATACCTATACATATCTGCATTAGGGATCTTCAATGTGATAATATGATCTGTTATTTTTGTTATTGCAATTCACCTGCATGACTCACAATTCCAATGAAAAGAGATCTTTCATATGAAGTGACTCTACCATTAATAAGTCATGTGACCTTGAGCAATAACACTTACCTCATTGGTAAGTGAGGACTAAATGACATAACTTATGTCAATCACTTATTACAGTGTTAAGCACATGGAAACCATTCTGTAAATAAAATAGAATTACTTTTCATGTTTTCTGGAGATTGTATCTTAAGTTTCAATGCTGAAGCGAGTGAGATCTGGGAATATTCACATCCTAAGAAGATGAAAAAGATGATGGATACTAACTAAATTTATTGTGGTAATAATTTCACAATATATGTATTATATATATAGAGAATACACACATATATATATATATATATATATATATATATATATATATATATATATATATATATACCAGAGGTGCCAAAAAACATATACACATGGCTTGTATTCATCTTTTGTTCTCAGTATATAGAGAGTATTACAATTTTAATACAGTTTTTTCCTTTCTTAAAATGTGTATACATTTTTTGGGCACCCTGTGTGTGTGTGTGTGTGTGTGTGTAATATATAGCTGTATGCTATGTGCCTGAAACACATGCAGTGATATATGGCAATGATATCTCAATAGAACTGGAAAAAATAATGCTGCCATGAAAGAGAAAAGAAGAAAATAATGAGAGTTACATATTTTCCCGTGTAAGTTCTCCATGGCTTATTAAGAAATGACAAAACTGGATCTGTACCTTCCCAGATGTCACCAAATTTCCTGACACTCCTACCTGAACAAAAGATGAAGAGTTAAGGAAATCAGATTAGAGGGTGACTCACCATGGTACAGCTGAACTCACCGATTGGAGGCAAATAAAATTATTCTATAGGAGTTCACACAGTTCAATAAACCAGTCACATATACCACTCTTATTGATGTAAAGGCTAAACAATTAGAAATTCGGTGCCTAGAATCTTAATTCTATTCTTCCTAACATCATTCTAGTGCCTTAATTTATATTCTGGTATTTAGTAACAGTGTTTTCTCAGCATAGTTTGGAGTTTTCAAATAGTGTAAAGTGCTTTGTAATTTAGAAAGCACTGAAGCCTGTATTATCTCATTTAATGCTAGCAGTTGATATATTGGGCTGGGTAAGAAAGTTATTATTGCTTGTATTTTACAAGGAAAATAGCAAGTTCCTAAGATGTCAAATGACACATTCAAGTCATGTAACTAGAATTAGGCTGAGCTAGGATCTTTCCAGCCAACATTTAGCACACATGTATTAAATATGATAACATGTCAGACACTCTTTAAGATAGTGGAGGTATAGTAGCATGATTTTTCTCCCACTGCTCCTCATCCCAAGTTTTTATACACCATTGTGATTTGACATTTCAGGAAGTTCTGCGACTTCTAAACATGTCAGCTGCCATCAAACTCGTCTCTTAAGTTCTTTGACTATTTTCTTGAGCAATTTTTTTCAAAAGCAACTTCTGAAAATACTAACAACATAGTTTTCTCCATAGCCTGTTGGTTACAGACTGATTTCCATGCACAGTCATGAGTGGGTAAATCTAAGCCAGGTTTTCCTCACGTCTGTGAGCCCAGCATCCAGCACAGTGCTTTGCACATGGTGGGAACACAATACCTATTTGTTCAATGAATAATGAGGGCAGCATATGAAACTTATTGGATGATTTTGGCCATGTGTCTCCTTTGATGAAATCATATAAAATACATCCAACTGAGCATATGCCACCAGCTTAGGCCCTGCCTGGTGTAGAAACAGCAGGTGAGGACTTGTGGTTGGTGGGGAATCGTGAGGTGAGTCCTTATGCTGTCCTCTTCAATGTCTACCAAAATGCTGTCTACTCTCTGACCCTCCGGTCACCCACCTTTGCTCATTCTAGGGCTGATTTCCCACTCAGCTTCTCCAGCCTGACTCATGGTGTGACTTACTTTCTAGGCTCTGCACCTTCCTGTTGGTTCCCAGACTCTGAGGGGCATTCTCCTTCCTGGCACTGAGCTTTGGTGAACAGATATCTGGGAACAACCCCATCTTGACATGGCCTGGGGACTCTCACCCTCCACCCACCTCCATCTCCAGCCCCTCCTCCCCTCACAAACACAAAATTACCTGCTGTCAGCCATGATGGGTCTTACCCTGGGTTGGGATGATCTATTTTCTACAACTGCCAGATTTGTCTTTGTTCTTAGAAGGTCTATGGATGTTTGAACTCCTTGCTCTTTTATGTCTCTCTTGGTAACCTCAATTCTCCCTTTCTTATCTTCAGTTTCATTAAATATCTTGCTTGTTTCAGATATATATCCAGCCAGTCTGAGGACAAACACCAATGCCTTCCTGCTCCTTGAAAAGCAAACCTGACCTGTCACATACTTTCTCTGTGTTAAGAGTTGTTGTACACAGGGTGGGGCACAAAACTACGATAATCGAGGCAGCTTCTGCCAGTACATCTGGGTTGTCATCTTTTCATTTCTGGGTGGCAAAAAATGGCAAGTATGAACTGTGTACACATCCAAAGATGTCCTTGGGTTTTTACAGCAGTCGTTTTGTTAGAGATGGTGCCTATTTGTATTTCCTTTTTTTCTGTTGTTGTTGTTGTTCGGCCAACTCTCCAATGCCTACATTCTTCAGCAAGATAATATTCCCAGTACAGTGGTATACAGTTTAGAAAAGTTTGCCTTGTGTGCCTCCAGCATAAGAATCCAAGTCAACGGCATTGTCTACTGAGGAAAATCAGATCTTGATTATATGTTTGGATCATCTAGTGTTTGTTTGTTGCAGACTTTCCTTCCCAAAACCCAGCATGCCTCAGGACAATGCCAAGCATTGTCAACTCCTACAGTTCATTTTTTTTCCTTCAAAGATAATGAAAATGAACTCTAATATTAACTGAAGTAAAGCATAATTAGGTAGGTTGTTCTATAGAAAAAATGAATTCCGCAGAGTCACATGAAACAGAGGAATAATTCTGTATCATCTATTATTAATTATTAATTACGACCACCACCACCACCGCTCCTATTATTTTGTGGTCACATGACACTTAAAGGCAGATTCCACCCTTTCCTTTTTTGTGACATCCAGCTGAGGCAGGCATCATTTTGGAATTCCTTTTTGACGCAATTCAGAAGCCATAATTTTCTCCCAGTGTTGAAAAATCATTTGGAATGTGGCCATTTCCTAGCATTGCAAGCTTGGAAGAAATTTTAACGTTTACCTCATACAACCACCATCCATTGTTCTGGTCTAACATTCGTGTCCAGAGGGTGGTCTGGCCTCTGACGGACCACTTTGGGGACGATCTGTTCTCCAAAGCATGAGGCGGTCTTCTTTCTGATCAGCTTTCACTTCATTCCTGGAGCAGCTGGATTTAACTGTGGCGGGTGGCTGATGGTGACAAAAGTGTTGAAGGTAAGAACTGTAACACAGGCCAGGTCAAGTCCAGTTGCATACAATCAATTTGCAGAGATTTTTTTTTTTTTTTTTTTTTTAATTTGAAGCTTATCTGCAGAAGCCCGGGGAACCCCAGTTATTCTCCTGTTGTACGATACTAGCTCTGCATCCTTCAGAAGCAATCAACCTAAACAAAAAGGAATTTTCTTCCAGTGGTTTGCTCTAAGCACGTAGGAGCTGCAGTGCATTCCCTGTGAAGAAGGAATTTGCTGGATTTCAGGGAAAGTCCCCTCATAGCTTCCTGCTTACTGTGTTAGCCTGAATCCCTCTGTGTCCTAGAACTAACCCTTCGCTAATATTAACCATAAGCCCTGGTATAACTTCTTTTCTTTCTTAAGCAATAGCTGATACACTGTAACTGCCATTACAAAGAACGTTGCCCTATTGTACTAATTACTAAAAGGAATAGATAGCATTCTCATATGTTCTTTTAAACTTTCTTGTTGCTGGTGTCATTAACTTATTAAAAAACTAACCTCACCTGTCACTGGAGGCAGGCATTTGGGGAATAATAGCTTGCATTTACAAAACATGTTTTGGTGTGAAACAAATCCTTCTTCCTTACTTGCTGTTTTATGTCTCACTGGTCAGAATTATAAAGAGGCCGCATTTGGAAGGAAGAACACTGGTTAATGAACAGCCACTGATTTCGTCTTTGGGAGGACTGAGTCTGGGAACTCTTAGCTACTCACGGCAGAGTAACTGGTGGTCCCCTGAGCACAACCACAGGACTTGCAGAATCAGAGACACTGGTGTGAGCAGCAGGAACCCCATGACAGACTGAAGGGTGACCTGGAATGCGGTGATCCAGAATGGGCAGGAGAGAACTCCTAAAGAAACGCTAACCTGCAGCTGAATCACTAACAAAGCTCTGTGGTGCTGGGAAACCCAGTTGTATGTTGCATACTGCCCGCCTGCCTCTATAAAATGGGGCTTGTTTGTTCAAAAGGGCCCAGGCATTGGGTTTAGGTGCAGGATCCAACCCATCTGGAAGATGGAGTGACCTGGGCCTGCAATGAGTAAGGTATGAGCACACGTGGGACAGATTCATCTTTTCATTTCACACCTCTGTGAAAGTCCCGACTTTAAAACTCATGACTTAACTTTGCAGTTGGGAAAATTTGTAACTATTCAATTATTCATTGGATGTGAATTCTCATTGGGGTGATGGGACATGGCTACTGTGGAAATAATTTCATCTGGTCACACCCATGAGTTTCTGAGCCCTCCAAAAGGTGATTTTTTAGACACAGAATGGTCTAAAAAAGTGTGTGCTCTGACTCCATCACACTCTAGTATGAGTACTTCTACCAGAACTATTATTTCAAACAATTACGTTAGTCTGTGAGTGAAGGAATTTCTGTTCAGAAATGTTCCCCTATGAAAAAGATCCACTGAGATCTTTCTAGAAGATTGAAAAAAAAGAAAAAACACAAAACTCGGAACTCGGAAGTTTATATATGTATAAATATATGTATAAATTCCAGAAATTAATATATGTAGGAAAATATAGTTGTGTGTTTATCTACATAGGTCAAAACTGAGATCTCAATCTAGATATGCTTTATTATTATTTGACTGCCTGGGCTTTAAGGAAAGGTAGGAAGGGGGGCCTGTCTATGAAAAAAGGCTCTTCTTATGTCGTTTTCAGTCTGGGTGGAATTCAAAAGTATCAGAGTTTTCACAAACAGCCTTCTTCTCAAAGGTTTCTTGGCCAAGTTTGGATACCCCAAGAGGCAGAGGAAAACATCTGACCTTCTGGGCACATACCACACTGTCCAAACCTTTTTAGGCTGACCCATCACAGGCAATGAGCTCAGCAAAAACAGGCAGCACCTTAAGCAAACAAGACAGCTCAACTCGAAAGACAGGCAGCCTTATACTTTAGTTCCTGTAAGAAATGGTCAATTCAAAAATGTTTTCTTTTCACCGCGTTAAAAATAGCCGAAACTGAAATAGCTCATCCTATGAAATACTTAAGAGTAAAATGTGTGTTTTCCTTTTTTTACTTTCTTTCCTTAAAAAATGTGTTGCATTAGACCAATCAGGCAGCTGCAGCCAGGATGGAATGTTAACCATGCCACCGGATGGCAAATTGGAGGGGAACATACCTTTCATCTTAATTATAGGCTGGACAAGGGAACGCACTATATTCTCTGCTCTGTATGAGCCGGGGAAAACTTTCCCAGGGTATTTTTCTTTTGCATTTCTGACTCTTATTGGATTGGAAGCTCGTTCCTGTGGCCCAGCAGGGTCCGTTTTCCATAATAAGGCTAAAAATATGCCAGCAATGTTTTCTTTCGCACAGTCTATGAGTGTGAAACATGAGAGCGACCGAGCTCCTTTTTCTGCGGAGTCTAGTTCACCTTCTCCTGGAGAAAGTTCCACTGTGATCCTACCATTCTCACCCAATGTTATTCTTCTGATAGGCTACCTAACCTGGCATGAAATCCAAAATGGAATCATTGTAGCAACGTATTCCACGTCCCTCTAAAATACAGATTTTGTTCTTGCTTTATGGTTTATGTCTAATGACTCACCTTGAGTAAATCATAGCCCTGGAAATGTTTTTCCTGTAATGGGAATGCATTGTCACTGAGTCATTCATACTCAACCAGGGGACATTTGGACCCGTGCCTTGCACTTAGAATCAGAGGGCCTCCATGACTGTAACAGAATTCAGAGAACTGGATTTCGAGTTCTCAGGTTTTTATCACCTTGTTGAAGACACTTTTGATCACTAGGTGTTGTCTGTTGGAAACGCTGGGAGTATATAAAGCATAAGAGCTAATCAGAAAAAGTCCTTCACCACCTTCTAGCTAGAGACTATTTTTCTTTCGGACATACGAGTATAACCTTGGTCTCATTTCTAATCAATTGAATCAACTAGCCATCGATAGAGTCCAACATTCCATGGATGAAACTGCTGTCACAGTGATTAGCAATATTGTCCTTTCTTGATTGCTACACACAACTGTCATTCAAGCTCTCTAGACCCGTGCTTCTCCAATGGAGGCAACTTTGCTCCCACAGCAGACATTTGTTTATGGCTATTATACCTTTGTTGTGGTGATTACTGCTGGCATCTAGTGAGTAGAGGCCATGGATGTCACTAAACATTCTATTATGCACAAGACAGACCCCAATCCCCTCCACCCCCCACAACAAAGAATCATCTGGACCAAATGTTAATAGTGCTGAGGTTGAGAAACCCTGGTTTAGAATAAAAGCCTTAGGGTCTGTTGTTCGGCCTGGAAAGATATCACAGGAGACATTCAAAGAACCAAACTTATGAAGTGTCTCTCCATGCCTCATTTATTCCAGGGAGCTTTGAGTGCCTACTGTGTTCTGAGCTGCCTGATTGGTGCTTGAGATAATCTGGGTTTCTGGAACCAGTGGGCTTCTCAAGAGGCCAGGATGCTGGCTGAGGGGTAAAGGACAGATGGAGGGATTAACTAAATCCTCCTGATGGTAAATCCATGCATTTAATCCTAGAGATTAAATATAAATTAGAAGCAGCTTTAGATGGTTTAGTATCATTCCTAAGACTAAAGGAGAATTTTCCAAAGTAAATTCATCTCCAAAGCAAGTTGATATTTTTACCGATTTAAGAGGCTTTTAGTAGTTTGCAGTAATACGTAGAAACCAGCCTGTCTACAGAACAGCTGCTTCTTTTCCCAATCCAGGGGTTGCCAGATGCCAGGTGTGGAGAATGCCAGGTTCAAGGCTTACAAAAATGACATTCACTTAAAAGAACTTAAAAGTCTTGTTCTTATTGAATTCAAAATTAAAAGTTAAAATTCTCTTTTTTTTTTTTCCATTCAATAAAGTATTTTGTTTTAGCCTCATGTCATTTAAAGCTCTGAATCTTGCTTTAGTTTTCAGGAAGTGTTATCTGCCTCTGTCAAATGGCAAAGGCTGGTTTCAATTTAGAGATCTAAATTTATGTCTAATCATATACATTAACCGATAATGATTTATAGTGTATTTTTCCCCCTACATGTATGCAGTAAGTGTTTTCTGGGTTATCCCATTTCTTGCTCACTTCTCATGCTCTAGATGGATTTGTCATAATTTGCGTATGATGGCTTCCTTCTGATGTCCCCCAAATTAATAGGTCACTCAACTCACCACAACCAACTAAGGTGGTTCCATAATCAGAAGAATAAATGAGTCTGGCTTCCTGTCACTCGAAGTCTATGTTTATGGTTCATGGCAAACTGAAAAGTTCTCAGCCACATATTCTTCTATTCTTGGCACTGAGAAATTATTTTGCTTGTGTTGGCATGTTCTATTCAGATGAAATTTTAATCAGTACTAAAATTGTTAGTGTTTGTTTGATGATTGATTGAAACTAGAAAAATTAAGGAAAGCCTAGTGTAAAATATCCATAGAAAGCTACACTGCACATTATTTTAATTGATAAATTAGTTTAGGAGCAGGCACAGTAAATAAAGCTGTGCAGTGGAAAGGCCGTTTGTAAAGGGAAATTATAGATTCTGGTTTTACTCCCAGATGTGAACTAACTAAATTCACTCAGACCTTCTCAGTGTCCAGTAACTCATTTATAAAAATGGATGGGCTGACCTTCACTATCCCTTTTCAATGCTATCATTCTATAATTTAGTCAAAATAACACTTCATTCCAATAACTGACATTACATAGAAAAGAGGTCTAAAATTTAGAGCACATACAGCCACTTGATTAAATAGTAAATTGTTTCTTAGCAAAAATGCCAAGAAGTACTTCTGATGTATGAATATTTGTAGGTCTGTTTCAGAAAGCCGCCCCTGGTGGCGCCTAACACACATGGTGACATTCTTCTTGCCATGTGAGGTCATTGCCCTGATCACAGGTTATTCGATATTGAGCCAAGGAAGCACCTGATATAAAGGTAAGAATGTACACGTTGGCCAGTGGCCCCACTATACTAATGTATCTCTTTTATCAAGTGAATCTTTTGTCAAGTGAATGGCAACATTGAGAAGTTTGGTTTGAGGGGAAGTTAACAGAGAGTAGAATGTTGGGAAAACCAAGAGAACCAGAGGAACAACGCAATAAGTAGCAGAGATGAGGCATCAGAAGCCATAAAGAAAACAGAATCCATGGAGCGATACAAACCCAAGGCAATATTTGCTACAAGTAAGCAGACACCATCTGTCGCACCCCGCACGAAGAAGAGAGTTGTGGGGAGCGAGGAGGGCAGTGCGGGATTAAGAAAAGACAGTAGTTGTGAATAGAGTTTAAGCAGACCAAGGGACCCCCAATCTCAAGGACTGGAAGCCCCAATCCGGCCTTGCATCAGCTTTTATTAGTTCGGTGGGGAAGTAAAGGAGATAAAGCTTGTCAATCTCAAGATCTGTGAATTCCATACATCATAATAGGAAACCTATTCAAGTCAGTCACCCTTGCCTGCAGACAGCTGGACCCACCTTAAGTCTCAACTCCCCAAGGGACAAAACCTATATGCATATGAATAGATGGAGAGCATCTCATTGAATCACTTCCCTTGCAGGTTTTGGTAAGGAATGAAGCCACAGAGGCTGAGGCTCTCCTTAGCCTGAGGAAGGTGGGGGGCTGTGCCCACCTCTGTGAACCCCGTGGGTTCTCCTCTTGGTCCCACGTGACTGTGTCTGGCTTGAGTTGTTCCTTCTGTGAGGACTCTTACTCGTCATTGACTGTCCAGTCACCTTTCTGGGACCACACAGGGAGGCATAAGGTGGAAACACAAAGGTTTAGCAAAGTCCCTGAAAGGATCCGTTGTACAGACTCTCCTTTCTTTGGAGGTGGATACAAGGAGACAGATGGTTAAGCTGCTGCCTGGCGACAGCCACCAAGTACCAAGTAATGCTTAGTACCACATGTCTAGCCACAAGTGACATATTCAGAAAAGAAACACCCTTAGAAACATATTAAAGCCATTTTTTTTTTAGGTTGTAAAATCGTCATGACTTTATGGTATCCATCACCTTAGTAAGAATGAAAGACTAGTAGAAGAAAATAATGGGCTCTTCCTAAATGGGATACCTTGTCAAAAAATGTTAGTTCTGTGCCTATGAGGAAGCTTAATCCAGTATCTCTGTTGGTGTCCGTTGAGTTTACCTGCCCTATAGCTTTGACCTTGAGTTCAGTGGAGCTTGACATGAGTTAGGTAAAATGCAGTTGCCTCACTTCTGTATGGGAAGCACTAGAATTTCGCTATTCCAGACTGTTTCTCCTCTTCCTCCTCCTGCCCCCTCCTTTCTCTTTTTCCTTCTGCGTGGTTGTGTCTCACACATGTCTGTTTGGGCTACAGCACACTAACCATCACTCATTCCTCTTTGAATACCCACTGACAGCATGGTAAGGCACCTCGCACACAGTAGGTACTCAATAAATACAGGCTGAGGTAACGATGAGGTGACAGCACGGAGTTTTGCAAGTTTCTACAGCTTATTTAAAGCACTGTGTGAAATGCTGAAGGTATTTTCTACATATTAAAAAAACTGACAAAAATGTGTGTGGACTAGACATATGAAACATTCTCTCGAATATCCTGGCTCTTGTCACCTAAAGCCATCGCTGGATCATACATTCACCAGAGGTCAAAGCTTGGAGAATGAAGCTTCGAAACTTCTCTGCATAAGGCTGTAATTTCAAGTTACTAATAACTCAGGAACACTTGATCTCTTTCCTTATTCTTGCCCAGATGAGTCATTTTCTTGGTAGTTTACCTTGCTCTCCTCCTATTTATACACGGCAGACTCGCTGGCATGGAAAATTGTGTGCATCTGTCTTTTATATTGAAATATATCGTTATATGTATTTCTTCTCCCTGTACTATTTCTTTCCTCGGTGTTTTATTTCTCTAGTCCCATTGTGGGTTTTTTTCTGTTGTTTTTTTTTTTTTTTTTTCCCCCCCCGCCTACAACTAGGAAAGTTTCTTCCAGGGTGAATTAGTCCTAAATCGACACAGGAAGGTGGGGTCTCTACCTTTGACTGAATTTATTACATAAGAATAAAATAAAAAGACCCACTGCATTGTTTCCCAAAGAATTGTCCAGAAGAGTTTCCACTTTTCAGAGCTTCATTTTTTTTTTCCCCCTAATCCCCGAAGAGAGATTTGACTCAGCAAAAATGAGTTTTGAGCTTCTTCAGCAGCAGCGGAGCTGTGGATCTTGGCTCTGGGACTGGCCCAGTTATTCAGCAGATGCCGTCCCAGCCAAGGCCCTGGAACAGCTCTTAGCCACTGCCACAAATGCTGCCTACCAACTGTTGCCTAGGTGAGGAGAGCCTTGGCCATAAATCCTGGCCCCCTCCTCTCCCCTCCAATCTGCCTGATTCATTTGTTCACATCTCGCCTTCAGAGTGGAAGGTATGATTGCCGGACTTCTTGCTTGCTTATTCTTTCCTTCTCTCTCTCTTTCTCTCTCTTTCTGGACCTGGCAAGTGACCCAGCCAAAAATGGAATTAGAGAAGGCACCCACACCCATGCATCACCAACACACAAAATAAGAAAAACGACTGCTGCTTATTTAAAACCGTTTTGGGGTTCTTTAACATTTCCTTCACTTTTTTTTTTTTTTTTCCTGAGAACATTTTGGGCTTTGAGCAAGAGTTTGCTTTTTGTGGGTCTGACTTAAAGGTTTGTCTTCTCAGACTCTATGTAGTTGCAGGAAAGGCAACTAGTTAATAAATGGTATGACACAAATCTCTGAAGCCATTAAAAAAAGACTGATAAATGTGACTACCTATAAATAAAAGTATCACTGCAGAGCAAAAAAAAAGAAAGAGAAAAGAAACAAATTAAAGGAAAAAAGGAGAAAACACCATAGGTAAAATCATAAGACAAAATAAGGAAAAATGTTTGAAACTCATTTCATAGCCAAAGGACTCATTTTTTTAATATATAAAAAGCTCTGGCAAATCATCAAGAAACAGTTCAACAATTCAGTTAAAAAAATTATATGTATAGAAACTTCAAGGACATGAAATAAAATGGCTTTTAAGCATATGAAAAAATGCTCAAACTCATTCATAACATGGAAAATACAAATTTAAACTAAATACAGATACCATATTTTACTTATCAGATTGGACAAGGACAAAGTTTGAGTCCCACTGCACTGGTAAAACTGAATGACCAGACACTTTCATGCAGTGCTGGTGGAAATACAAATTGTTACCACTTGTAAGGAACAAATTTGGCAAAATCTATCAAAATTATAAATGCACACACCTGTTGACTCAGCAATTCTAATTTTAAAAAATTATCCTATTTATATACTCACCCTTGTGTGTAAAATGGCACATCTTTGGGTCATTCCTAGAGGCAGTTATATAGCAAAAGATTTTAGACAACCCAAACGTTAAAAAAGAAGAAGGAAGCTCTTTGTGTAGTGACATAGGAAGGGCTCCAAGATATTATCAATAAGAAAAACTGAGGTGCACATTAGTATGTACAGTATGCTCTCATTTGTAGAAATAGAAAGAAACATGATAAACTGACACAGAATATTGATTTGCTTATATTTGCATTGATTTTCTGGAGGCAGGATGTGCACACACCCACACCTAAAATCCACAAGAAGGGAATCAAATGGATGGGGCATTTAAAAATGTGCATGCTACATGAATGTCTCTCCTAATAAAAACATTTAATAAAAAACGTTATTAGGAAAGAACGTGTCATAAAATAAGGGCCAAGTACAAAAGACTGGCAGGAATTCCTGAGACTCCATGCTTGCAAGGAGTCCTATGGTGTGGGTCTCTTGGAACAACTGGCTGCATCATCCTTTATCCCTTGTTTTCGTTGGACAACACGCTACCATAGACAGGTGACTTAAAGAACAGGTATTTATTTCTCAGTTCTGGAGGCCAGAGCTCCAAGACCAAGGCACCAGGAGATCCAGTGTCTGCTGAAATCCTGTTTCCTGGTTTGCAAACAGCCCACCTTCTCATTGGCATCCTCACTGGTAAAGAGAGGAGAGAGAGAGAGACAGAGAGAGAGAGAGAGAGAGAGAGAGAGAGAGAGAGAGAGACAGAGAGAGACAGAGAGAGACAGAGACAGAGAGAGACAGAGAGAGACAGAGAGATCCTGTCTCTTATTATAAGGGCACCAATCTTATTCATGAGGGCTCCACCCTCATGACTTAACTAGCATCACATTGGGCGTTAGGATTTCAACATAAGAATTTTGAGGCGACGCAAACATAGTTCATAGCGCCTTTACACAAGCCTTCTTTCATAATATTCCACTTTTCAAACCTCGCCTTTCTTTTTCTCTCATCATCAATTTTCTAAATACAGGTTCTGCTCCTAAATTTCCTTATCCTATAATTATGTATTTATTCTTCTATTGCGCTTACTCAGAGTTTAAACAAAATTAAACCCTACTTGTAAACTTCCTTTAGACACACAGGAGACTAAACGAGGTTTGAAACCTGGAGGCCTTATTCAGAGAATCCGTGGCAAGAAAGTATGGATTTGACGGATGTAGTAGAATTGAACATAAATAAAATATTTAGTCAAGCTGATCCCTGATTGCCCAAGGAAATTTCCTTATAAGGAATTGGGCTTAAGCCAGGTATGTTGGCCAGGTCCAAAGAGATTGAGAAAACCTTTCAGTCCATGTCTTATTCTACTGAAATTTTGAAGAACTGCCACTGAGTAATAAAAGAAGATTTACGGATAGTCAGTGGGTTCCAAGTCACCATGACCAGGAAAACGCCAGCAATTAAGAAAAACTTACTAGCAATGTGACCTTGTTCAAATCACTAAATCTCTCAAAATCCTCGCATCTTCATTTATACAGTGGGGCTGTTTGGGGGAGACCAAATAAATTATAAATAAAGATGACAGCAACAGCCACGGTGGTAGCCAGTCTCCAAGATGACCCCCAATGATTCCTACCTCTTGGTATTTATATTCTTGTGTCACCTCTCCCTCATTGGACCAGGGCCAGTCAGTGACAAATATGGCAGAGGTAGTGGTATGAGGTTAGGTTAGAAAAGCTTTTTGTTATTCTCTCTCTCTCTCTCTCTCTCTCTCTCTCTCTCTCTCTCTCTCTCTCTCTCTCTGGAAAAAGCCACCTGCCATGTTGTAAGCAACCCTTTGGAGCCCATATGGTGAGGCCCTGAGACTGCCAGCAGAGAAAACTTGGAAGCAGACCCTCTAACCCTGTCACATCTTCAGATGTCTGCAGCCCTGGTCAGCATCTTGGCGGTCGATATTATAAGATACCTTGAGCCAGAACTACGTGGCTAAACTGCTCCCAGATCCCTAATCCCACACACTTTGTGACAGAATACACGTTATTTTAAGTGGCAAAGTTTTGACGTCATTTGTTATGTTGCAATATATAATTAACACAGCCACATAACAGAAACAATAATAATGAATCAATCAAGTCCCTTTCCTTCTTCATAGAAAGAACCGCATGGTGTTGCTAAGGTCTACATTTGGGTAGAGTGATTCCAATGGAATGATTATCTCTCTGACTCACCGTGTCGCTGTCTGAAGCTATAGTAGCCAACGACTCAAACACATGTCACTTCTGCCATGTTGTCCCAATTAACTGCCAGTCCTGGCACCCAATATACAAGTCTCACTGGCAGCATTTAGGAGGCCAAGGCTCCCAATGGAAATACATGTTCTGTTCGTTGTGGTTGCTGCTGCTAGTGATTTGCTGCACCAGATCTGTGGCCTTGATTCTGATTCAAGATGGCGTCCATGAAGTCTACCCAGTTCTAAACTGCAGCAACTGTGCCCGGAACACACACAGGGGCTGGGGAATGAAGGATACTAGCAAACTCTCGTCATTCACACCTCAGTGGTGAACCACTTCTTCCATCAACCTGATTCCTTACCTGTGGGGGCTTTCTTCCCCCCCCCTTACCATTTAAGTCCCTTTCTTTTCTCTGTCTCCCTAATTCTGGCTTTCTGTCTTCCAGGTCACCTTCAACAAACATCCTGCTCTGTTTCACTTGGCCCTGACCTTCCTCTCTCGGTGCTGTCTCCATTGGTAGAGATTTGGCCATGTTTGCCTTGGCACTATAAGCTGGACTCAGAAAAATTCTAGATTTGTTGCCTGTTCTCACCTTTAAAATGTTGCCTCTGAGTATCTGGTCTGAACATCAGCCTGGCTCTGGCTTTTGACTCTCCCATGGGACCCGTGGGGGATCAGTAACCCATCATTCATTTGGACCAGGGTAGCTTCTGCTCTTTTCTCCCTCCCAGGTTTCCCAGTTTTATTTTGTTCCTTATGCCAGAGCCTCTTGATGATGCTATTAGTTCCTAAATAGAGGCTACAGTGGTTCTCAACTGCGGTTGGCCTTCAGGTGACTGGAGAGCTTAAAAACAGCATTCAGATTCCCAGGTCCTATCTCAAACCAATTGAATTAGAATATCTAGGTATAGAGGGCTCGGGAAGGAATATTTATTAAAAGCTTCTACGTTGGTTTTCACGAGCAGCCAGATTTTAGGAGCAATAATGTGCAGCTAGGGCTGAGCAAGTTCAAATGCTATTCTTGCTGAACAAAAACCATCCGGGAGCCAGATTCACGTTCAGGTGGCCAGTTTGTGACTTGTGACTAGAGGGTGACTTGACAACCTTGGGGGGAAGCCAGGGGCTTTGTCTGTGTACCCCATAAGATACTCCTGATGGGCAAAGCAAACAATGATCAGAGAATTCAGAAGCACTGAGCTCGTGCTCCCAGGGCAGCCCTGCTTCAAAAAGACATCTGACAGCCTGCAAACAATGATGTGTTTATGGTGAACAAATTCACTGTTGAAAGATGGCATCATCCCCAGGTGTTGTTTAGAGAAAACTGTTGCAGAGTTTTTGACTTGGAAAACTGTTGCAGAGTTTTGACTTGCTAGGAACCCCAAGCAATGGCCAATGGTATTTTCCTCTGAAAAGAATTCTGTTTGCAAGTACTGGTGTCTCCAAATACAGTTCTTAACCTACACATGAGAATGGCCATATTCTATTACAGTTGCTAGCTGTAAATATAACTTCCAGAATACGGATTTGACCTTTCAATTAGTATGAACAGCAAGATCCTCTGGATGAATAAAAAGTCATTTTAATGGCTTTCAAATTTATCTCCTCTAATACACTGATGTAATGATAGCACTTTTAAGGGATGCTACTAATACACAGAGCAAATGCTTTCTGAATCTTAAAAAAAACCATTCTGACTGAGAAGTTTAAGAAGTTTTAATACAGCCATCATTACTGCTCTGCTGATTAATTGATAGAAATGGTATTGATAACTTTTAAAGATTTTAAGTCATTCTATTCATAAGCCAGATGCATGGGGACGGACTAAACTCCATCCATGGTCTTGATAAAGGAAATGCATGTGTCAGATATATAGTAACTATACTGAAAATATATGAAAAATGATAAACGAAAATTTAATATTTGAAAGTGAGAGGTCTGAAAAACGTTTCAATATTCCAGACTTCTGGTGGATGGTATGGTCCAGGTTACTGGGGGTGAGACCTACTGGTGGGAGTGCAAGGTCTGTTGGTCCCTAAGAAGTACAGGCCTGTGGACCTTCTTCTGAATCCTGCTTCTGCATACACTAGTCATGGGACTCGAGGCAATCACTTAACCTCTCACAGTAAATCTCCAAAAAGGTCATAATGTCTGCTTTCCCAAGTGATTGTTACAAACAGGTTTCGTGGATGCAAAGCACACACATGGCATTTATTGAGTGCTTCCTCTAAGTGGACACTTGGTTAAGGGCTCAGGAGAGAATGAGAAGTCTTTTAGCAGCTGACAATATATTGGGGGAAATAAAATACAAAGAATTGAAATACAATTAATTAAAAATGCAAGGTACCCTACTAATAAAAAAACCCAACAAGGTACTTATGCTAAGTTACAAAATACTATAATCACTTAGGTGCTATTGAAGTATATGAGTTCACATGAGACCATCTATCTTTCACAATCATGTATGTTGCATATAATACGCTCTAAAATTCTCTTTTATTAAGTAGTTCCTCTAACCCTCACCCACACCCTGTGTGTAAAGACATATGATTTAATCCTCAAAATAACCATTAAGAGATATCATGTGATTGATAAGAAGTAAGCTAAGAGGTTTATCTTAACTATGAGTCATGTAATTACTCTAGGTAATTAGTCAGAGATCCTGAATATGAATCAACTAAATGCTATTTGTAGTACAGATAGGATTAATAATTACATCTGAATACTGGGAATGTGAGGCTTGGGATCTGTAAGGCGCCTCTGTCAATCTACGGCCTCCACTGTCAATCTACGGCCTGCTGGCATGTACGGCCAAGGGAGTTGAGACCTAGTGCAAGTACTGGTAAGCCCCAAAGTGGGGATAGAAGTCAGGTTTCCGTAACTACCACTGGTTGGTTGGCTGGCTGCCTTCCAAGGGCTGATCTCAGAGCATGTTGGTAAAACACCCTGCAGCAAAAGGTGGGGTGTGACTTATCTTAGGCACATGGTCAGAGTAGGGAAACTAGAGTGGCCGAGAACAGAACAGGGATTCTGCACATCAAATCCTCTTTCGGGAGCAAAGGAGACAAGATACGGGCATTTAATTTATTTCCTTTTCTGTGACTTTGTCATCCAATGAAACTCTTCGTTTTACATGAAGTACTAGTAATAATAGATGAATTTCATGACTCTTTCACAAGGAAAATCTTCATACAATTATTAAACATGATTGTAACATTAGGAAGTGTTCAGACACCGAGGTTGTGATTTTGTTTTCTTTGCTGTGTTTTCAAAGATCAACCTCCAAACATAGATCTAAATCCAGGTCAAATGTCACTTCATGGATAAATGACGCGATTTGTGGTGCCCTGAATTTTTGCTGTGTTCAAACAATACAAATTGCTTTGATCAATTATATTAATATCATGTTTGATAAAATTCAGCAGTTGTATAAGCAAAGCTTTTTGATGTTGTATAGATAAAAAAAATTTGATGGGTTATGTTTTCCTTTCCTTTTGCGACCTGAAGAAGAATATCCCACAATTTGATGAATCATTTGATATTCACTAATACGTCCATTGTGTGAAACAAGGAACCCAGGACACGTGGTTTCTGTCCAAAGAAGTGATTTCTGAAAACGAACAGCTCTCTCAAGATAGTGAAATAACCCACTAAAGTATTTTTTTTCCCTCTAAAGATCTAAATAAGAGAACGTGACTGTCATAAAAGACAGTTTTCATGTCTGAGGCACACATGAAACAGTGCCTTAGAATAAATTCACATTCAGGAAGAAGGTAACATTATTTGGAAATTATAGTGTCCTAAAACTAACCAAATTTGTGGAAAACAAGCCCTAGTCGTTTCCTTGGAAGGCCTTTGGGAAAATCTGTCTCCAAGCATTCCCGTGGAGCCAATATTTCAGAGACAGCGTAGGAACCTCGTGTCCTTTTGCTTGCATGTCCAGCGATGCCTAATGTGGGTGTTCACTGAGGCTGACAACCAGATTGTCCTTAAAAGCAGTTGATCTCATTCCCTGTGGGCGCTGAGTTCCTCTTTCCTGAAGTTGTGGATGAGTCCAGGAGCCCTGACACTGCCCTGTGACTCACCTCCCTGCCCACAGACCCTACTGCCATCGAGCAATAGAACGGCCTCTTTTGCTATCAGACACCCCCAAGAATGCGGATGCAACAGTTAGCTCTCTCTTAAGCCTCTGTGGTTAACATGAAAAGCATTCTTTCAGTTGCTGCAGATATGAAATACCCTACGTCTTCAAGTCAACAATTAAAAACCCGGGGTCATATTTTTGCAGGAGATGTTGAAAATGTTTGCGTTTGGGGGGGAAAGCATTTAAAACTTGAGTGGTATGTATATTTATTCTGTGTCTAAATGCTGCAAATGAAGGCGAGATTTTTCAGTTATTCAGGATTCAGTAGGGCAGAGGAAGTCAAGACAGATGGTATGCTCTCCAAATAAAATATTTTTCATTTCATTAACTGGATACTTAACAAATAGTTATATTTGTTAGTGTCAAATGGACCGCCTCAGCTTCTCTGCCCCTCAGCCCCCTCACCTGTACAATGGAGACAATAATACCACCTGTATGCTTGGTCCTACCCTATTTTCCCTTAGGAATTTAGAAGCACAGCCAAAAGGAAGTGTGCTAACATTCTCTGTGGATTTGTTTTCTCAGAAGCCTTTTCTTTCCTTTTCTTTTGAAAAAATGCTACATCTCCACCCCCATTCACCTCTACGTCCCTACAACACCTTCACCATAATCATTCTTGTTAGGTTCTGAACAGTATCTCCGGCCTCCCACTTTCCCTCCTCCCTACCGCCTACTCTTTCCCCTGGAATGACCCTCTTCCTCAGTCAAATTAACTGCCTCTCCTCCCTTAAGTGTCAGGTCAACTATCACCCATCTGGGGTCCCTGAGAACCCCATCAGCTAAAGATGCTGCACCCCCCCACCCTCGGCCGACCCCACGGACCCTCCCAGCATCCTGTGCACACCCGTTGCCAAGGCACTTGTCATGCTGAACTGTAATTGCTGATTTACAAGCCTGACTCAACCATATGTATAATGCTATATGTATTTTGATTCTGTGAGTTCTGGCAGAGTGCCTGACACATAGTAAGTGTTGTTAAAAGTCCACTGAATCAACCAAGCAACTTAATAAAATTAGCCAGATATTTTGCACACCATCTGATTCTAATGACCTGGTATTCCTTTTTTTTTTTTAAATTATAGCTCCACAAAGGACAAATACATGGGAGAAATATCCATCTATCTGAGAGTTCTCTGTTCAATAACTAATTGGAAGAGCTGACGAAGAAGAATGCAGGAATCTTCTTTGTGTGCTGTTAGGGTACTAAGCTCCTCGATCCTATATATATATATATATATATATATATATATATATATTTTTTTTTTTTTTTTTTTTTTTTGGTAAAATATATAGGTAATAAAATTGAAAGTTATTTTACTAAAATAGCAGCCACCACTAGATCTTCATGGATTAATTAATGTGTTCAGAGAACCATCCCTACATTGGCCAGAGCAGATAACCCTGTTCCTTTTAGGAAGCTGAACTGTGGTCCTGGCCACCAGGAAGGACATTGTCTTTGGGAAACAGACAGATGGGAAACAGAGTGGGGAGAATGCCACCAGGTACCAGCAGCAAAGTCTTGATAAGTGGGCCCAGAGCCTAAGAAATAGAGACACCATATTTCCTAGTTGGGCAGGGAGAGCCCCAGTTTTGCAGGTTGTTTGAGCACAGTTATTTGTAGCACTGTTTCCATCTTAAATGTGTCCCAGGGGAAAGTGACGATCACTATATTGAGAGGAGAAAAAAGATGGCAGGTCACATGCACACGACTCTATGTGCCACACATGCCTCACATTTCTTGCCCTCGGTCCCCCAAGGAAGAACAGGGTGGTCACACTAACTAGACCATCCTGCACCAGAGGTAGTCACGTCACTCCTAACTAGTAAACCATCACTTCTTCTGTTATTTGTTTCATTAGGTAACTTTGAATAAACTATACTAATTATTTCATTAATTAAATTATATAAGTAAAATTAATGGTAATTTGACAAATATAACAATGGGCTTCCCCCCACCCCCCAACCCCCGCACTTAAAGTAATTTTTTCAACAAGTTGGAGCTGAAGTGGTAGCACACAGACTCTTTCCTAAAGATAATTCTTTGTGCTGGATCTTCCAAACTAATAAGGACCAGTAAATTCAGAGGAAAAGTGGGGTGGGATCAGAATAGGTACCAATAGCAGCATAGAATAATTCTACCTCCTGTCAAAATGAAAGATCGGGTCTTCCCAGTTTAAAGAAACAGCTAGTGTGGTTGGCCAGCTAGGCATGGGGTCAAGATTGAGGAAAGGACAGCCACAGTGATTGTGACCTTGTCATCACTGAAACAGCCCTTTGGGTTCAGTGCACATGTACAAATCGTCCTGGGAACATCAGAAAGGTCAAACTGCAGAGTGTCCCTGTTTCAAGGGCAACAACCAAAGGTTTCATCAGGCAGCTGCAATGATTTGTCTGGTAAATGGAGGGAGAATACACAGTGGCTGAAGCAGCTCAGATAAGCGTTGGAGGCTCTCAGAACATGTGAGGTTACATGTTGTTACTCAGACCTGATGAAACTGTGGCATTAGGGGACTAGAGAGACTGTTTCTTGCAGCCTGCAGAAAGATCCTGCATGAAAGAGACCAGCCTGGGCTGAAGGTAGTGTGTCTCAAAGAGTAGTAATTGAGTGCCAACTATGCTAAGCGCTGTGCTTATCAGGGGACACATGGTCGACAAGCCTCTGTCCACATGGATTTATGTTTTAATTCATTGAGAGAGGCCATTAGAAAAAATTACCAAAAACAATGTGAGATAGTGACAAGTTATTGAGGAAAAAGAAAGCAGGATAAGGAGATAGGAAAAGATATGTGCTGTGATTATAGATAAGATAATCGACCAGGACAGCTGGGGGAAAGTTCCTGGGCAGAGATTTCAGGACGCATACATTCTTCAAGAAAGAAGCATGGCTGGTATTTCAAGGAATCAGAAGCTAGGGGGCCCCTGTGACAGAAGCATCGTGAGAAAGGGGAGGCAGAAACAGAGGAAGAGGGCCAGATCACATGGACGGTGTAAGTCAAGTTATATCAGGAGACTATTACGACATATACAGAGAACATGGTGGTCGAATGATTAGACCACCCAGGGCTGGGGGTGGAATGATCAGTTCTCCCATTTGCGATTTATTTTGAAGGTAGAGCGGACAAATTGCCTTAAGAATTGGATTTGGAATGTAAGAGACAAAGAAGAGCTGAAGGGACATGTTGCTAGAGAGCCCACCAGTTTGGTCTGGCATCCTGCTGGGACAGAAATGCCACACTCTCCGCTTCAAGTCGAGGTTGGTGACAACACAGGCAGAGAGCTCAGAATTTAGGAGGAAATAAGAGTGAGACCTGGCTTCTTCCAAGCTTCTCCTGCTTTGCATTCTTTGCCAGACAAAGGGAACAGTCATGTTGTGAAGACACAAGATGGGGAGTCGCCAAAATACAAGGAATATGTTAGTAGGGCCTCCGTCCATGAAGGTAATTTTTCAAATTGCCTCAAGTAACAGGCCAAGAATATGGTCGTAGCCATTAAACAAGGAGCTGTGAGAGATGGGAAGAGCACAGAGATATGTTTCTAGGAGATAAAATGGCCTAGATTCATATGGCCATGAACTGACGAGGGAGTTGGCTTTGATGCTAGCCGTGGAATTCATCACTAGCAAATAGACCCAAAGAAAATAGACCAGCAGCCTACTAAATTTTTAAGTGAGCTGTACTGCCAAAAAAACCCTACAACTGGCCAAAAGAGCCTGTATTTCTCAAACCCTAAGATAATCCCAAGGATCCAGGAATCACATCAACAGGAAGTGGGCTGCTCGAATGGTCAGGCCCCAGAAATTGTATCCTTTCCAAAGTCTATCTCCATGGAAGACAATAGACAAGGGAAATCCATTCATGGGTGAGAACCAGGGGTGTTCTCATTAGTTGACCAAGGAACACCTTCCATTGCCAGGACAGGTTGTCCTTGTTATTTATGGCCAGCGGATTATGATATGTGCCATGTACCAGCAATTTCTGCATGCTTCACATTGCCCACTTCTCCAAATGGAAGTTTTATTTCATTTATCCAGTTCTCTACTAACTTTTGTTAATGGAAGTGTCAGGGAGCCTGTGTTCCTCCAGAAAGTGAACCCAAAACAAAAGCATATGTGCTGTTACTTTATTAAGATGTGTGAATCATGGGAACGGGCTTGAGAGGCAAAGGGAGTGAATTAGGTAGGGAGGGAGAGCCAATCTAGGGTAAGAGTACTGAGTTGGCTGATGCTAAGTTCATGTATTTATTTTATCACTCTGGGCTGTCCTTTGGGAAGCCACGTAAAGTATGGGTCATAGGCATACATAGGTGAGATGGAGGAAGGGAAGGAGACAGAAGGAAAGGTTTTTCATTAGCTCTTATCTCCCGGCAGTCAAAAGTTCACCCTCAGGAGCTCACCACCTTTGCATTCTGAGTTGTGCTTACACGGGCACCAAGTAAAGAGTCACGGTGTCCCAGGCACATCAAGAGGGAAGCCACAGGGCAGCAGGAGAAGTGAGGTGGTTATAACTTCATGATGTTGACAGAGTGCCACTTACAGTATGGTAGGATGATAGGACAGAAAAAAGAGGCAAGTGAAGCTCAGTGTATCTGAAGTGCTATACAAGAGGGGTCTGAAATACTTTTGGAATACTCTCAGGATGGTAAGGAACATACTTGGGTCTGGTGAAGGGGACTATCTATTATACAGCAATCCTAGACTCAGAGTTGGGTTCACTAACTAGTTGAGAATTTGTCTTATCTCTCTTTGATTTCATATAGTTTATGTAATTGAGAATTTTTGAAAGCATATGTGCAGAAACAAGGTATAAACGATGCTGTGTAAGCCACAGGCAGCCTGAAGTTGCCTCCCTAGTAACTATGACACTGGCCCCCACCATTGTGTAGTGTCTGTGTCATTTCTGTGGGCTTGACCCTCACACCCTCTTCCAGGGATGAGCTCCAGTTGGGATAAGCTCACCAACATTATCTCAACTCTTGGGGCCACAGTGATTGGATCGGGAATGGTCCAAGCCCACGCCAATCCAACTTAACAACAAGTGTACAAGACTTGTGTTCAGTGGGGAACTCTTCCAGACTGTGTGTTTTGCAGATGTGAAGCCTGGCATTGTGGCCACCACCTTGCCAATCATGAAGGAAGACAGTCTGAGAGTGAATTCAGTTTATAGAGAAGGACAACAGTGAGAATATAACAGAAAAATATGGTTGATGCCCTAAATAAACTGCCTGAAAACTAGTCTACAGTTTACATGAAGTAACGAGTTCTCTTTATTGTTTAGACCAGTTTGAGTTGGGTTTTCCTTCTCTTATACCTGAAAAACACCCTGGTTAATAGACTCATTTTTGGGTCAAAACTGAGGATAATTTTGCCCAGGTTATAAAATACTAAATGGTTCATTACAGAGTCATAGTAGTAACTCAGGAGACTATAAATGTGTGGTGGAGGACGTCTGCAAGCCGCAAGTTCAGTTAGAGAGTTTAGGTTATAGGTTCCTGATACGGTTTCAAGGAGGCAAGACCAGAATATGATCTGAAACTTGCTGAGTTAAAACTGAGTCAACCAAATTGTAAATATACAACGAAAGAATGTGTTATCCAAAAGGATATGAGCAGCATGTGACCTGGTTCCGAAGAAGAAAGGATTTTCAGTATTTATTCGATAGTATCCATGGATCTGAAATACTGAGTTTAGGGTCATGAGTAGTCTCATCCCCGGAATGGTGTATTAGGATTTCCAAATAATCATCAAGCCAATCTACCTTGCTTTGCTTGGATTCTATACTTTTCAAACTATTTTTTTGGAGAAAAAGTATAAACTCTCTAGAAAGAAATACCTTCCAGAGTAAATTTTTCTTTTGGAAGAGTAGCTATAAAATTAATGCTAAAACTTAGGCATATTAAAATAAGGCCAGTTCTTTTTTTTTCCAATTGGGTAGTTTCATATATACTAATTAGTTCCAGTGCGCTAGAGGAATGGTAATATTTTGGCATCAATTCACAAGCTAGTACTTCCAGGCATTTATCATATCCCTATGAAATGTAAACTTTAACAATTGTATTAGTGATTTGATAAATAGGCCTCACATTATTATAACTGTGATTTGGTAATAAGTATATTTATCGTCATCTTAAAGCTGGGAGAGGGGTCCTGGTGGTGATAGATAAGACATAGATAATTGTCCTCTCCATGATGTGTCCTATCATACGTACATTTATTCATCCCATCACAATATACTGCATATGTTGTGCTCTGTAAATATTTGTAAATTATTTGGATAGGTGGGCTGATGGATGAACAAAATGAATAAACGGTTAAGCCAGGATCAAGCCAACGCAAAACACAATCTTAACACATAGAATTATAACATTTACAAAGTACCTTTATGCATGTTATCATGTTCAATCTGCAGAACATATAAGGTCAGTATTATTAGCCACATGTAATAGACGTACGTGAGGTTTGATGAAATTCGCACATGGACACAGCTGGTGGTTAAGAGGGTGGGCCCTGGAGTGAGACTACTTATATTGAAACCTAGCTCCCTCACTTACTGATTGGACCAATGCCACAGCTCCTTCATCTATAAAAGGGGGGAAATAATGGCCTCTACCTCCTAATTCTGTTTGAGAGGGAAATAAGGACATTCATGTAAATGCTCAAAGTAAATGTTAGCTATCATTGTTGTTTTTGCTGTTTAGTGCCTTGTATTATGTCACCAGCTAGGATTCTGATCGAGGCTTAAATAAAGAGGGATATAATAAAAAAAATCAAATGATATCTCCTGGAAATAAAGACTCATTGAAATTCAACTGCAATAAGAAAGACATCAGGAGTATTCTGTCTCTCTCTCTCTCTCTCTCTCTCTCTCTCTCTCTCTCTCTCTCTCTCTCTCTCTTTCTGATTTTTGTTTCTGTATGGCCCCTCCATTACTTCTCTCTGCAGAAGGACTCTGTCTTCACACTCATCAGTAGCAAACAGCCAAAGGGACACTCTCAGCCTTAACTCCACATATTATTTCAGCCTATGTGCCTACCATGGTCTGCCCACAATGTGTCACTAGACTGAATTCTTCAACATGAGAATCCCATTGGTTTTCACTACCTACTAGTCTCTCCACTTAGACTAACCAGAAATGTCTGAGGGGATCACACATTTCCAATACAAAGACCTACCCCTTCTGCAGGGCTTTTGTTTCCTTAGGGCAGGCAATAGCAGAGAGCTGGGTAGTCACCCCAAAACATTATTACCTCAGTGAATTATTGGGTACTGAAAACCAGATTGACTGTTGTGGCTCATTCTGACCATTCTGATGCTGCACACTCCCGTCTAATCCCATGGAATGCATTTTTGGAACTCCTTTTTTTGGATGGCACGTAGATATAGGGAAAGCCCACCCGTTCCTTCTGCGCTTCAGAGGGAACCTTGTACTTCCAACAGAGCACTCAGATCTCGTATTTGTTAGCTCCTGGATTGGTGCCGGATCAAGGCCATGTCTTGCAAAGCTGGTTTCTGCCTTTCCTGGACTCGCCTCCAGGCACGCCTGTGTAGTGGCCCCATCTGTCTTTTCTCACTGTTACCAGGGTCGGTACCCCTTTGTAAAAGAGATGGTGCTGGCCTATTATTATTCGTGAACAAGCTGTTACTAGCACTGCGTGATTTTCTCTGCCTAGGAGCAATTTTCTTTTTCTTTTTGCTTTCCTACATTTCTGGGTTGTTGATGTGCCTATTTTGAGGAACACAGAGTGAAAACTTGGGCCTAAAATGATCATCATTTTAAATAAATGTAGCTTCTGTCAGAACTTCAGTAAAAATAAATTTGACACCCCACAGAGTTGCATATTTTAATTGCATTGGGAAAAGAAGACATTAGAATCTGTTAGACCCTTGAACCTCCACGTATGGGGCCATATTGTGTGAAGACATAGTTGTTGGTTTTAGTTGGGTACTAGAGAGTTATCTTTCTGTAGGTACTAGCACCATCTTCTTGAACTATTCTGATTATTCTTTTCGTCAAGTAACTTACATGACTGTGTGAATACTACTGGTTTAATGAATTTTCTCTCTGTGTGTTGACCAATTGTTTCAATAAACTGCCTGAAATTTGTTAATTCTTTAGTGCTGTGTAGAGGAAAACAATGTGAAAGCTTTCGGCACCCACTCTATTGGAGGAGTGAATCACCCTCTTCATCACAAACACAGGGCTGTTTATTGAGACGGTGAGAAAATAAAAGAGTTGAAAGGGAGAAAATGAGAAAAGAAAACAAACCCCTTACAATTGTTTACTTATTCCAACTAGAAATAGAAAAATAAGCAAATCATATTTCTAAATGAAAATATACGCAAGTCATTCTATCCAAAGTTCCAAACATAGAAAAACCTTGAGCAAAACCTACATACATCAAAAGTCAGTGTTTGAGATTGTTAAATACACGAGCCATGGGAAAGGAAAGGGGATGAATGAAACGCCAAACTGCTGGCTCCACTGACAACCCATTTATGTCTTCCCTGACTGGGTTCCACGTAGCCTCCAGCCACAGCTCATCTCAGACATGAATTTCAGCAATATGAAATACTTGGAGTTGTTAAAATTTACTATCTTTCTCCAATTTTTTTCAGGTTCTTTAAAGCAACTCAGTAAAGTCACCTATATTTGTATGTTACTAAATCTGACACACGTTTTATTCATTGTATTACTTGATCTCTTAATAGGATTTGACCCTCTTGCGGACATGGTTGAATCGGCCGGCCTTCTGGAAACTCTCTCCCCTGGCTTCTGGGGCTCCCTGCTCTTTCATTCTTCCTGCTACCCTAGCTGCCTTTTCTTAGCATCCTATCTTACTTTACGGAATGGCCTCATTCACATCTTCAAATACTGGAGCTCCTCAAGGCCAAATCCTGGGTCCTCTTTTCTTCTCACTCTGTATCACACCTCCCTAGATTAAGCCATGCTTTTGATTGTCATGAATTCTCTCAAATTTATAGCTTTCCTTCAGATCTCTCAACTGAGCCCTGGTGCCTTAGTCATTTCATGCTACTATAACAAATACCGGAGACTAGAGTCTTAGCACTAATTCCAGTTCATTCGCTCATTCATTCATTCATTCATTCATTCAACGGATATTTATTAAGTGGCTATTATTGAGGCTCTAGGAATAAAAGAATGAGCAAAACGAAGCCTTTATCCTCAAAGAGCTTGCCATCCAAAGGTTGGAACCAAAAGATCAGTAAATAAATGTTTAATATACCAACGGGTAATACAGTCAAGAAAGTGGAGAGCAACATTTGGGTGACTGTCGGGTAGTTTATGTTCATTGTCCTGGCATCAATATTAATACCACCTCAGTTCATTCTTAAAAGTGTCCTAGTTTGGACACTATATCATATGACCACCTTAGCAGTGAGTGGGGGAAGGAATAACTATTTTAACTCAGTGAGACACACAGGGCTCTGTCACAGGCAACATTTGAGTAGTCACCCGGATGACGTAAGGCATGAATTATGTGTTTATCTAGAGGAAAGAGAGCTCCAGGTAGAGGGGACAAGTGCAGAGACAGGAGCACATGGTGCGTCTGAGGAACAGTGCTGAGGCTAAGGTGGCTGCAGGACAGGGAGGGCGTCGGTATGAAAAGATGACGTCGCAAAGGCAAGCTGGGCTCAGATCACGCAGGGAGACGTCCACTCAGAGTGATGTGGCAGCCATTGCAGGGTGTTGAGGAGAGGAAATGCCCGGATTTACATTTCACGAGGCTCACTCTGGCTGATGGGTTGAGAATAAATGATAGGAAGGCAAGGGCAGAAGCAATTCAGAAAAGAGACAACAGGAGGTTGTTGTAATCAGTCAGGCTTGACATTCTCTTTGGAGATGGCAAAAATCTCGTCAGAGTCTGAGGCAGACCTGAAAAGATAACTGAATTGATTGGGTGTGGAGTGGGAGCTAAAGACAAGAGTGAAAAGAAAAGTTGGTAGGAAAAAAATCAGGGGCTCACGTATGGATTGTTCACATTTAGGTCCCTAATGGACTTTTCCAGTCCTGGGTCTGCACAGGCCCAGAACTCACCAAACTCTCTCTCATCGCTCAGGTATCTCCCTCTGTTGGGGGAAGGTGGGGATGAGTTCCTCCAATATATTCTGCCTCCCCTCACAAATTTCCCATTTATCTCCCCACAAACCATCTAAGAACTCCTAAGAGCTTAAACCTTTTGGGGAAAAAGTCCGGAACGACTTTTAGGGACTTTGGCTAGTGCCCTGCCTCTTAACTTCCCTGGAGGAAATGAAGTGTATCACTCAAAATGTTCTCCAGACACATTAATATTACTTAGTATGCATTAAGGGTGTATTCCATTCCAGACTTGTGCATTATTTCACTTAATTGTCTCTATTAATCCTTGATGGATTCTGGTAGTGGCACTTACAGCTCTGTGATTTTTGGAAATTTTCCTGTTTGTTAAATCTCAGCTTCCTGGACTTTTAAGTGGATGGAATATGTATCCCCTTCTCACTGGTGTGAGAACACGATGTGATGCTGGGTCTAAAGCACCAAGGAAAGAATCTGGCACTTAATCTATGGTCCTCAAATGTTAATTCTCTAGCTTATAAATGAAGTTTCTTCATATATATACGTTTTAATTAATACAGAGATGATTATAGAAAATGAATTCCCAACATCCTCATTATATATGGGATAGTTTGAAAAACAAAAGATACCGTGTTTCCCCCAAAATAAGACCTAGCTGGACCATCAGATCTAATGTGTCTTTTGGAGCAAAAATTAATATAAGACCCAGTATTATATTATCTAATATAAGACCAGGTATTATATTATATTATATTAGACCCGGCCTTATATTATATTATACTAGGTCTTATATTATATTAAAATACGACTGGGTCTTATATTAATTTTTGCTCCAAAAGACGCAGTAGATCTGATGGTCCAGCTAGGTCTCATTTTCAGGGAAATATGGTGGACAATGTCACCAAAGGTCATCTAGTAAGTGACAGCTAATGCACTAGTCCAGAGAAGGGGCCAGTCAGGCTCAGACAGACAAAATGGGCAGGACTGAGGAAGTAGAAGGAACGTGAGGCCTTTTAAATGTAGGGCATTGAGTGAACCAAGACATGGAGAGGAAATTGTGGCTGACTTGTTTGGAAACAATAGATAGACTACTTTGACCAGAGTGGTGTTTTGAAAGAAGGGAGCAGTGGACAAGAAATAAGCAGGACCAGGTTACTGATGGCATCTAATCCCAGATAAAAGGTTTTGGACTTTCCTTAAAGAGCAATAGGGTAATCATCAAAGGCTCGTGAATTAAAGATTGATAATCATTTACAGAACACCTATTTATGAAGTAACTACCATGCTCAAAAGTCTGCATCCATCATGTGAAGGGACATCGTGAGGGGTTCATGTGGCTATGACATTTCTGTTTGATGGGATGGAGAAAAGAATGGAAACGGGGACCCCAGTCAGGGCGAAAAGAGAAGAGCTGAGGTTTGAAATGATTAGTGCTGAGCTAGGAAGCCAACAGTGGCCTTCTTTAAAATAAAAAAAGAGAGAGAGAATAGGGGTGAGAGGCACTGAACACTAAGCAGTGACGTGACTCGGAGCGGGAAAGGATGGGGTGGGAACGAGGCAGAGGAGTGTCGGAGGAGATTTCAAGGTGCTCAGTTTGAGTGACTGAGAGAATCGTGATGTCATGAACAGGAAAAAGGAAGGTAGGAGGGAAAGTTGCCTTGGAGAGGGAGACGATGGACTCTTTTTGAGGTAATAGCTGTCTGTCGTAGATACGAATTTTCTTTCTATCCTTACGTAGAATGTTTTCAATCAGGTAGGCAAGAATGGCTTACAAATTAACAATGAAAATAATGCATATGTTATTTGATCAGCTTATAAATTAAAATTAGGATTTGTATGATTACTTAAACTTATGATTTTAAAATAATACATTTATTTTCTAAGCAAATTCTCGCTCCGCAAATTTAGCTAATCATTCTCATCCTAGTTGACGATTAGTAGTGGTAGAAATGCCTCTGTGATATGGGTAATCCCTTCTGCCTCTTATGGTCACCTCTGTATTTCAGATCTTCCCAGATAGTATGTGAGGTCTGACAATTAAGTTTGCGAACTCATCCTAGAAAAAGTGCTACATACCTCATTGCTGAATATCACTACGGTCACCTTCGAAGTACTCCCCTTGGGAAGCTACATACAGATGCCAGTGACTAGTCCACCCTTCAAAGCCATTTTGGAACTCTTTTTCTGGAATGGCCATCAGAGCTGTCGTCGTATTACCCTTGATGTCCTGAATGTCATCACAATGTCTTCCTTTCAATATTTCCTTTATCTTTGGGTAAAGAAAGGAGACACTGGGGGCCAGATCAGGTGAGTAGGGAGGGTGTCCCAATACATTCATTTGTTTCCTGGCTAAAAACTCCCTCACAGACAGTGCCGTGTGAGCTGGTGCATTGTCGTGATGCGAGAACCATGAATTGTTGGTAGAAAGTTCAGGTCGTCTAACTTTTTCAGGCAACCTTTTCAGCACTTCCAAGTAGTAAACTTAGTTAACTGTTTGTCCAGTTGGTACAAATTCATAATGAATAATCCCTCCGATATCAAAAAAGGCTAGTGACATGATTTCAACAAGTTCGTGAACTTAATTATTTGTTAGACACTTGATTTAACATGGAGACATTTAATTAACGAATAAAAAAAAAATCCCTGGTAAGGGAAACTGAGGGTCACGTGGAAGTTGGAAGGACTCTTCCTGAATATCAAGGGCTGGTCCCCATTAGCATTTTGTGGTTTTGTTTTGTGTGTTGTTTTGCTTGTTCGTGCATTTGTTTTGAGTCTAGATGAATTCAATGACAGAATTAATTCCCTTCTAGCCATGTCCCATTCAACTGGTTACAGCTCACCCTTCAGCGTGGTTTCCACACCCTATACGTGGCCTCTGTCTGTTTCTACTCTGCCAAACTGCAGTTTTGTTTTTTTTTGTTTTTTTTATTAGCCCAAACTCCCTGGACTGCAATTCACCCTCTACACATGCCTGGTGAATTGTTCAGTTATTACTTTTCCAATATAGAAACAGTCTGAACTTAGAAGATTATGCCTCTTTAAAGGGGAGGGAGGAAAATTGAGATGAAGGGAATAAAAAGCTTTATCCCTTTCAGAGGCATTTTAACAGCTTTTTAAAAATCCTCAGTCTTGTGCAGCGTTCAGTTTTGTCCTGAATTCTCACATACATTTAGAGGAAGGAGAATCCATTGCATTTTGTTTTCTTCCCTTTAGCTTCTCCAAGAGTTGGGGTATAAATAACCCAATAATTTTAGCACTGGGGCGGGGGGTGGAATAAGTTTTTTATAAGTGGTAACAGGTGGAGACCATGCTCTAGCAACTGAACTGGGTATATCCATGCCCCTTAAATTTCTAATGAAAATTCCATATGTATATTTGACCATTTTAAATGTGGTGGAATTTTTGACTGGCTCAGAGACAGCTTGAGAGAACAGATAAACTACGCGTCTTATGACTTTTTTGTTAAAGATAGAATTTAGTATTAATTTGATTTGTAGGGAAGGTTGGGGAAGAGAAAAATAAGAAGTCTTTTTCAACTGTATGGTCCTATTATTTAGAAACGCCACGCCATGCGACTCTAAAAGCTTACCAAAATGATTCCTTTTTTTTTTCTTTTCTTTCTGTCTTTCTTCTTTTTTTTCAATGTTGGTTCACTTGGGCTGAATAACTTTTTTGTTGGATTCTGCCTTCTTCCTTTTCCTAGGATTCCAGGGCCAAATGTAAAAAGAAAACTAAGTTCGGAATTAGGATATAAAAGGGAAAAAATGCAGATAGGTTTCTGGCACCAGCTGCCTCAGAAATGCAGGCCAGGGAGTGCTTTGCATTTTGTTCAGAATATTTGGAAGTGGACCTAAATTTCAGAGATGCCTACCACTGGGAACCAAAGCACCGGGCAAAGGAATCTGCCAGGACTTGGGACACACTGTGAGCAGAGCCAGCAGCGCTGTTCCTGGGGCGCGGTGGTGGTTTGGCGTTGCCCACCCACATTGCCATCTCCCCCACACACCCCTGCACACTTTGCTGGGACCTGAACAGAATCAAAACTGGGCAGGGCCCTTTGCTTTGGCAGAGTGGAAAACGCATGATGAGGTGCTTTCTGGCTTTTGGAAGCTGCAAGGTTTGGTGATTTACAGCCGATCTGAGACCCAGAACAGGCTCTTCTTTTGAATGGAGGGCAGAAACTTTGTGTCCTGCCTGGAATGGGGAGGGATGGTGGGGGATGGTAAGAGTTTAAGACAGCAGGCAAGAAGAGCGTTGACTTGGCTACTTGGCTTGGGTCTGGAGTTGCACTGAGACCTTGAGACAAATTTGCATAGCAGTGCTTCTGTTTCCCAGTGCAGTCACTGGTTTCTCTGAAAGAAGCGTGGGGACTAAAGCATGGCTTAAATATTACCTCCAATTGTTGTTGTTTTTCTCTTCCTGTTTGCTCTTTACCCTACATCCTAGCCTGGCTTTAGGGGTCTGGTTTGGGGAGGAAGACACGAAACCACATTAAACAAAAGGATGGGGAAAGGTGTGGTGCCAAGTTTAGAACCCACTCAAACTTGTGGGTTTGGAGTTTGCAAGCAACCTCCTGCCTCTTGAGTTTTCAGTTTGTTTATTCTTGGCAAAACGAAGCTTCCTGTTTTTAAGAAAAACAGCTTATAAAAATGCTTGAAAAGGCTTCTTGGACATCAAAACACCCTTCCCAAACAACATTTTGATGATTTAACATGTAAATGAGTCAAAACAATATGAGCAACATTTCCTCTAAAGTATGTGTGGGTTTTACAAATTAAGGGGGATAGTGCTTAGCTAAACATAACTTTGATTACTGAAGATCAAAAGCATTGGAAAAGTAGTTTGAGAGGTTTGCTAAGTCTGAGAGGAGACAGGTCCAAGCACTCTCAGCTGAAATCCAAGCAAACAATTTATTATTAAAAGGGCTCATGGATGTGATTATGCTTCCGTCTCTGGGCTGGTGACTCTTGCAGGCAAACTAATCTTTGTGAACTGATTGGAATAACGCTCGTGAGCACACAGCCCATCTACAGAGAGGGACTGGTGATTGAAGGTACCTCAGCCTCTCGGCTCACTCGTGTTCGGGCTCAAGGCCTGTGTCGGAGATGTGATGTTCCCCGTCACTGCCAATTGCATGGCTGTTTTTTGTCAGAAGGGAACAATATATCTATCAAATCTCAGATTCCTATTTTCCCATCTCTCATCTACTTCTAGTTTCAGAAACCAAGAAGGCTCTCATCCTGTTGGGATGGATTTGTCTTCAGATGTGTAATTTCTCCCAGTGAGGATTTTGTACATCAGTGGATGTATTGGGAAGGGCACACATTCCATTTTATCCCCACCAAGATCTCCTTGAGAGCACCCACAGTGACAACTATGGCAGACAACAGATTTAGGTTCTGGACCCATCCACAGATTTTATTAAGCATCTACTATGAGTAAGATATCATAATAGGTAAAATTCTGAATAAAAATATGAGCTAGAGACAGTCTTTTTATCTTAAGGAACTCTGAAACTAGCTGAGGGACTTCTGTGGCAGTAACCAACTGAGGCTGTGTGCTAGAACCTCATGGAAGAAAGATATCTATGAAAATCTAGATATTTTTTTTAGATGCGAAAGAAATTTCTCTCTTGAGAATCACCATAATGTTTTTGGAATGTGTGGCGCTTATGAGAAAGGATGGATAAAGTTTGTAGTCGTACATGTGACAAGAGACAACGGTATTCAGGTGGAATAGAATAACTGCAGTCAGAGTCCTAAAGAAGTGAAGCATACAGCAAGTTAGTGGAAAAATCTGGAAAAGCTGGAATAAAAGGTCAGCACAATGCTTTCCAGCTGTATTCCTCTGAGTAATGTATGATCCTTGAGCAAAAGAGTTATATGATTAAATTTACTAGGAAAGTCTTGTGTCAAAAACGCTGAAATCTGAAAAATTACAGGATTTTTGGGAACACTGAACAGACTTCTTTCCAAGAGAAGGCATAAAAGGACAATATTTATTTAGTTCATTTGACAACCATGTGTAGCAAAAAAGGTGGTGCATTACTTGATTGGTGCATCAGAAAAATATAGTAGCTGTAAGAGTTGTAAAGACTTAACGAACTTTAATATGTAAATTGACATTATCTGTTCTTATACATAGTACCTGGCACATACACAATAAATATTGTTTGTTTTTGTTATAGTGGTTGCTACTTAGACAAGGCATTTGACAAGGATTTTCATGATATCTTTGTAGACAAAGTAAATACCTATCATCTGAATGATGTAAATAGGTTAAAAAACTTTGCAATTAGCTGAATGGCCAGGCTTGGAAAATGATCATTAACAGATGCCTCCAACCCATAGGGGAGCCTTTGATGTTATGCCGAGAGCTTTAATCATCATCTTTCACCTGGTCAACATATTAATTAATGACTTGAGTTAACTCACAAAAGTGTGCAAATCAAATCTTCACATCATGGAAAGTTGGGAAAGAGAGTTATAATGATTCACAGAGTCTTAAACAATAGTCTTGATGGACTGAATGGCGGCCTAAAAATACATAAAAAGGAAAAATACCGTCTTGTGTTTGAACCTTAAAATCAAGTAGACACATAGAAAAATAGCAGAGAAGGACTTTTCCAGGAATAAATTAGAAAAAGACGTAAGGATTTATAGAGGACTATAAGCTAAATATGTGACAATAGGACTAGGTCACGTGTAGACAATGCAATGTGATTTCAGGTTGTATCAGTAGACATATGATACCTGGATATAGGTAGGTGGCAATTCTGTCTCTCCTGCACAGGTGAGGTCACATGTTGTAACATTTTATCTTGTACTTGTGAGAGATGAAGACTAATTCGAGCTCACTGGAGGTCTATGACCAAAACAGTGAGGAGACTTTAAAAATGGTTGACAGACAATAGACGTATTAGGAAGTCTTAGTCTAGTGAAATGAAGAGTTAAGAGAAGGGATGACAACTGTATTCAAACACAGTCATGCATCGCCTAAAGACAGGGGTATATTCTGAGGAATGCGTTGTTAGATGATTTCGTCGATGCGGGTACATCCGTACAGGCACTTGCACAGACCGAGATGGTCCGGCCTACTACACACTGAGTCTGGATGGTACAGCCTAGGGCACCTGGGCTGCAAACCTGTACAGCGTGTGACTGTACTGAATACCGTGGGGACCTGTAACACCATGGTAAGTATTTGTGTATCTAAACATCTCTAAATGAGAAGGCCAAAGTCTGTCTGATTCCTGATCCTTCGTATACAACCTACTTTTCTCTTTCATCTTTGGAAACTTGTAGGATCTTCTTTTTGTGAAATTTCACAAAGATTTGCTTTCATATTAGTCTGCTTTTGTTTATTTTACTGGGTACTTGGTAAGCGATTTCAATATGGTCCTTCCATTTTGGAACCTTTTCTGGAATAATTGTATTGATGCTTTCCTGCTCTCCATTTCTCTCGTCTTTTCTGAAACTCCTGCTTTGTGGATTTTGGATTCCTTTTACTGATTCTATTGTTCTCTTCTATTAACAACTTCTTCCTTCCTTTAAAAATAAATCTATTATTATTACATGGTTGCATCTGTATTTCATCTCCCTGATGATCTTAATAAAAACGTGTAGCTATTAAAGTTTTCTTCTCTGCAAATCTTTGTGGTAGCCAAGTTGCTTTGTGTGACGGACTGGGGAAGGAGCATGGGTTCTTTTCTGTTCTGTATATTCCATGGTGGACACTTTCTTCAAAGGTCTGGTCATTTTTATATTTCAGAGGAGGGCACTTGTAAGCTGACTGGCTATTCCGCGTGCATGAATGGGGACTGTTAATTGTCAGTTTCACTGTAGAGGTGGTTTTAATGGAGAATCTCTGCTGTCAATATCTTCACACCCTTCTGTTGTCAAATCAATATCTCCCATGGAAGTTGTTTTGTTTTTTTTTGTTTTGTTTTAATGTCATGCCTGGCACCTAGTGCTCTGAGAGCCAAGTGGACACAGAGAGTGGAGGGCATTTGCTTTCAGTGTCCATCGGGTTATTTTGTCAGTGTAATCACTGCCCCGTCATCTGTGCTGGCTGCTCCTTCAGACCCTGTTTTGTGCTTTCTAGGCAATAAACTGGGGGGAATAGTCCAGCACAGTGAGCAAGGGAACTGGTGATCTGCCCATGTCTTAAAAAAAAATACTCTCAACCAATTTTTAAAATTTACCCCAAGGTACCTGATTAGGTCAAATTTTGAGCCTTTGGGGATTACGTAGTATGTTGTCAGTTTTTCCTCCTGCTGGCCTAGTACTTCTAGTCTTTGGGTATCTAACTCATTTACTGTTCATCCATCTGCTTCTCAGCTTCCAAATGATTTTTTCTCTCTTGTTCTAATCCTTGAGAATATATATATATAAAGTCTAGGATCAATTTTGTGCGTGATCTGTGATGTTTGCAAAGAAAGCAGCATTTGTGAAAGACTTTGAACAATAAATCAGATTTTTGCAAGCCGTGAAATCACTAAGGAAGAACAACAGAAACAACACAAGAGATGCGAGAACGTTTACGGAGAATTCAATGAATGTGGCTAGGACATTGGATGCTTGGGGTCGGCTGTGGTAGTCATTAGCAAGACTGGAAACAGAGAGTGAGCGCACGCTGTGATTGGATAGAGATGGGGAGAGAGAGAAGAGCCAAAGATGATTCTGCAGCTTCCAGGTTGGAAAACCGGGGGTCCAGCAATTCATGAAAACTTTGGGGGGTATTTTTTTGCCACATCATTAGTCACACGCGTATGTCTCTCCCACGATGGGCTATGTTTCCTCAAGATATGATGCACTATCCTTCCATGTAGCTATTAAGCCCTTAGGTCGATGGTGGTAAGGAAGGTTCCAGATTGCCTGGCCTGTGAAAACTGCCAACAATTTTCCAGCATATGTATACACATGTCTCTCCTTTAAGCTACTTGATCTCAGGTAAGGTTTGAGAAGCACGGGGGTGAGGAGGAAGAGAGAGGAAGGAGAAATAAAAAGGCAGAGAAAGAAGAGACAAAGAAAAGCCACTCACAGTGATGACATCATTGCTGTGTTGTAAAACTGAGCCTTAAATCTGTAAGAGTCATTTCTGTTCCATCTCAATAGGGAGAGAGATGCTGAGCGCTTGGGGTGGTTGACTAACATGTCTACCAGATGGACCTGGGTTTTGGCGGCTGGAGGAGAGCATTCCATCATGGGGTTTAAGATGCAACAATGCATTATTAAACCTGTTTGGAACACAATGAGCAGGATGACATCATGTCCCTGGGAGTGTGTGACCTCATAAGAATGTGTGCCCTGCTGTGCAGGAGAAGTGGAACTCCAGGATACAGACAGTGAGCTAGTGCCTTATAAATAGCTGTCTTTCCCCCATTCTTCTTCTCGCTCTCTTTTCTCAAACCCAAAATGTTCTTTAAAGGAAGAAGAAAAACATATTTTATGCAATCCCGCATCAAAAAGATGTAATAAAAAAGGTTGAGCAATAAGCCTCTGAGATGAATGAAAAATGGCTCTAGCCTCAGGAGACTGTGATTTTTAGTCTGGTATCTCAGTCATGGTCTGTCAGGAAATAAAAAACCACTGCATATTTAGAACAGCAGGACCTTGATGAAGGGAACTGGCTATGGTAGTGGCAGAAGAGCTAAGAAGTTTAGTGAGACAGTGAGGCAACCCAGAAATTAGCAAAGGCAAGAAGAGCCTGTCACCTCTGAGCTGGATGCTGGGAGCACAAGAACCTCTTAGGTGGGCAGAGGAGATGCTGCCGCTACCAGAGATGCCACCGGAAGTGCAGGGAGAGGTGCCCAGCCCTCCCTCCCCCTTTCTTGCACCCTCCAATATCCTAACAGTGTTTATTTCTCAAGGGCTGAGACCAGAGGGAAGCCAGTTGACTTAGGAGCCTGGGAAATCCAGCCTGTAGGGGGTCAATCATTCTGCAAAGCAAAGCAGAGCAGGGGAGGATAAAGAATAAATCTAAGGACACACAGGTCCACAACCAGCCCATCTAGGAAGACAGGTGCTACCTACAAAGGTGGTCACCATTGTCTGAGAAGCCATCACTGATCTGTGCACAGAGAGGAGAGGACGAGCCGTCAGACCCAAAATCAGATGTGAAGAAATGAGGAGCTCACTTTAGCTGTGCACGGAGGAAGGTGACCATCTCTACCACCTTCAAAGCCAGAACACCGAATCCGATTTCAGCAATGGGCATACCCAGTGTGACTCACTATGTTTTCATTACTATTCACTGATAACATTGCACATGGGGACAACAGTCACAGAAAACATTATTTTGGTAGGGAAATTAAAATTTGTGTTTTCGAGGGGGTGTTTGCATTATCGATGTGGTTATTTCTAATAATACTGATGTCCGATACACATGCATTTCTTTATAACTCAATAACTCACTGCTGAGTAATCAAATTGTTTTCACAGGTCAATCCTGTTCCCAGACATTCCTACTGCAAGATTGAAGTAATTTGTTTAAAATTGATATTCGACAGTTGACTGTTGACGCAATGTTCTATTATTAACTAACATGTAATTAGTTCATTAAAAAAATACCTCAACTGAATAGCATGTAACTTAATACAATCTACCAAAGTGGAGAAATCCACGGTTTCTCACAACTGGGAGCAAAATTACAGTGCAGGGGAACTGGAAACAAGAAGACGCCAGCTGGCAGGACACTAAGTGTTTCAGATTACTGTGTGTTTATGACCTCTGTGTTCTAGAAAAAAAAAATAATTAGATTATGCTATTCGAGAATTTTGGAATGCCATGGCTCTATGCCAGCCTTATCAGAACCACACATCTGAAGTTTAATTAAGCTGTTTTAAATTTCACCTGTCTTTCTGAGCTTTGAAAAAGCAATAAATGTAGGAACTAATAAATAACGGTGGAAGAATGCTGAGATTCCCTCAGATGGCAGCATTCAGCATAAAATTATGGGCTGTTTGAAAGTTTACTATACACTCGTTTTATTGAACATGAACGTGAGGTGAAATAGTGCTCTTTCTTCAAGCGTCTTTGGAAAATAAACATATGCAATGTGGGAAGTGTAATGGTAGGAATTTATCAAGCTGTTTGTGAAAATTCAAATCATTCTCCACTAGTATGTTTACATCTCAGGTTGGGATCAAAATGGGGAAAGGCACCTGAGTTCCAGCATAGGGAGAGGAATGCAAAGCGAGATTTGCTTCTTGTTCACCTGGATGAGAGAACTTTTATAGACCGACCGTCTAGCTAGTCACAATATGTGTAGGCTTAATTTTCATATTTTATTAATTTTTTTATTATTTGCTTTTTAATTGTGGTAAATTATATGTAACAAGTTGATCATTTTTAAGTGTATAGTTCAGTGGCATAAAACCACCACCCACCTGTAGAATTGACTGAAAGTTCTTTTGTTAATTGTTTTTCTAAAAATTACAAAAATAACGCCCTTTTGAAATTTCCCTAGGAATATTTATTTGGTCACTTTTGCCAAAGGCTGAAAAGGTGCAGGCGCTACATCTGTGTCCGCATCTATAGGAGCTGGAATGATACTGCCTCACAGTCCTGCAATCGAAGTATCTATGGGGTTTGACTGTTACCAGCTAAATGAGTTGTGACTGAATAAAACAACGGTTCAACCAGACTTACGGAGGGAGATTACTGACTCTTCTGGAGAAAACAAACAAACATGACAGGACAGAATCTGACACTATTGACCACTGTGATGAACTTAAGCTATGGCATTCATTCACTCATTCATTCATTCATTCATTCATTCATTCATTCATTCATTCAACAAATACTTAAAGATCGCCGGCTTGGACTAGACACTGTTCAGGCAGTGAGGGATTCATGGTGAATAAAGGTGAAACCCTCACTCCCTCAGGCCTTAGATTCCGGTAGGAGACGCAGTCAGTCCATAGACAGGTGCCCATAGGTGCTGGCAGTAAGTATGGAGCAGAGAAATAAAAGCAAGTTTGAGTTCCTTTTTCCCTATTTGTTCCCACACATAATATTCCAGAAACACAAGGAGGAGACCTTCTTCAAATGGAAATCCCATTCACCGGACAAGCCCTTGGATCTCATGCTTTGCTGTGCCGTCACCCTGGCACACAGGGTGACAGGCTAGAGTACTGTGAGGAGGAGGCTGAGCTGGTCACAGTGCGAAGAACGTGTTTCTCTTTGCTCGGCTCTCCCTGTTTCTCAGGTTTTCCTCTGCATCTTGGTTCCTTTCCCATTTCTTCCTTTATTTCATTGACCAGCCAAATTACTAAGAGTGCCTAGCCATTCCTTTTTCCAATAAGAAGGAATTGCACATCTGTCACTAGGGGACACTAGGTTAGTCGCCTAGGGAGGTGAGGATGAGGAAGGCACCGTTCTGATCCCCCAGAATTCATTGGCATATAGGTACGTAGTTGTAGAAGGAGGCATCGATGTCACATGTCATATAAACAGCAAAGGATTTCGGGAGATGCCGAGGTGACTTCTAGGAAGATAATCAGGGAAGAATTCACAGAAAAGGTAGTTCTAGAGACGATCTTGCTGAATGAACCATGTAATTCAGCAAAACTATGAAAGTTAAGAGAAGAGAGGATCTCAACACAAAGCAGACGAGCAGTATGTCCACAGCTGCAGAAAAGTCAAGAGGAAAGCGACTGAAAAAGGTGTGATTGCGACTCAGCAGCCTGTGAAACGGTATCTCTGTGGGGGATAAACGCCTGACAGAAAACTAAAATTCAGCAAATCAATTGTTTTATCTAAGTAACACCAACTCACATATCTGGCTGACTTCATGACTGAATGAAGCACATTCATTCATTCATTCATTCATTCATTCAGTAGATATTAACAGATTACTTCATTTGTGCATGTACTGGGGACACACACAGCAGTGAACAAAACAGAAGTCCCTATTCTAGTGGAGCTTTACAGTCTAGAGGACATAGATTTTGAACTTAGCAGTAAGTATAGACTATTTTAAATGGTTATAAGTTCCATAAAGAAAGGAAAAGCACATAACAGGGAATGGAATCTTGGCCCTGAATAAGGAGTGTGCCTGGCATCTCTGAGGAACAGAAATGCCCAGTGTAGCTGGAACAGAGGAGAAAGAGGGTGACGTGGTCCAAGGAGGCAGTGGTCAGGTCTCATAGGCCTGTAGGCTGACATAGAGACCTGTCCATTGACTGCGAGAGGAAATCAGCCAGGGTATTACATCGTGGAGTGATATGCTCTCACTTAGGTTTTAGTAGGACAGCTCTGGCTTCTGTGTTGAGACTAGATTGAAAACTTTATATAGTTCTGGTGTAGATGTACCCTGAAGGTCGCTGCTAACCTTACATACTATCTTTGGGCACAGGTCTTTGATTCAGTGAAGAAAAAAATAGCAATAATTCAGCAAGCTGGCAGTTTATTACCTCTGGGCTAATGATGAGATGATGTATCGGTATCAGTAGGCGATATAGCAATACATAGCTCTATTTAAATAATATTAATATGAACTACATATCAACACTAGTAATGCTACATAGTATAATATATTTATATTACATATCTATATCTACATTTAGCTCTGTCTACGTGGAGAGAGAGAGAGAGAGAGAGAGAGAGAGAGAGAGAGAGAGAGAGAGAGAGAGAGACAGATTTTAAAGAACTGGCTTTTGCAGTTCTGGGACTGCCTAGGCAAGTCCAAAATCTGTGGCTGCCAGGAAGTGCAGGGTCGACACTTTCAGGCAGGACCTGCTACTCCCAACCGCAGGTGGCATTTCTCCTCCTGAAGCGCAACCTCAGTTCTGTTCTTAAGGCCTTTCAATGACTTGGACCCGAGCCCCTCAGACTATCCAGAAGCTCCTTTACGTAAAGTCAACCAATTGCAGACGCTAATCACACCTACAAAACACCTTCACAGCAACACCTCCGTGAGTGTTTGATTGAATAACTGGCTACTACAGCGCAGCCAAGTTGACACGACACAGAAGACTGATCATTGCAGATAACTCACTAATTTTCACCCACGGACAAATTGACTGGCTCTGTGTAGATTGCGCCAGTTCTCTGCTACCCTCCACTTTAACTGAGTCTCTTACGTTATGTAGACAGCCTCCGATTTGTGTTTCCTGTCTGACAGGCTGTAGACAGGGTCCAAATGACACAAGAACTGGGAGGACTGGGCATGGTCTTGCGTGTGAACTCATTAGCACTGGGGAGCCTGGCTTCCACATCTGGATATTCCAATGCTCAGGGGCTGAATGTCAGCCCCAAACAGCAGCCACTCTTAGGCCCGACTTTGTTGCCACTCCGATCGTCAACCCTTTAATGCAAGAAGAGTAGGACAACCGAGTGTGTTGTCCATCATTCCATATTCAAATGCCTGTTTGAAAACAAAACAGTGCCTGTGTGACTTTGTGTGGGTCGTGGTCAATTCTAGGGAAGAGGCCTAACAACCATCCCGTTCATCGTATTGACCCCAATGAACTCTGCTCAATAAATATTTGCAGAGTGACCAAATGCCAAAGCATGCCTTGAGTTTATGCAACTTGGTGACATTTCCACCACTCCAATGGTGCTATTGCAAACTTTATCTTGGAGAACTCACGATAGGTGGTGAGGTGGTTCTGAACCTAGGAAGCTGCAATTGGCCAAATTGTGTGCTCTTGGAGAGGAACAGTTCCTGTGTATTATAAAACAGAAAGAAAGAAAGAGAAGACCCAACATGACTAATATGGTAAGAACGTTCTCATCTTCTTCAGAAGGAAGGAGTCAGGTAGAGCTTTGTAACAATCCTTGCTCCCAAACCTCAGTAGACACCGAGGTTAGTAACTAACCACATACTTGTGGCACACGGACTGGAACATCCCAGAGCCCTGAAACCACAGGCATCTATCTGCTGGATGAAAGGACGCAGTTTCACAGGCCCCAACAGAGAAAGGATATGGTGACTTTTCAAACCATCCTGATTCATAGACAATAAGGTGCAAGGTTATGTGTGGTGCACAGAAAACACGACTTACAATTCTCCTCATCACGCCCCTTCCCCAAACCCGGACTGCTGTGGCTTCTAGGCAGATACCAAGAGTGTCACCATCATAATAACCATGCCAGGTCTTTGTTTCCATCATCCAAGCCACACATTTGGGCTGGGGTCCTTCAGGAAGAGCCATGAAACCTCTACCTTTGGTTACCAGCCAAGCTAGGGGATGGTATTTTTTCCTGTTTAATTAAAAAGGAAAAATAAAAAGCGAACCTGTTTGTTTTCGCCAGCTATCTGAAAGGTCAAAAGGTAAAGAACATTTCCCTCCACAAATAAGCCATGGAATGTATTTGGAAATGGAGTTTTCATCAGCAGTCGCTGCTTTTGAGCCACTTATTCCACTGCTAAGGAAGGAGAAATGGGGAGTTCTTTCCCAAAAGGGAAAAAAACAAAAAGAGCCCTGTGATATTTGTATTGGGGCATCGATGGGGGAGGCTGTCGGAAGGCAGGGTCATCTCTCAGGCATTAATATAAGTTGGGAGCTCTCTCAGATGGGAGGGAAATGTCCCCTTGGCACAGGAAAAGTTCACATTTCCCTTTGGAGGAAATAATAAAATGAATCCCTGCTCCCTTCAAGGCCTTCTAATGATAGGTCATGAGGACACTTTGTAAAGCAACCTGACCTTAGTGAAAGACTCTTTTCATAAAATTATATTTTTTAATTGATGAGGATGAAAAGCTGAATGTCATATTTATTGTATAGGGCTGCCCACAAACTCCCCATAGGGACCAGGATTCCTGTCCATGGAACTTTGCAGAATACCCCCAAAGGGTCCCCTTGCATGCTGACCCGTGGGTAGAGATGACTTTATGGAGGATATGACCTTTGAACTTGGCCTTGAAAATCAAAGGACCTGAACAAGAGTGAAGGACATAATGCAGGTGTCAGCTGTCTGCCTGATCTCATCTTCTAACATTATTTTTCAGTTACTGGAGAAAATTGGTTTGAAGCCCCATCCTTCCTACTATGTATGACCTCAGGAGACCTCAGACGTCTGTGGGGGTTTGCCTTTCTCATGGTCACTTTCCTATCATTTCTTGCTTCCACTGAATTCTCCATCTTTTCTCTAAGTCTCGTCTTCTCAAGATACTTCTCCCTCTCTGTCTCCCTCTCTCTGTCTCTCTGTCTGTCTCTCTCTGTCTCTCTCTCTCTGCCTCTCTCTCTCTGTCTCTCTCTCTCTGTCTCCCTCTCTGTCTCTCTCTCTCTGTCTCTCTCTCTGTCTCTCTCTCTGCCTCTCTCTCTCTGTCTCTCTCTCTCTGTCTCCCTCTCTGTCTCTCTCTGTCTGTCTCTCTCTCTGTCTCCCTCTCTGTCTCTCTCTCTCTGTCTCCCTCTCTCTGTCTCTCTCTCTGTCTCTCTCTCTGTCTCTCTCTCTCTCTGTCTCTCTCTCTGTCTCTCCTCTTGGTCTCTCTCTCTGTCTCCCTCTGTCTGTCTCTCTCTCTGTCTCTCTCTCTCTGTCTCTCTCTCTCTCTGTCTCTCTCTCTGTCTCTCCTCTTGGTCTCTCTCTCTGTCTCCCTCTCTCTGTCTCTCTCTCTGTCTCTCTCTCTCTGCCCTACGTCACTCCTATCTTCAGTTTCTTAAAACACCACTGATATGAGGCTGCTTGATGCCTGGATTTTAAAGTAACCACGGAGAGTTGCAGCACAGCACACAAGTGGCGATATCTCAAATTTTGTACCAGATATCCCTCACCCAATTTTCCCAGATCCTCTGAGCTGTATGAAATATCTCACCAGCCATCCTATTTGAGGTGTCACTTGTCATTAACCTGGGCCCCAGCTAGAGTAAGGCAAGGCTGACACGATAAAAAAAATCCCGATATTATGAGTCAAAGAACTGAAACTTGTTCTGTTTGACCTGGCAGTCTGAAGTAAGATGCTCAGGCTAGTCTTCAGCTCTGCTCCACAGAACCATTCAGGGACCTGGTTGTTGGCAAATCCAAGGCTTGTATTGCTCACGTGATCAAAGCTGCCACTCTCCGGGGGGAGGGGGGTTACAGCCAGCAGGAAAGCGGAAGAGAGTGCTGTCTGTGGCTCTCGCCCAGGAGTGGCACATCACTTCTGCTCACATTCCACACGCGAGAATTCAGTCCTAAGACCAAGCTAACTGCAGGGGACAGTTACCACTGGGAAGTGGTTACCAGTTACCTCCCAGGCAGCGATGCATCCAACCCCATCTCCTGTTCGACCAAAAGAGGTGAGCACAATGTTGTTGGAAAGCTGGCAGTCTCTGCCACATCCTTGCCCTGTTGTCCAGTCTTCACACCTTATACCCATCTTTTTTTCTTTCTCCACGTCTCAGCAGCCAACTTTCAGATCCCTGCCACAATTTTAATGAAAACCAATTCAGTTCCTGGTGTTTTAATGCTTTCCTCCCAGACAACACTCAGTGGCCTGAATTTTTAACGTTAAAACAGCCAGTTAAGCTCTTTTTCTACACCAAAGAATCAGCTGCCTCTGTGAGGTGTGCTCCCTGGTCCTATAACACAGGCACCAAGCTGGAGTTTCACTGTGTGTGTGTGTGTGTGTGTGTGTGTGTGTGTGTGTGTACACACATGTGTGCCCACTCACGTGCAAGCATGTATACAGGAATTGTTCCTTCGGGTTACATGAGGGATCGAGTGCACGGCGGGTGAAGGGGGAGAGTAGTTGCTGAGGAGAAAACACTAAAGCAAAGCAGTAGAAAGAGGAAAACGTGGGCTCAGGTCAGGGGTAATCGGCGGGTCTACTTTGCCTGGCTCCTCGATTACACGCAAAGGGATTGGGGGCATTAGGACTCTTTCTAGTCGGAAGTAACAGAAACCAAACGCAAACCAGCAGAGGCTAAAAAGGATGCCTGCGTGAGAGCTCCCAGAGGTGGTTCTCGTTGCAAGTTTGGCAAGAGCAGGGCTCCAAAAAGAGTCATCAAGCCTTTGCTTCTATCTCTGAGCTCTTCGGCTTCTGTCTTCCCACACAGGCTCTCTTCACAGGGGCCCCGACATCTCTAGTCCATATTTTATCTGGGAAATGTTTAGGTTTCCAGAGAGTTGCCAAGGTGAAGTGAAGGTGAAATTCCAGAGACAGGTCATCCTATGCAGAATTTGCAAAGTAAAGGACAGAGAGGCAGTTCCACTACTCTTGGTTGCTCCTGGCAGAATGAAGATTTCAAAAGGGGCAGCAGTGGGGGTGGAGGTGGCTCTGAATGTAGGAGGAAGGATTTTTGTAAAGAAATACCTTTGGAAAGAGCTCCCCTTCAAAGTCCTCCCTACGCCGTGACTCCTCCCCTGAGCCTCCTCTTAGAGTTCAGACTTGCTGAGGCATCTTCTGTGGGACCACTGTGAACTGGGCATGTGGGCCAGTGGTGTCTGAGTCACAGCTGAGCAAGCTGAAGCATCGGGGCAGCGGGATAGAGGAGCTGCTTGGGGATTAGCCGACTTGCCCTAAGTTGGTTCCGATAAAAGATGCGTGAGTGTTTCTGCTAGGTTAGAGGTAGGCTGGCTGGGAGTGAATCAGTGTGGGCTCCACCTGGGTCCTGCCCAATAAGGCCATCGAGAGGGATGGAGGGGATCTCAGTAGCATGAAACTACAGGTCAATGTTGTGTTCTTGGGGGCTGCAGAAGGACTCACAAGAACTCCATGTAAAGAGGTCAGGGGAACGGCAGGAAATAGGTTCCCTGGAATGGGGGATAGCCAAAACACCCACGAAAGTACCCACAAGAGGCAGCTATGGTTTTAAACATTTGCTACCCAGAGAGCACGCAGCTAGCTTAGCAGAGAATAATTTTAAATAAGAATCTTCCTCACTCCTTAACATTGCTTCTCCCCGCATAACTCTGATCTCAGGGTCATCCGAAACTCGTTAATAAGCTTGGTAGGTTGGCAGAAGTATAACATAGAGAAATACAGAAAACGTCAACCACCTCATGCCTTCCCACCCCCGTGTCTCCCTGCTGCCTCCTAGTGCAAAGCAGGCCTAAGTCAGGGAATGGGAGAATATTTTACTTTATGTTCAAAGTTTTTATTAGCATCTTGGATTCGACATTGCAGTGTGTAAAGTGGGACTGTGTCTGTGACTTCAGAATCTTATCATCATCAGAAAATTGGTCTACAGGAATTTTTGTCTAGGTCAGATACGATTTTGAAGGGGTAGTGGGACACAAAACATCAAAGCAAGGGGCGGATTCTAAAAGGAGAGGATGGAGGCAGCACCTAGACATCTACTGTGACTGGAGATGATGGTACCGGGCTTCTGAAAGGCTGTAAGGATGGTCACTCCCAATGAAGAGAAGGGCCCGAGATTAGGCAGAACCTCAGATTCCATTGGGGGAGAGCCTGGGGTCCAGCGTGTTTGGAAACATTCCACTGAAAGTCCAGATCTAGGGTGTGGGATGGTGCCCACTGGGGGCTTCATTGTGAACTTGGCCATTTCCGTACCCATGTGGGCAGGGATGCCACTGCCTTAGCCTGGACACGAGGGTGTGCCCCCCTTCCTGATATGCCCACTGAAGACACAGCCATCCCTGTGGGTTGATCTTCACCTTATGGCCTCCTTAGTGGGTCCCGTGACAGTCAGCAGACAGGTGTGAAGACCACATGCTTCCAAAGAGTATTTCAAAAAGAAGTAAAATGGAAGCACTTAATCCACATTTAAAAAAGGCATCTCATCCTTCACACACCTTGAGGTCACAGGTCCTTTCTCTTATTCCAAATATACACACTGATGTCTTACACCTTGATTATGTGACAAGCACACTGTTAGGCTCTGGGAACACAAAAGTATTTAGAAAAATGTATACAGGTGTGTCTCCCTCACAGGAAGTAAGCTCCACAAGAGCAGGGGTCCTGTCTGCCTTGTTCACTATTGCGTCTCCAGTGTCTGGTATACAGTAGGAGCTCAATAAATATTACTTGATTGGCTAAAGCCGTGTAATCACTGCCCTCAAGAAGCCTGAAGTCCAGTGGAGGAGGGAGACATGTAAACACAATGTAGGGTAGTAAGTTCAATGACACAGGAAACTGCAGAACTGTGACAGCAAACAGAAGGTGGGGCTGTGGGAGGTGTTGCTCAGGCTTCCAAGAGCTGATGCAGCTGGGACACTAAGGATGCACAGAGCACTGCCCCTTAGGCCTTTGTGTGCCTCCCTTCCTCGTCTCTTTGAGGATTCTTGATTTAATGTCTCCTCTTTTGGTGGGGAGGGACGATGGGGAATAGAGCCAGCCCCCTGGGTCTGCTGTTTCCTGGGTGTGGTCCTTCCTGGAGCTGTGCCAGTGGTATGACTTTGCAGGATCTCAGCAAGAAGCCTGTGGGACTGCAGGATCTTGGCAGAACCTCTCCCAGTGCTAAGGTCAGAACTGGGGAAAGATGGAGTAATCACCAGAAAGGCACATGGGCTTCAAGGCAGAGCTGGCATCCGGCAAACTCTTCTTGCAGGGAAGTGATTGGGAGCATTTCCTTTGTGGCCAATTTGATGGGGTTAAAATATGATTAAGCCTAAACATGTAAACAGCAAATTCCCCAGGGAATGGTGATGTAACATTCTGTGAGGGTTAGGCTGGATAATAGCTGGTTGTGTTGCCTCATATTAGAATCTGGTCCAAAACGTTGAGTCCTTTTATAAGTCCCATAGCCATTCCCAGGAATAGGATGATCCACCAAAGAGAAGACTTTCTAACATTTCTAGAGTTTCAGTGAGACATTTCTTAGCACCACTTGGAACAACCACGAACAACATTGGAAAATGGCGCGCGTCTAGAATGGAGGGGCCTTCTCAGAAACACCCATGTGCAGGCCTGGGTTGCATGAGCTCTACCTCACATCCTAACGGAGAAGAAAACCGAAAGGCAGCTCAACATAAAGGAAACACAACACCACACTGGGTTGAAATCAGATCTAACTGGGGCCACGTCCCCACTTGTAACCCTCCACCTTTCCTGGTGCTCCCTCAGCTGCCATTGACGCCCCCACAGGAAGGATTCTTTTCCCAGGGTAACAAATGCTCGATTCATCAGGGAACAGAAGCAATGCCCTTGTGCTACTTCTCCAAGCTCCCCAAAGGCTTGCATACAAATGGGAACCTAAGAAGTATTATTTTCAGAAGGGAACATATTTTCACTCTAGTTTCAGGATGTTGATCCTTAGCACTCCCTCCCATGTGGAGAGTGTCCCTGCTGTGGCCACGTTCCTGGTGACTCAGAGGGAGCCGGACAGAGGCCCAGAAGATGGGCCACCCTGCTCTGTTCCAACCAGTGTTTCTGACAGTGCTTATGTGCAAAAGCAAATGTGTCATCAAGGTAAGCACCTAAAATATTCAAGCTCTTTTTTTTAAATTTTTTTTAAATTTAAAATTAAAAAAATATATATATTTTTTAATTTTAAATTTTAAATTTTTTAAATTTTTTAAAAAAGATCAGCTACAAGAAAGAAAAATGCTACAGGAAGCCATGATAGTAATGGCTACCATGATATTCACATGCAACATCTGGGCTTCCAGGAACTATGACAATAGGCACCGAGTGACGCTAGGGCCCGAGGCACAATTAAATCTCAACTCTGGGCCACTGGAAAACACTGGACATAGCTCTCTACGTTTGAATCTGAGTCTGTTTTATAAAACTCTTGGGATAGAAACAAAGCTGGCTAACTGTTCCACATTAAAAGGTGAGCTGTTCTGTTATGTGATAAAATTATACAATAGACTCTAAGCCCTCGAACTCAATGAGACAAAGACTCCAGAATGAAACGCTTGTTGTTGCTCACGTTATCCCCGGACTCATCTAGAGGAATTCCTATCCTCATCATGTCTCCTGTGACGCTGGTCTTGCAGCCAAAATGTCTCTCGGCTTCCCCAATGCTACCATTGGCCTGGCCTGTTAGCAATGGAATCATGGAAAAAACAGGGGTCTGAAGAATGGAAGTCTAGTCATTCTCTCCCCTCTGTTGATGACCTGGTGACAGGTTAGTTGGCTTCCTCCACCTTAATTACTTCATGGGAATAATAATAGTTTGCGTGTCTACAGACAGGAGGTTAGACAAGATGAATGATGTATCTCAACTTCGTGTATACTTTGTCTACTATTGCTTAAAATAGTGCCACCAACAGAATCAACCATATTGCTATGTTGTGAACACAGAACTTGCATACACACACCAAAAGAATTAGACAAATGTTATAACTTGAGTAATTTGGCTTACACCCACTTATTTTCACGTGAGCAACTTGATGTTTTCTCAGTTTACGGTGAGGTCTTCATATCGTCAGATGATTCCTTGAGTTTTCTTCCAACTGGAAGGTCCACAGTTCTAGTGTGGTTTTTTTTTTCCCCCTCCAAAAGAACTTAAATGTGAAAACAAATGGGCCAAAAAGTCATGTTCGTCACTAAAATGACTCTCTTTTTCATTTGTACGGCATTTCTTGCCTTGATTATCACAATAACTCCCTTACCAGGCTGCCTGGTTTAGGACTGCCTCCCTCCAATTCATTTCATACTTCGACCATGGTTTTTAAATGTAGATCTAATTACCCACCTGTGCTAACCCTTGCTCAAGCTTGTTAGTATAGGGGTCTTTGAAAGTAGCTTCAAACTTGACTTTCTCATCTTATTTCCTGTCTCCTCAACATGAGATGTCTGAACGTCCACAGGGGACACTGGTCACCCCACCCTATTCCACATCCCTTCTCACCTCCAAGGTAACCCATGTTATCACTGTCTGTAGGATTTCCTTCAGCTAGAGGCTTAATTAGGGAAAGATCTGCTTTCATGCTCCTTGATGCTATTGGCAGATTTAACTTCCTTGTAGCCAGAGGACCCAGGGTTCCTTGGTCTTGCTAGCTGTTGTCTGGGGTCGCATGCAGCTCCTAGAGGCTACTCTCAGATCCCTGACATGGCCCCCTCCACAGACTCTTCCAAACTCTTTGACCTCAGAAAAGTCCCACTCCCTTTTAAAGGCTCACCTGATTAGATCAGGCCCACCAGATAATCTCCTTTTGATTGATGCAATTGATAGGGACCTTGATTATAATACATCTGCAAAATTGCTTTTGCCATATGATACAATCATGGGTGTCATATCTCATTATATTCACAAATTCTACCCACACTTAATGGGAGTGGATTATACAAGGGCACAGATCGTCAGGGTCACCTTCAAATTCTGCCCCACCTTCCTTTCCTTCTCTGCTGGGTAAACTACTATTCATCACCCAGGAGCTAACATAGATGCATCTCCTATGTTAAGTAATCCTGACATCCTCAGGCTGAGGTGCTGGCTCTGTGCTCCTGTGGGTCTCTATCCCAGCACGATTATATTTATCACGTTACATGATAACTACCTGAGTACGTGTCTGTTTGAATTAAGATGTAAGAAGTTGGGATATTGTTGAATTCTGGTTCACTTTGCACACTGCAGATCCCACATCTACGGATACTGTGTCCTGTGTGTTTAAAACCCTTTTTATATGTTGTTTGCCCCAGTTTAACGTTGCTTGTCCAGTTGTCTAGTAGGGAATTTATTCCCAGGTTGAGGTGGAGGCTTAATGCCAAGTCCCTTGACCATGGACACTAGCCCTGCACATTCCATGCAGGGACTCCAACATCAGACTAGAGCTGCTGTTCACATTCATTCTGTATCCACGTTGGCTCACAGAGAACTAGATTGGATGAGAAGGCATTCTCAGCGAAATGAGTGGGACGATGCTGAAGAGCTATACTTTTTCTCTTAATTCAACATCTAACAGTTATTTCGCAGAGGTTGTCCCAATGAGTAAGGCTGGTGGTGTTCATAAACGGAATGAAATAATTAATCAAGAGCACCCTTGGCATCTGTACAGGAACTTCACAGTGGCCATTCGTTATCCATTGTTTTCTCCCCTGGGACGTGTTCCTTCGCAAAAGAAATAGAAGGCATTCACATTGAATGTACCCGGTTCATCCATCTGAGAGTTAGTGCAGGTCTCATCCAGTCTGTCCTCAACTAGAGAATCCAATGTTTTGTACCACTCCCTGTCGTCACGCACAGAGATGAAAGCCACGTGAGACTATTGGATGGCACGTAGATGCCAATATGCATTCAAGATTTGGAGGAAGCAATTGCATCTGCCTGTTTAGCAATGCAAAAATATATCTTGCTCTGTCAACTTTCTGGGAAGAAAAATGGAATTTGGGTAAGTTTACACTATAGGCTGAATTTCAGGATTCCTCATTTTGAAAAGAATGAGCGTGGGAAGTTATCCAGAACCGCAGTTCTTTGCTGCCATTCTCTGAAATAAGAAGCCGGAACTTCCCTCCCTGTATCCTTTCATGCAGGACAGCACGACTCAGCAACTCCTCTGAGTTCAGAACCTCCCAGATAACAGCCCTGAGAAAGAAAAGCTAATGACTTTTTATATTTAAACGTGTTTGCAGAAAACTGGATTCTCCACGGGGCCAGTGGAATGCTGGAAATAAAGGCACCGGTTAGGATAATACTTAACCAAGCATTTTGACCTGGCATCCAGCTTCCACTAATGGAATTAAGAAAGATCTGCCAGTGTGCTTGGGAAGATGATTCCCACAGTTCCCCTCCAAAATGTTTTCAAATATGCAGGGGAAAAAACAGGATGAAGCAAGCAGAATACCTTGTGGACAATTTTTCTAAGCTGGGATAAATTATGCTAGCTTCTGTTCCCTGATCAATACCTCCCCAAGTATGAATGGATACGTCCATGGCTCTGATCAGCAGAGACAGTTGAAAAATTGATCTGGAAAGTCGGCACTTGACCTTGTGACTGTGCTGTGTGTCGACACTTTTGATCACATCACATCTGGTCTTGAACTGTAAAATTGTTGGCTTATTCCACAGCCCATCGCTCTGACAGCTGCATGCGTTCTGTTCACAGAGCAGCTCCTCTTCCAGAAAGTGAGGCAACCAGGACAAGACAGCTTGCATCGCTAGATGCACAACCCACCAAGAGGATGCTCATACGTTTCCACAAAAAGCCTTCTGGCTGGAGATATTTAAAAGCACAAGAGAGAGTGAGGCTGAGGGCATATACTCACTTGGGTGTGGGGAGACCTTAAATAGATCTTAAATTCAAACTCTATCCAGTTATCCAAGAGGGAAGAAGACTTTCACATTTTATCCTCTGGGCGGGGGGCAGGGGGGAATTGTAGGGATTGAAATAAAGTGCCACTATCTTGAAAATGCTGAAAGCAACAAAGGAACAAGACAAACAAAGAAACAAAAACTCAGAGACACAGACAATAGTTTAGTGGTTAGCAGAGGGTAAGGGGGGAGGGAGGAGGTAGATAAGGGTAAAGGGGTCAAATATACGGTGATGGAAGGAGAACTGATTGGGTGGTAAACACACAATGTGATATATAGATGATATGTTAGGTTGGTGCAAAAGTAATTGCGGCTTTTGCAATTTTTGTTGTTGTTGTTGTTTAATTTATTGGGGTGACAATTGTTAGTAAAATTACATAGATTTCAGGTGTACAATTCTGTATTACATCATCTATAAATCCCATTGTGTGTTCACCACCCAGGGTCAGTTCTCCTTCCATCACCATATATTCTATCCCCCTTACCCTCATCTCCCACCCCCCACCCCCCGCAATTTTTTTTAAAAACCTTTTAAACCGCAATTACTTTTGCACCAACCTAATATAACAGAATTGTACGCTTGAAACCTATGCAATTTTACTAACCATTGTCACCTCAATAAACTTTAATTAAAAAAAATAAAAGTGAAATAATAATGATATAACTTACATTATTTAACTCAGCATCGTCATGTTGACCTGACCCTCTAGTTCAGAACAACTTGGTATTTTATAAAAAGACATATATGTTCACTTATTCTACTAGGGTTTTACTGGGCATCTCCAATGTGTGAAACTCATTGCTGAAAATACGATGCATAAGGAAAAAATAAATAATTGAACTGACTAGAAAACCAACCCTCTGATTTTAAACTACCATTTTATAATACAAGTACTATACGAGAGGTACTACATGAAATATTAATATACTTTTAGTATATTGTTAAAAGTAATAGACTAATACAAGTAATATACTAAAGTAATATAGTACATGCTATAATTACTTATAAGTAAATGCTAAATTATATTCCTTATGAGTAATATACTCAAGTAATATACGTTATATACTTTATATATTTTAAATATACTTTAATATTTTTACATTTATTGAACACAGGTAGGACTATCTCATTTAAACCACATAACAATCACGAGATAAAATGTCACTACACAAGTGACTGGAACTTAGAGGTCTTTAAGCACATGTCCAAGGTCACACAACTTGTTGAAGAGGCGAACCATCCAGGATTCAAATCAGACCTGTCTGACTGCACAGGGTATGTTTATCACGCTCACCATGCTAACCTCTTTGGGATGCTGATTGCTTCAAGGAATTAACAGTTTCAAAGTGCCTCCCAGGCTTTCAAAGAGATTGACCTCACTGCAGCACTAGAATTATCTGGAGTATTTAGGGCATCTAACAAACATTATCTTCAAAGACTGTCAAGGCTTTCTGTGACTTAGGCTAGAAGTTCCATATGAATGTCTTACGATGGCCTCTACCTTCCTTTGTCCTCTGACCCAAGTCTAAGTCTCAGCTTCCCAAGGAGCTGGTGTCCCCCATGCTCCTGGCCTTCCATGCACTTTGCACTCTGGTCACGTCACGACTCACCATTCCCCACACAGCTGAGCTTTTACCTGGCTCCATAGCTCTATTTCCAGAGAAGACTTTCAGCCACTTTGTGACTACAGTAGCAGGATAGGACTCTTTTTAATTTACTCTCATAGCATTCGGTAGCCTTCCTTTCTTGTTGTACAGATTACATTTATTTTAATTACAGAATCATATTAAACTATACATTAATTATATATTACCCATGTCTGTCATCTTAGGGTCTAGCACAGTGTTAGCATGTGACTTCATACACGCACATGTACATGAAGTGAATGGAATGTAATATCTTCATGTTTCCCATCACTGTTCATCTCTTGTTTTTGTGCAAAATGATGTTGAAAGTTAAATGACTTCTTACTATAGTTTGATATTTTCAAAGCAATATTAGGGGGATTTTCTCAACACCTCTGGTGGTCACACATGAACCTGGCCAGTCATGTCCCCAAGTACGTGATAGCATGATAACACGAACACTCAGACTACTGCCCCCGCCCCACACCGGTACAAAAAACCAAACACACCATTCACCCACTCAACTCATATTTATCAATGAATTTCCAAGGAATTTCAATCACACAAGATGCTGAAAGATTAATTTTTCTTAAATGAAGGTTTAGTACTCTCACTTGTCATGACTATGATTAGTTGGTCTGATTTCCGATATTTCAAAGACACCTTTCATCTAAAAGTGTTATGAAGATTCCCATATGGAGAAAAGATAGCAAAATAACAGTCTTTCTCCTCCTTTCCCAAATCCAGTCCTGAATATGTTAAATGTGTAAGAAGGAGGTGAGATTCATCCATCTGAGAGAATAATGCCACACTTTAAGGAACTCCTGGAAAGAGAGGAGATGAATGGATTTTGACATAGGAGTGAATGTTCAGAGAAGTTGACGGTTATGTGCAATAAGGCGATGGTTTAGGAAAAAATCTTTCCATCACCTGTTGTCAAAAAATGGCAATCTCTCTATTGTGGCTTATTTTATTGTCTGCCTGCCTGGTAGTCCAGGACCTGGCCGAGGCTGCTGCCTAATGTGCATTTATTCATTGAACTAATATGAATTGAATACATCGCTCATGCCAGGCTCACTACTTTGGTTTGGAGATTGTTATACATACGAGACCTTTCATCTGCCTTCAAGACACTTACAATCTTGTGGGAGACACTGGAAAAAATATAGACTGCCAACAGTATTTTTTAAATGCTATCATAGAGACAGAGGGCTTTGGACACACATAACCATGTTCCCTCATTTAGCTTAGGGGGACCATGGCAGATTCTCCCGAGACATGATCTGGTGACTATGTCTCAAAGAATAAAGAGACGACAGACAGAGAGAGAGAGAGAGAGAGAGAGAGAGAGAGAGAGAGAGAGAGAGAGACTCTATTGGGTATGAAGTGAGTCAGGGGATAGTGATACATGAAGCTACAGAGGAGGCAGACATGCCAAGCTGGGAAATTAGTACTGTTACTAGTAACAGAATAATGAAAAGTCATGGAAGGACTTCAAGAAGAGGCCTAGCAGATGTGTTGTAAAAATCTTCCTCTGATAGCATGTAAGACTGGATTAGAAGAGGGCAAGCTTATAAGGAGCTGGTTGCAAAATTAAAGTGACAAATGATTGGCACCAGCACTCAGATTGTGGGGGCGCTGAAGAGACGATGTCAGTTTAGAGACTAAGGAGGCAGCATTGATTTAGCAGGTGGGTGAATGGAACGGGGTGAGTGTGGGGAATGAATGACAAGCAAGGGCCATTTTACTTTTTTATTTTTTTTTAAGATGGAGGAAGTACAGGTTTACAGGGGGAAGATAGTAAGTTCATTTACGGTTATCTCGAAGCGTCTATTGGCTATCCAGCAGACAGGTACTTACACTGGAGTAGAGCTCACATGTTTTGGCAACCATATGAGTATAGGGAGGCATGGCCAGGTTTCATGTAACGCAGCTCTTCAAGAAATTATTGCCTAAGGTAGAAATACGGTATGCATCCCAAGCACGGAGCAAAGAACAGGAAGTGAAACAGATGGGGGACTCTATTTTTTAAGGTAACCCAGAGGAAGTATTAATAGTAGGGCCCAATGGTGCCCACAGGACTTTCCCATGGTGCGTGCCTACGTTGGTAGCCTCTGTCTAATTTTTATCACAGTACCTAAGAAGGGAGCCTGATCGTGTGGCTAACCAATAAGCAATCATTTGAGTTTTGAAAATGGACTCACTTCTCAGTTTGCAGCAAGAACAAGGCAACACGGTCTCCCTTTGTTTCACAAAATAAATTCATTTTAACGTCTGCATTTATTTAGCCCCAATTCAAAGAATGAGTAGGTTCTGTGCAGTAGAGACCCTCTCTAGCATCTGAAGCTCTGTTGCCTTTCTCAGAAGTGATGATGGTCAGCCTGTCTCTTTTCCTACCCGTTCAGATTCACTTTTCCCAGGACCAGCTCAGTGCAACCCATGAGGCAAGTGATACCTGGACAGCAACTCACACAAGAAAGCACTGACAATGGAGGGGCAGGCCCTTGATCACTTATCACATAAGCAGATCAACCTCTCACCCTTAGGTTGAACCCACACTGCCCAATGTGACCCAAAGTTATCCAATCACATTTGTCTTTGAAGATAGCCTGGAGCTCTGTAGTTTGAACTGATCCTTGAGACAAAACTCCAGGCCATTTGTAGAGATCTTGGCAATGGGAGCCTCAGCTGTCAATGAGCAGAAGCAGTGAGTGAACATGAACACATTTGGTGAGATGAGGTTAGGGGAAGTGCACTTTCCAAATCCTACACCAAGACATCTGACAGTCCTGATGGGGCTTCCGATTGAACCTGGCTCTCTCCAGGATAGATTTCCCCAAAGAGTAAAACATCTTTGTCTTGGGTTCCTTGGATTAAAAATTCAGAAAGGAGAGTGACGGACGTTTACTTTTGTATCACCAAAGAAAAAATAATTTGCCAAACAGAGACCATCGGACTTACAACCAGAAGACAGGGGTTCTGGTACATGCTCTACCATCTGCCAGTGCGAAAGGACACTTTAATGACATAGTATATTTTCCTGACTTTATTGTCTTCATTTTCTAAGCTGAAACCCTTATTGTTTCCTTGTCTCCAGTGTTTTTGCCGGACAGAGAGCAGGAGCTACATGAAATAAATGGTTCCTCCCATCTTTTGTAAAAAACTGAAACTGACCAAAGAGAGTTCCGTCACAAATTCTAGAATGCTTACGTTTTTGCCTTAATTACATTCTGCCTGTCTTATGACCTAGCACTTGCCAATAAAGCAATGCTGAAGCACAGAGAGGAAGCACATTGACCGATGGACATCAGTAAATGTGAGAAAGACCCATGACCACAGTGACAGACCCTGTTGGCAGAAACCTAACTTCTTTATCTAAGAGAAACAAAACAACACATTTAGTAACTAACCACTGTGGACCATTGAGACTGACCATTCAGTTGAAGATTCCTTAGTCTGATAGAATGTCAGAAGTTACCACTATCGCTCCCACAACTGGTCCTTGACAGCCATGAAACTGGCAACTAGACACAGGAACACTGACCATTGATGCCACATCAATGGCCTCTTGAAAGACATGAAGCTAGAGTCTGGACACTAGAACCCTCCTGCAGAAAACACATCTCCATGATCTTGTTTTGTAGCACAAATCATCCAAAGCAGCAAGAAGATGCCGTTGATCTCACTTTTGCATGTCAGATTTTATGTCACTGCAACTCACTGGTAGAACTGAGTCTGAAACTAATATCCTAGACCCAGAATCTTCCCAAGTTTTTCTCACACATGCCCCTTTGGTTTATTCTCATGGCCACTCTTTGATTTTATGTCTTCACTGTTTTTCTGTTTGGACTATTCCGATGCAGTAGCCCCTCTTATCTGTGGGAGATATGTTCTCAGACCCCCACTGGTTGCCTGAAACCATGGAGAGTACCAAACCCTGTATGTACTGTTTTTTTCCTATACACACATACCTATGATAACGTTTAACTTCTAAATTAGGTACAGCAAGAGATTAACAACAATAACTAATAATAAAATAGAACAATTATAACAATATACTATAATAAAAGTTATGTGAATGTGTAAATGTGGTTTGTCTCCCTCAGGATGTGCACCATTTGATATTTTGGGACCTCGGTTTCCTGCAGGTAACTGAATCCTCAGAAAGTAAACCCACAGATGAAGGGGGATTCATGTCATCTCTTTTATTTTGATGTGCTTCCCACTCTCATGGATCACCCACTCTATAGTCAGAGAAATTTGAAGGCAAATGTAATCATTTGCATCTCCCCTATTCAAAACCTTGTGGGGGAGGGGAGTCCACGTCCAGATTTCCAGGAAGGCAATGTGCCTCTTCCTCAATGCTTCCATTTCCAGATTTGTGCCTCACACTCACCCTTCCTCATACTTTGTACTCAGTCCTTCTGGGTGAATTGGAGTTCCCCGAAAATGTGTCCCACCAATTCGTTCATCTACCTATTTGTTAAATATCTATTGAACATCTGATATTTATTAAAAACATAAGATGGTCAGGGATATGAAGAATCATAGTACTTGACATCTGTCCATAAGTAGTTTCCAGTCATAATTTAAACAGATGGCTACGATACAGACCACTAATTTCCCTCTCCAGGGTGGATGGAGAGGGTAGTCAGAGCAATTTTCCTCACTTTGTGACACCTGAGCCAAGGCGTCAGCTTGCACTAACTAGATGAAGACACTGGAAGGAGAGGAAAGATAGTCACGAGCAGATCCATGTGTCGGTAAGAAAGGCAGTTCTGCTAAGACAGCCGAGAACACATGGAGTGATGACGGGTGAAGGAGGAAGTGACGGAGAAGTGGGGAGAGAAATTGGAAACTGACAAAGTACACACAGGAAAGTCTTGTCGCAATATGAGTAAGGAATCATGATGTTCACCTCTGTTGCATCGGCTTGTAATGTGTTTTCACCCATTGTCCACTTAGAAAAATCCTATTCGTCTAACAAAATCTACTTGTGGTAAGCAGAATTCCAAGATGATTTTAAAGAATCACAGCCTTATATAAACCTTTACCCTGGCGTGCTGGGCGGACCAGTAAATATACTGGAATATCATTCCTGTGATTCGATTGAGATAGATGGCTAAGATGAAAGGGGTTTCTAGATGTCGCTGAAGTCTCCAATCAACTGAATGTTAACAGAAAGTTAATGGAAAGGGAGACTTTTCTGGGTGGGCCTCATCCAATCAGGTGAGCCCTTTCAGAAACGGTCTAAATGTCAGAGATGGAAGAAAGAGTAGCGAATGGTCTCCAGCTGGCCTTGAGGACGCAAAGTGCCATGCTGTGGAGAGGGCCATGTGACAAGGACAGCACGAGCTTCTGGTAGCTGAGGGTCTCAGTGTTCTAACCACAGGAGCTGAATTCTGCCAGCAAAGCCTCCGATAAGACTTCAGCCCTGACCAACACCTGCCTTTAGCTTGTGAAACCCTGAGCAGGGGATCCAGGTGGGCCATGCCTGCACTTCTGACCTAGAAAACTGTGAGATAATAAACAGGTGTTGTTTTGGGGGTGATTTTGTTATGTGGCCTCAGAAAATTAATACAGCAGCTTCAACTGTCTCTCCTCTGAGAGGTTCCCATTAACACCTTTTTCCCTGAACAGCATTCGTCACTCTCCCTTCTACACCACCACTATCTACTGTGCATATTTATATTGCTCTATGTACCTTGCATTATAATGTATTTGCTTATATTTGTTTCCATCAGATGCTAAGCTGTGAGAGGGCAAAAAACATCATCTCTCGATCCTGGAGCCATAGCACAGTGAGTAAAACAACAGGTGCTCAATAAATTAGGGGATGAATCAGTAATAAATTCAATAATTATTCCTTAAATAAAACTTAGACGATTTAACCGAATCAAAGGGTGGATTTGTCTTTGACATTTTGGGGCTGTTCTTTCAAGCACTGCAGGTTAAGATCTGCATGAGAAACACAAAATACCAACTACGATAGAGTTCTGCAGAATTTTTAAAACAAACAAACAAACTTTGGGGAATCCCTCACCTGTCCGTATTCCCTCACGGAGGTAGCGATTGACACAGTCTCCTCTCAAATGCCCTCTATTGCCACAAGGCATAATTGCCCAAGAATGTAAATAAGGTAACAGAAAATAGTTTCTTAGGCTAGGAATGTAAGCTTCCTCCCATTTGGTAGCAGTTTATAGAGACATTTCCTCTTCTGAATGAGATGAGATAGGTGGTGATAGCAAGAGCGTCTGAGCAGAGTCCGGAAGAATGTGAGGAGCTGGACCTAATCTGCACAACAGATAGCTGTATGCATCCAACATTTGGACAAGGAAATGAGAGGTGCAAGCACCGACTGCCAAAAGCCATCGTCTGGGGTCTGGCACTTTTTCAAGCGCCTTCAGATATCATTCATTACGATTTTAGCTCGGGGAAGGCTGGTCAGGATGGATATCGTCGGTTTGCTGATTCTCAAGTCCAGTGAGGGTGAAAAGTTGAAAGCGTCACCTCATTAAACTCGCATTAATTTTAATACTGGTAATAGCAACAATAACAATAGTTCCTGGTACTGATGACGAAGAATTGGGCCATAAAGGAATCAATGCAAAATATAACTATTCAGGTTTTATAATTTTCCTCACTGCACTGCCCTGCCTATTGGGTCACAAATATGAAGGGGGAAAAGGGTTCTGTATTACATTCAGTGGCTGGATGTTTAAGTAAATGCATCCAGGTACATTCCCATATTAACTTAGGCTGGTGTTGGAACTTCTCTAGAAGCTTTAGGAGAGCAGCACTATGGTTTATATGTCTCAGCCTGTTTCCCCAGCGCCAAGTTCAGTGTTTGGCCAATAATAGGAACTCAATTTATATTTGATAACTGACTTTCTGGGGAAACACATCCTAAAGCTGAAAATACTAACAAACTCGAAACCAAATGAAATCACTGAAATCTACAGCTGGCGAACCTCTTCTCTCTTCCTTTTTCAGGAGATTAATTGCAGTACTTAACATTTGTAATGCATTTCTGACACATCAAAATGGCCAGAAGGGAATTCATACTGAAAATCTAATCCATTATTATGAATAAATTGCCTTGTGGTCCCAACTATCCCCTAGAGATTCGGAGATGGGAGAGAAAGGGAAACTCACTTTTAATGTTTTTCTCAATGTCTTAATTTGGGAAAACTCAGAGGCTTTTGCAGTGGTTCATTCTGAGGTCTGGGCAAAGGTTCAAGCCCATTCCTGAGTTATCTAAACTGATTCATCCGCCCCCATCCAGAGCCAACAACTGCGAAGGTTTGTAGCAGGACCCTGCCTTAACTGTACTTAGCGCTGAGAGGTTTTTAATCTTTTCCGTGTAGGTCTCCTTATCTTCTGGTGCTTCTCTGTCTCATCCCCTTTTCCAGAGGCTCCCCACATAATCAGCATCTCCTGCAGCTGATGACAGACACGAGAAGCAGATGAACTAAAAGGTTAATGCAAGGGGAATGGTAAGTCCAGCCTGATGCAGAGAAAGAAAAGGCAACTGGAAGTTTAGCTGGGTTACACGCAAGCAGAGATAACTAGAAAAGGCTTCAAAGAGCTCAGACACAGGGCCAGAAAAAGACATTCTACAGGTCAGCTGGTCATTCTCTCACCCCAAAGAAAAGTTATCATTTCAGCCGATTGAAAAAATATATATATTAAAATTTTCAAAAAGAGCTTTTGGGTCTTTCTTCTTATCAACGTGTTCCAGTCGTTTGTCAGCTTCTTCAGTTAGAAAAATTTTTCCCAGTGGTGATAATCATTTGTTACTATAATGTTTCCTGCCCAGCATCCACTCTTTCTTGTTCTGACAGGAATATCCGTATTTGATTTTGGAAGACGATTTCTCCGCTATTGAGTGCTGTCTTGGTGAGACTGTCAAACAGAGTATTCAGGGCTGAGCATGTGACCTATTGTGATCCAACTGGACTCTTTCTCTTGGGGGTTGGAGAATGGAGTGAAACAAGCATTAAGAAAAGGATCGGATTAAGACATCCGATTCGATCGATTAAGAAAATGGTTGGTCTCAACCCAATGGCGGTGCTCAATGGAGACTAGAAATAGCTTTTGTCACGTACAAAGAACTGCAGTGTGGCCTTGCTTGCTGTCCTTTCTGAGTTTGTTTATGTGGTTTTCTCTCCAGGTACGTGCCCCACTCCCTGTCTTCCCAACAAATTCTCTTTTGCTTAAGTTAGACAGAGTTCATCCCTGTTGCTTGACCCCAACGACACCTAACGGGTAGACATGTGTCCAGCTTAATCTTGTTATGTGATGTTCTTGCAAGGAAATAATGTGATGCTTGACAACAGGGGTGTATTATGATAAGTTCTCAGACAACAGGATGGAGCAGACAGGACATGCAGGCAGAAAGGGCCAAGGTAGAGGCGTGTTTAGAGGAAAGACTGAGAAAGAAGGTTCAGATTAGACTGTGGAGGACCTTGAACTTCAGGCTAAGGAGTTTGGATTTTCTCAACTAGGCCCTTGTAAGTCTTCTGTGTATACAAGTAAAGAGGTGGAATGATGCTGAGAAAGGTCAATCTAGTGTGAGAGATAGGAGAGGGAAGCTTAGAGAAACTAAAGGCAGAAATAGCTGAGAACTTCTGATAGAACATAAGGGAGAAAAAATATTATAACTCCAGTATCTAATTTTTGATTGCCATTTGTTTTGTTACCAAATTCCTGACACCAACTGGTTTTCTAATGGCTCTCCCATTTCTTCTTGAAGCAAAAGATGGGAATTTTCCAATTCACTGAGGATTCTAATGGGTTAGGATCCAAACTATCCAAGTTTTATTTTACTTTTATTGTTTGGCATGCATTGGGTGACAGACAGACTCCAGGTGCTATCATAGAAACACCAAGCTAGCCCAATGGACAGAGTCCTGCCATTTGCATTGAGAAATGGGGGTTCACCTTTTGCTATTTTTCATCACTCTTTTCTTCCTACATTCAGAAGGATAGTCAGTAAAATCACTAAATCTCTTTGGGTGCTACTGTAGTTTTTCTTGACCAGTATCAGAAATTTAGGCCAAACATATGAAGAGGAAAATAAGTTTTGTCTTCATGTGACCTTCGATCAGTCATGCTGACTAGAGCACTAAGCTAGTCAGTGTCTGGTTTGAAGGCTGTGTCTGGTTTCAGTGGGAAAGGGCCCTGTCTGATTAGGAGCTACGTTGGCCATAAGTGAGGCGATGAGACCACTTTGCTTGGGGACTCTGTTAGACCAGCAGGGCTGGACTCACACTACAAAGCATGGTTTTCTTCACAATGTAAACAGTAGGTCCCAGGAGAGCTGCAATGTCCCCAAGTATCCATTCAAATATTACTGGGAAAACTTAAAGTTGAACTAATTCATCTAAAGCACAAAAACTTATATCCTTCTCTGTTGCGTGCATGGGATGGGACATACGTTCCCCAGGACTGAGGAGAAAGAGATAATCTTTATCCTGGAGATTAAAATGGAGTTGGAACTGCTTTGCAAACAAATTTTGTTTTAATATGATCATCTTTCCTAGACCAAAAAGCAGGGACAATATTTGACAGGGAATTTTTTTTTAATTAAAAATTAATTTATGTTAACATTTTACCAAATTACAATGATTAAGTCTCATTTAGTTTATTAAAATAATTAAATGATACATAACTGAGACTGTCCATGAAAATCACAACATCTATTTAACAAATGACAAAGAAAAATAAGATTTGTCTGGCAAATAGAAGAGGTCATGATTATTATTTGACTTGGATTTCTAAGGCATATAATGATTTTCCCGCTCATTATTTGTTACATTGATAGATAATCTGGCTCATACTTTAGAATTCTGAGACCAGCAAGTAAAGCATATAGTTTAAATGAAACTGCATGTGGCCAGATATAATCAATGAGACAAATGTGTTTGACTTTATGAAAAGCCAATATTATAAATGTTTATAAAGCAGACTGATTGGAATTGGAGAGTCATATTGTGAAAAGTACAAATTGTTACAAGAAGGACATTTTCATCTTTGAAGGTTAAGTTACAGTCAAATGACGACGTGCTTGTTACAGGATTCGGAAGGAGGGAGAGACATGAGAAGAACATGGTACACATTAAAATCAATCAGAAATGAGGACAAATGGATCTTCACAAGGATAACATAATCCTTTGTAAATTCTGGTGCGAGTTACAAATATATGATTAATAAACAACACGTGGCTACTCTAACGTTCAGCCACAGTTGGTAACTCAACCATAAGTCACAGGTATTGTCACTATAACTGTATAGTTTTTAGAAGCCCACCCCATAAGCAACACTGAATTTGGAAATTTTCACCACAATCACATGGAATAATAAAGTATTTCACAAAACTAGTTATCACCATCATCACCATCAAGAAGCATTTGATGAACACCTATCATGAGTAAGAAACTCCCTTTATACTCAGATAAATGAGAGCCTAACCACATAGACTCCCATCTATCTGAGTATAAATAGAGTTTATATGCTTTGCTTATATAATGGCAAACCCATTCTTCTTTTAAAAATAAATCAGTTTGGAAATAATAGGAAGGGAAGAAATACCATAACATCCAAACCAAGAATAGCCCAACAGAGTATAATAGAAATGCTTCTTCTAAAATGATATATACTATTCAGTCACGTCAAAGGCAGGCCAAAATGTATCTTTTCTATGGTACAGTGGTTGGGCCACTTGGTTTTGTTGTTTGACACCCTCTTGGCCTTGGCTGGGGTCCATACCCCCACCCGCTCCCCACTCCTCCCGCTGCCCAGCTGGTGTTTGGGTGTGGGGCTGAAGAGAGGGTATTGCACAACACCACCCAGCAAGAGAGGGACAGGCTCTGGCCACAGGGCCCCCAGAGATCCAATCCAGCTGCTGTCAAAGGAATCTCATGGTATGTCCCCACCCTGCCCCTGACGAAATCACAAGTGGTCCTGGAAAAGTGACAAGACCAACTTGCTGATTTGTGCACATGTGTCACACACAGGCAGCGCTGCCTGCAGCAAAAAAAAAAAAAAAAAAAAAAAAGAGAGAGAGAACCAGGGGCCTCTTAGGACCAACTGCCCACTACAGTGTTCTGTGACTCTGGGCGAGATATGAAACCCCTTTCGCTCTTACTGAATTCCAAAATGGACACGAAAATAATTATTCTCATTTCTAGAGGACATTGTGACAATACTCCAGGAATATGAAGGGGGTAAGAAAATGCAGAACGCCGTCATGAAAGAAAAATGAGAAACAATAAAAGTTATGAATATTTCATATAGATATGTTCTAAATTCCAGGAAACTTTTAAAATAAAGTTTAATAGGATGAATGTGGTATTAGAAACGTGCCAATGTAAAATGAGAAACTCTGCTTACTATTACTGAGGCATCTGATTAAATAATCATTCAATGTGTGTCGGTGGGGGCAGATTTCAGATCACGGTCTCAAACGTCTCTCATTTGATCAGTGGCCAGGTGGTCTGGGCTGTTGCCATCTTGTAATGAAAATACTGAGGTTTGCTGAGTCTTGGTGATACAGCACAGCCAAATCATACCAGGTTTAGAACTAAAAGAGTAAAGGTGTTACTGGGTTAAGTGATGTAACGGACAGACTTTTTTTTTTATCCTGAGGAATATTCTTGAAGAATCTACCTGGCATTTCACTCTAAGGTGTGAATCTGTAAATAAGCCAGAGCAAGGAGGCTCATTTTAGAATCGGGTCATTGTTCCTTGCAATGCTTATTAGATTGTCAGATTGGAACGTATGTCCATCAAAACGGACTTTGTATGGATATCTACTGAAAAAGAACCACAGCAACAGAAATTACAAAGCCAGTGGTGCTGTTTACTGTAAACCAGCAAGATGCTAAGGGTTTTCTCTAGGAGAGTTTAGATAAGGTAGAAATAAAAATGCGCCACACAAAGGCCTAAGGAAGAACATTTTTCTATTGAAAGTATTATTTTTCCTTTGCCCAACTCCTCGCCTCTTGCCCCAAACTTTCACTTGGAAATCATTTTGAAATGTAGAGAATTTCAAAGTATTGTGATAGTCTGTATCCCACTATTTTTTTTGTTGAACTGTTCGTTAAGTTCATTGCCGATATGATAACATTTTACTTCTAAACATGGCAGCTTGTATGTCTAGAAAAGACATTTTCCTACCCAATCACAATACCTTTATCACATCTCAGATTTCTTTAATATCATCTAATATCTATTCCATATTTAAAAAAAATTCAAATTGTCCACAAAATATTGTTTGTAGTTTTTGTTTGTTTGTTTTTTTCCTGGAAACACAATCCAAACTTCACATTGGATTTGGTTGTTACATTTCTTTAGCTCTTTTATATTAGAAGTCTCCCCTTACCTTTTTATCTCCTGTAACTTTGACTTTTTGAAGAAACAAGGCCAATTTTCTTGCAAGCTGTCACGCATTCTAGATGTGTCTACTTGTTTCCCTCTGGTGATGTTCAACTTGGAGTAGCCCTATATTTCCATTAACTGGGTGTTAGGTCCAAGGGCTCGTTTAGGTTCCAGTTAAATGTTTTTGACAAAAACACCCCACAGATGACACCGTGTGGTTTATACTGCACAATGCCAAGGGGTCCTACTATTAATAATGCTAAATTTGATCATATGATCAAATAGGCCCATGAGATATTTCTAGAGCAAAGATACATTATTTTTTTTTCCTTTTGGATTGACAAATCATGTGTGGGAGAAGATTTGATAACATAAGAACGTTTTGTTCCCCAACAGCACTCAACCTAATGTTTTAGTAGCTTGTCATAATCCTTACATACTGGTGATTTTCTAATGTTATAATTCCACCTCCATTTATAAACTCATGTTATCTTTTATAAGGAAGCGCTTCTATCAATGATAAAGAAGTTTTGTTTTATTAAAAATAACAGTAAGTGCTAATTCTTTCCTTTCCTTTAACTGTTGATTTTCAGGAAGTGGTATAATAGTATGACAGCAAAGTATCAAAAGTTGAAAAATACTCCTTTAAAGTGTTCAGAAGCCCTGAGTTTTTTTCTGAGGTCAAACTAGCAGTATCACCATGGGCAACGTGTCACCATAAATCTACAACAAGATTTATAGAATCTAGGCAGAGGATGGTTTTTAACAATAGTCTACTTGCTTTAGAGTCTATTTGGAGCTGAGCAATTAAACAGCTCTTCTTCTACTCTGGAAGATATTAAGGAGAGGTGAAATCTAAGATTCTAGTTAAGATGGGAAGAGTATGACCATTCAGATATTGCAGGGAAATTTGGACAAAAGTCATTGTTAGGAAAATGCAGCTGTACCAAGTGATGAGACAGTTTATCACATGGCTGTGTACTGAAGAAAGGGACTGACGTGAGAAGAAATGAAGTGACTTGAGATCATTTTTACTCTTTCCACTGGACGGATCCTAACCATCTCATTTTTACTATTGAAGTCATTTTGACTCATGTAAACAACAGAACTGAAGTTCCAGGAGAAAGAAATAACTACAGATTTATTTCTCCTCCTTTTTCTTGATTTCTTTTACCATAGGACATAAAGTGCATTGATTTCAATTCAAACCACAGTCCAGTGAGTAATTTCCCACGCCAGGACAAAGTTACCAAAAGGTCTGAGATGCTTTAGAAGATACTCGGGGCTTTCCTTGTCCGTCTCTGCCCATCCCACTCGCCAATGTTTCCTCCCCCTGAAGAAGTGTACTAAAAGCATTGAGAGCTAATAAAACCCACTGAACAGTCTGTCTCCCTTTGTAAGTTGCCAGACATTGATTTTGTTCAAAACACCATAGGTGGTGTCTGCTTGTTCCATGCTCTTTGCCAGTTATTGGAATGGAAACCAGTGTGACAAGAAGGGGGCCCAGGGGACTCCAGGGGAGGGAGAGAGGGAGGAGGTGGGAGTCGGTTCTTTGACGATAATAGTCTGCTCCATTACAAGGCAGCCAGACTGTGGTTTTCAAATTTAGAGTAAAAAAAGAAAGAAAGAAAGAAAGCAAACATACTGTAGCAAGCGTGCCATAACAGTCTCTCCCTCTGTGTCTCATTTATTTCACTTTTTTCCCCCCAAAGAAATGATCAGTTGGAAAAAAAAAATTCACACTGTTGGGCCAAAGTGTCCAATCAAACTTAACTTCCATGTATGTGGGAATAAGGCAACGTAGAGGCAAGTCCAGGCGAAGCTCAAGGGGGGCAGTCTGACCGAGGAAAGACCACCTCAAAGTTTCACTGTGGCAACCCCACTCGGGAGAACAAGCAGAAAATGAATGCCAGCACAAATGTTAATGTAACAGGATAAGTGGCGGGAAGCTGCCCTTGGCAAGAGAACTAAGCCTGTTCATTTTTATAATAAGAGAGAGAGTGTGAGAGGGAGATCGAGTGCTTGCCCACCAGGTGCATTTTGCAAGCTTTCCCAATTCCCCTTTCATTAGTTCCTCTAATATTATTGCAAGAGGCTTCAAAGCTGTATATAAAGAGGTTTGCCATCCTGCTGTACTCATTCTGACTTCTGTTTGGATTTCATGGTTTGCCTACTTAATTTTTTTTTATTTTATTTATTTTATTTTATTTTTTTTTTGTCAGTGGAAAAGCATAAAGCATCTCAGAAATTAGTGAGCTTCAGTTTACAGGGGTTGAATCCAAAAGCAAAGTCCAGGCGACATTTTAAAAAACCTCTTTGTCATGTGCTTGCATGGCTATGGCCACGTGCAATGGATTGAATTTGTAGCTTCTATGTGATGTCATAACTTTTATTTACTATTGTCTTAAGAATTAGAGTTCCTTGGCAGAATGTGTAGAAGCACGTCATAATTTCTTGTCCTCTCAATGTAGTGAGATAGTTTTTTTAAATTTGATTTTTGTTTGGTCTGTTTCCTAAAGAATATGATTTCTCTTCAGGATTTTCTGATAATTGTACCCTCTCACCGCACCCCATCCACCTGCTGCCCCCTCACTCTCTACTCCAAATCCAGCAAATGAGCATTTCCTTCATTTCCTCAGGGAAGACATGGCACGAAACAAATGCAGAAAGTCTATCCATGACTTTTGAGCTTCAAAATAAAAATTTCCAAACTCATGGCAAAATGTATAGTTTGGGAGCTCTTAAAGTTTGGGTTTGAGGGATAGCTAAAGCATTTGCTCGAGGAGAAACAGGGTCGAAAACGATCCCATTAAAAAAATCAGCCATTTTTCTCGCTCTTAGAAAATATAAATGTTTCATGTGCTGAGAAAGGAGAGGAAGGAAGCAAAGTGTCACTAATAGGGTTGGAAGTTTGGATGGTCCCTGAAAAGAAGCCTTTGTTCTGCTTTTCCCTCTGCTCCATCAGTCCCAGTTTGGGGGAAATGAGAAGTGCAGTTCTGTTCCATCTTCAGATGAGGCCCAAAGAGACGTCCAGACTCTCGTATCCCCCTTTTACATAAAGGTTTAGGAGGAGTAAACATATGTGGAACATCTAGCCAGGGAGCATTCAGCTAGCACGATACAGTTCCCTTCATAAGAGTGTGGCCTACACAGAATCAAATGTTTTCCCCACATACAATCAGCTAAGAGAGTCAAGGTCAAGGACCCAGGAGTGAGCTCTGTAGACCCATGATTGGAGTTAGATAGAGCATGATCATATCAGCAATACGCCAAGACTGATGACACGTAGGAATGTTGTTTATCTTGATACGCATAAGAATTCCACAGTCACCTATGAGGTTTAAAAATGAATACGCGCCCTTATGTTCATCGTAGCACTATTAACAAGAGCCAAGACGTGGAAGCAACCTAAGTGTCTATCAACAGATAAAGAAGTGGAATATGTATCTAATGGAATAGTATTCATCCACAAAATAGAATGAAATCTTGCCATTTGCGACAACACGGCTGGACCTAGAGGGTTTTAGGCTAAGTGAAAAAAGTTGGACAGAGAAAGACAAACACTGCATGACTTCATTTATATGTGGAATCTAAAGAACAAAACAGAAACAAATATGTAGAGAAAACAAAGTGATAGTAGCCAGAGGGAGGAAAGTGAGGAGATAAGTGAAAAAGATGAAGGGGATTAAGAAGCACGAACTGCCAGTTATCAAATAAGTCATGGGGATGCAATATACAGTGTAGGGAACATAGTCAATAACGTTCTAATAACTTTGTATGGGGACAGATGGTTTCTAGACTTAGTATGGTGATCATTCCGTAAGGTGGATAAATATCTAATAACCATGTTGTACACCTGAAACTAATATAACACTGTAATAGTGTATGTCAACTATAATTTTTAAAATCAATTTTAAAAAATCAATTGGATGGCAAAGAGAAAGGCCAATCTCAAGCACTCTCTGAAATTTCAAGGGACTAAAATAGGTGACACATTTGGTTAAACACACAGACACACACACACACACACACACACACACACACACAGGTTGGGATGAGTAGCTAATAAAAAGGGAAACACACCTGGAAACGTCTATCCACCCCATCCTTACTCTTACCTATGCTGTTTTCATTTTCGGGACAAGCCACACTGAGTTAAGTGGCTTTTGTGACAAGCAATTATACAATTGATATTTACAAGTACTTGTACTACCCAGTCTGCTACTTATTTCAAAGTAGGCTTTACTGTGTCTATACAGAAACACAAAGTCTTATGTCTGAGCTTAACAGAGGTCGACCAACAAGAGGTAAGGAAGACATTTCTTCTGGAAGAAGAAAGCTTCATGGGAGGACAGGTGATAAGTTGATGAGAAGCAATTCTTTGAGTTTGGGAGAACACACAGTCTTCTAGTGAAGACACCTAGAAATTCATTTCCAGGCTGTACTTTAATTCAAAATTAAACAAAGTATTTACTTATGTATTGATTGATTACTTATTTATTTATTTATTTATTTATTTATTTATTTATTTATTTATTTACTAGAACTTTCACCAAATTATCTTCCTTTGTCAATCTGTAAAACTTGGAGCTGGCTTTCTCCACTATGAGTTGGTGAACACATAGGAAAACTTGTTTAATGCTAACCTCAGAAATGTAGTATTTGGAATGTAAACCTGCTGCCAGAGAAGAAGGAAAAATGTAATGCATTCCAAGGAAAAATAGAGGTTTTGTTTTTTAAAATCATCTCCTATATCAGATTACCTAGACCACCACTTCATTTTAATAGTCTGTAGACCAGGACACAAACTTATAAAAGTGTTGTATGTTACTTAAACTCTCTGAGTGTATAGGGTGATATAATGTGAGTGACAAAATGTTATTTTTCCAATTGCATTGTGAGCCAGAAATATGGAAATGAGATGAGAGTATAGCAGGATGGTTTTAGGATAGACTTTAGGAATGTTTATAAAACCCTAGAAGGTATTTTCAAGCAAGGTCATGGGAATTACCAACAAGGTAAATCCTTGAAGTGGTAACACAAATACTAAAACTGAAATGATACTGAGAAAATGTTAGTTAGGCAATCTTCCGGGGTGACTGGAAAGTCATTATTCCTGGAAGAAGAGAATTAAACAAATAACACCTCAAGGCTCTAAGACTAAAGAATTTCCCAGAACTGGGATCCGGTCTCTGATGTGCCAGACCTGCCTTACTGGACAAAAGCCAATGACTTAGCGAAACTGTGAAATCCTTCCTGTCTTCCATATCTGTGATTTATGAGATAATGGCAAATATTCTGAAAATAAACTTAATCCTCAGAATAAACCCCATGAATAAAGTATTGGGATCACCCCCATCCTAAAGATGAGATGAAAGAAGTTAAATCAATTGCTTGAGGGTTCCCCCTGAGTAGGTGGCAGAGATGGGATCCAGACTCTGGGCTTATTAATAAGCACGCTTACGAGCGTGCTTCTCAGTGGCATTATTTATAAGACTTATTATAATCTAGATCTCCAACACTAGCAAATGGATAAACGGAGGCATAGTACAAATTTTAAGAGTTCATTTGATCAAAAATCAATTCCGCTAGGGCAGCACTCACCCGGAAGGGGTTCAGATTGCTTAGCCCACAGGAGCCAGAAGGAAAGATTTATGTAGAGAAGATATGGGAGCAAATTCTTTGATTGACTGTAGCTTCAGGACAGGGTGGCTGTTTGTGACTGGTTGTCCTTAGCATTTTGATTTCATAACCTTGAGGCATTTACAGGCTTAGAAATACGGTTTGCTTATACATAGGCTGCCGTGGCATTTGAGCCACCTCAGTCTAATGGCCTCCTTGTGTAATTACCTTCACTGGGTACATACATTATGGCTCATCCATGCAACCGAAAACCATGTTGCCATAAAATAATGTAGACGGTTACTACATGGAAAAAATAAAAGCAAGTGTCAAAGCCATATAACAGTATGCACCAATCTTAATTAAAAAGACACATAAAATTCTGTAAAATACATTTAAATGAAAATATAAATGTATAACCAATTTATACAAATTGGGTAAAAATCTAGAAGGACATGCACCAGAATGTTAACAGTGGTTACATGTGGGTGATAGGAGAATGGGTATGTTTTTTCCCCTTTTTGTTTAAATGTATTTCCCAGATTTACTACAATAATCGCAAATTGTTTAATTCAAAGTTCAATAAAGTAAAAAGAAAAAGCATGTCTCTAAAAATAATTAGGCTTTTTTTTTTTTTTTTAAATAAATGGAGTTCTTTTGTGTTAAGGTGGCATTAAAACGTAGTTTATATTACAGAATTGCAAATGAGCAACCATGAGGGAAAATGCCCTTTGTGTGCCCACGGGAAACCCTAGAGAAAGAGGTGGGTGATATCCCCAGCTACGAGTGGGTTTCACAGACTTGCTGGGCCCTGGAATCACATCTAGGCATTCACTTTCCTAGACATCATATCTCATAAGAGATGAAAACAATCGTTCTAAATTTAACTGATTGGAAAACAGGAAGAACCTTAGACAAGTCCATTGTGTAAAGAACTGTAATCTATGAAAGACACAAAAGCCCATTTTCTTATGGAATGCCCACAATGGAATTTTTTCAGGGCATTTTAAAAGTATCCTTGTCACTGACCCTTTACAATACTCTGGAAAATTTTTAATTTTCTCAACTTTAAAAGAACAGAATCAGTGCTTTTTTCTTCTGTTTTTATCTCGATACTTAAAGAGAGAAAAATAACTAAGAAACACAGAACAGACATTTATGTTTGTGGTATATGAAGGGGTTGGGATTGTTTGGTTGCAGTCATGATGTGGTCTTTGACTTTATAAGGAAACTTGGATATCCGTAGGGGCTAAAGAAATCCTCAACTGAGAGAACAATGAGTAAAGGACCCAGACTGAGTTCAACTCTAATCCCAATTCCATTTATAAATACTTTCCTTAGCAATGTGTGTTCCCGTTAGCTTTTCAGACATGGTACCATCTGGGCCCAGTCCTTTCTTTGCCTGTTTCCTTTCCTTGCTCTATCCCATCATGTCAGCATTTCCCAAGGCCCTCTCCTCAGCCTTTTATTCCTTTATCTCCTAGGGATGACGTCTCACCTACTCTTTCACTTTCACACCTGCACAAACACTTGTCAAATTGGTCATTAGTCTTCGGACAATCAGAGAAGACTTCATGGAGGAGGCAGGTTTTTAGAGATGGCATGGATTTCAGTGGGGAGGATGTGAACAGGGGAAAGGAAATCTCAGATGAGGGGAACAGTATTAATTAAAACTCAGAGGGGGAGAAGTTCTGGGTGTGTGACGGGGCATTGCTAGTTTGACAGCAAACTCACTCTTGGAAATATTGTACAACGTAGAACTGTGATTTTATTTTCTTGTTACACCTCCCTGTTCCTTTCCTTGTTTCTTTGTCTCCAAGCACCTGCCTGGACAAATGACTGCTCCTGACCAATGTGCACGTCTTTTACACGTTGATTGTCTTTCTCACCTCTGAGTGGCTGACTTTGAACCATTAAGGCAAATCCTGATGTCCCCGTGGGGGTCACTCAGACAAGAGCTGATTTCTTCTCCTCCTTGCTCCCTGTTGACCACCAGACTTTCTTCTGATGCTCACTGCTGAGAGTCAGTTGCTTATAACACATGTTTTTTGTATAACATGGTCTTTTACTTACAATTTTAAAGACCTGCAGCTAGCAACGCTCCAGTGACACATCGTACACAGCCTTATCATGTACTAACTCAGGTTGCTTCAGTCCAGCAGGGTGCTTACATAGTCCTATTGTGTTGGCTTAGGATGCAATAGTCAACAACCAATCAATTAGTTTGGTGCCGTATTCTACACACCACCACGCAGAGAGAAATATTTCATAGATGCTTTCAGACAATTTTTATAACATATGATCCCATCTGCAGTAAGAACTTTGAGTTCCATGGGGAACAAAAATTCACTTGACCTGGGAATCTCATACTTGGGAACTTATTTTAAGGACATAGGGGAGAGAGAGAGAGAGAGAGAGAGAGAGAGAGAGAGAGAGAGCGAGCGAGAGAGCGAGAGAGGGAGGGAGGGAGGGAGGGAGGGAGGGAGGGAGGGAGGGAGGGAGGGAGGGAGGCAGAGTTTTGAATGAAGATGTTCACTAAACAATTTATAAATGTCCAATAAAAACGGTTTTAAAAGCTAATATATATTGAGCTCTTCTCAAGGGCCAGACACGGCTTCAAATGCTTTCTACACATTAGCTCACTTAGTCTTCTACAATAACCCCATGATATAATTATCATTATGACCATTTCACAGATGACGTGACTGGGGCACGTCAGCTAACATAACATGTCCAGGGTCATGTGGCTCATACATGTTCAACAATAGTTAAGTAAATTATGTTACATTCACTTGATGGAACTATTGTTAATGACCATTATAACAACAACAACAACAACAAAAGAAATATAAAATTCTTACAAATTTAGTGAAATGTTCAACTATGATAGTGTATGTACATAACGATCAGAGCCATTTTAAAAGTGTAGACCTAAACTATGTTAGTTTAGGAAGGAGAAAAAAATAAAATAACTGATATGTTAGTTATAGGATATGATGCATTTAGTGTTGTTTAGTTCTTTTAGTCTAAGTTATTTTTAACGTATTTCAATGTGATTTTTAGAATTATGTCAAAATAAGATAAATGTAAGTGGCAATTAGCATATTCTATGGGAGCCTCTCTTGTGCTTCTGGAAATGTTCTTGAGAATGATATTGGAGCATTCTAGGTCTGTCTCTTCTTAATCAGGATTTATCCACTATCCACTCTTCTAGATATCTACTTCCTCTTGAAAAATGGAAAAGATGATTGAGAGGACAAAGATTTAATCCCACATTTATATTTTAGTTTTTCAGTATCTTTGAAAATGTAGGCTAAGAGATGAAAAAAAAAAAAAAAATTGGGATATTACCTAAGGAACCAGGTTAAGGTTGATTGCCAGTGCAGGTCTTTGTTGGAAGTGGACAGAAATGCTGCTTTTATCAGCCTTTTCATTTTGCTCTGTAAATTGTTTTTTGTGCAATGAGGGTAGGGGAGCAACTTAGCTGTTGACTTTTGTTGTATGCTTGTTGACAAGTGCTATGTAATATATTTGACATTCTTTGGGGTGGAGATAATTATGGCTTTAGTTCCCCACTCCACCCCACACACAGAAGGGAAAAGAAAAAAAGTTTAAAAGGAAAAGTACCAACAAACAACAGTATGAAGATCAATTTCATATATGATCCTTGAAGTAAAACCTTATTTTGTATCACAATGAGGCATAATCCAGAATAGCAGAAAAGCAACACCCATAAAGTGAAATCGTCAAAGACTGTTAAAAGGATAGCAGCCATTGAATAATAGCATTTAAAATAATTCAGGGGAACTGGAACGCAGAAGCAAACTCCACACTCACGGCTGCAAATCTCTGATTCCACCAGAGAGTCGAGCACATCTGTTTCCACACACATCTGGACCTCAACTTCCTGCCGCTCCTCCCTTAGATCGACACTCACCGAAGCCATGGGAATAACCTACTACCCAATGGGAAGCTTTCCTGCTTGCATGTAGTATGAAATCATAAATCCTACATTATTTCAGATGAGCAGTGAAAATGGAAACCTTTAAAGTGTGTACTTTCCACAGGAAGTCTCAATCCCCCTCAAACAGATGACTTTGATTTTGGAGGACACAGTGGGCCTTGCAGTTCTTCAGCATCCGGGACATGTTAAACTCCAAGACTCCTTCACAATCCTAAAGAAATGGCAATACAACCACGTGGGTCAGGACTCAATTCTTCCAGTTTCAGAGGCCGAGAGGGATGAACGAATTCAGGCAAAAGGAGACACGACCCAACTCGTCGCCTGAACAGAAATGACTCCAAGTTGAACTTTTCACCGAGTTCACAATACTGTGTCATAGACATTTTCTTAAAAGGAAATCCTGATTTTTATGTTGTACATGTTCCTGTTCCAAATGTGGCTTGAAGTAGAAAGAACAGATTCCTTTCCTCTTTCTGGGCCTGGCCAACAGTCCTGGGGGGACCAACGTGAAATCGGAGACGATATTTTCCTTCTAAGCCAACACTGAAGCCATGATGTCTGAAATGTTTAATCAAACTCGTCATGAGCATTGATTTGGTTAAACACGAACCTTCAGGGAAGGTTACCTCAGTGGATCCAAGGTATGTTTGGAATCAAGCTATCTTAATATGAATTTAGGTCACAATTTCTTTCAAGCAACAAAATGATCCTACAAGCCATTGGAACTGACCATAGATGTCCATATAAGATGTACTACTCTCAAAATAAGAAAATCAAGAACTACATAGATGGTGCCCCTGACGTTTTCCAAGGAGTGATTATTTGTATCTTCCCTGCAGTCTGGCCTATGAGCCTCAACCTGAGCCATAAGACAAGTGGCCTGTGGTTACTGTCCGGCTGTGGAAGACAGAAAAGGTTACTAGCTCTGACAAGGGACAATCTTGCTACCTAGTCAAGCCTTTCATTGTGACAAAGACCACACAGCTGCCAGCTACTTGGCAGCTAATATCACACAGCAGAAAGCACACTTGGAGGCAGCTAGACTGAGAGTCAATTCCTGGTTACACTTACGTGGATCTGGACAAACTGTTTAATTTTTGAGCCAACTTCGTTTGTTTGTTTCTTTCTTTTTTAATTCATAGATGTGTCAGGTTCCTACTTCATTCCTTTGTAAAATGCCTACACAGACTAGGAAACAAGCAACCATTCCCCAACAGTAGTGGACACATCTCAGAAGATGCCTGAGCTTAATTCAAGAAAGGCCTTAATTCCCTTAGTTGTTTTGAAAGATCTATCTTGTGTATTCTTTGGCACAAAGAATTCAAAGTGTGCTCTGAAATGGTGGAGATAAGAAAAAAAAAAAAACAGAAAAAACAACAACAATGGATCCAGAGAGTGGAAGGGTGACGCTCTTCAGGAATTGGTGGGTTCACGGACAATAAGAATCTGTTTGTGGGTTCCAGTCAGAAGGAGAGGATGATGGAGTGCTGGTTAAGGGGAGACAGCAAAGGAAAGCCAGGGAGGCTGGAGGCCATTCTTCAGTAGGCGTCAGGATGGGAGGGGATGTATTATAGCTCTTAGTAGTCAGCAGTGACTCGCTCATGGTGGGAGGAGGGTGTGGGAGACGACGAGTGACTCATTTTAAGTAAAAGACGATAGAGCAGGGAGGATCAAGAGAACGGGGATGTAATACTAAGTATCTAATTCAAAGAAACCACACTACAGAAATCCCCAGTAAAGCTTTCCTTCCTTTCTTTGTTAGAAAACAGGATTAATGCACAGTGATTGCTCAAGAAAAAGGGAACCACAGAGAGGGCAAAGATATTGCTGAACCCAAACTTACGCATTCCATACTTTTTTCTTTTTTAATATAAAATGAAGATGCCTATTCAGTGTCTGGGACCAATCAGATACCTTCAGCCATTTTTATGTTAGACGATGTGATTATAAATTTGACAAAAAAGGAAATTTTAATGAAGCTGGAGAGCACCGACAACTCTGTTCAATAAATTATTCTTTGTAGTTTTCTCAAAGTTTGAGTTCTTTCAAATGTTTTTCGATGAAAAGTAATTGTGAGTATAAAAGACACACATGGTCTTGCAAATTCAGATAATCCCAGTGGGGAAGTGTTTAAGTAATTGATTTTGAGTCTCTTTGGCCTGAAAGTGAAGTCTTACTGCTTTCCCAAGTAATCTGGGGACTGAGTGGGAATGCAGATGGTGTGATGGAAAATTTTAAAGACTTCACCCAAAATGCTGTATTCTTTTATTTTACCTTGTTGACTTGAACACAATAAATCTCCATGTCTGTGATTCCACAAAGCATCTGTTTCTTGTGGATCTACAAGGTCTAAAAATATGAAGCACATGTTCTAATTGTACCAAGACATATGCCCACAGTGAACTCAGGTAAACCTCAGCCATACCTACCTCGAAGGGCTTACGACCACATGTTTGCACATAAATGTTTAGGAAAGGCCATGTTCACGCCAGATATCATGAGTGTCATCGTTTCTCCTCCACTACTGGATCTTTGTTATACATTGTCCTGTCCATTTTTCACAAGGGAATGGGAAGGAGGAACTCACAATTCACCCTCGGTTGACACTGCTTTCCTAACCTGGTGCCTTTCGTCTTCTCACCAGAGATTTTCACTGTGTTTCAACTGTTTTGCTACTTGGTAGACAGTCTATACAAACTTGTTGACCTTCTTTTCTCTAACAAGTGATTTCTTGGTTCACCCATCTTTGCACCTCATAAGGGATGAGTCATGTTCTCCACTGGCCACATCATCAAAAAGTCCTAATCGAAACCACATTATTGCACTGTGAGTTTTCTGGGTTAGTGAACTTTCTCAGCTCTATATATCCCACTTGATGTCATTCTTATGCAAATCACCTGTTCTCTGCACAGGTAGGGTAACTGCGCCTTTACTCTGCGTGCAGGTAGTCACACAGCTGTTACACTTGACCTTCCCAGAAAGAAAACATATTTCCTTTCAATCCCTGTATTCGGAAAGCCTTTCTGTTGTATTTTGTCAGAGGACGTTCTTTTCTCCCTAAACTCTGACAGGACATACTCAGAGAAAGCATTGGAAATGTATCCTGGTAGAATCTTCCTTGATAGCAGATAAATGCAGGAACTAGGAGGCCCCTGGGCTTTCTCTTACCTTTGTCCCTACTCAGCAAGGACTCACGTTCAGTTTCTATGTCTTGACGTTCTTACTGTACATACTTATGGACTCCCCTTTATCTGCTCCGGTACTGCAGGCCCTCAGACTTATCTTATGCTCACCATGGGCATGGCCTATTATATATACCATTAGAAAATGGAACTAACAGTTATGTAAAACCTACTGTAGTCGTCCCTCCGTATATATGGGGGGACTGGTTCCAGGATGCCCCCACAGATACCTAAGTCCTCAGATGCTCAAATCTGTTATGTAAAATGGTGGCGTATTTGCATATAACCTACACACATGCTCCCACATACTTTCAGGCATCTCTAGATTACTTATAATACTTATTACAATACTATGTAAATCGTTGTTATGCTGTACTGTTTAGGGAATAACGACAAGAAACAAAGTCTGTACGTGTTCAGTACCAATGTAACCATCTTAGGTCTAACTACCTAGTGTGTCAGCAATGATGGAACTTTTAAAAAATGTTTTTGATTCCCAGTTGGTTGCACCCACGGATGTGGAACCTGGGGATTCAAAGGTCTGACTGTATATGCCATGCGCTGTTAACACACATCCCAGAACTATATTTAGTCTTTAAGAAACATCCTATAAGACTATGGGAAAGGCATTTTTATTTCACCGTGATGAAACTGAGATTCAGAGGACCAATGCCTCACTCAAAGTCACATACAGGTCAAACAGAATTGGTATGAATTGAACCCAGAAATGTAAATGGTACGAGACCACCCAGCATCTTTTCATCTCAGTGATCTTAGAGTCAAATGCAAGCGTTAGGTAACAGCCATTGAAGACACGCGTCACCTCATGCGTCACTCACATTTTTGTCCAGTGGGCAGGTGACAACAGATTTCTTCCTATTTAATTAGTTCCTTAGACTTGGGCCTTTGAGGCATTTCTAAGATTGTGAGCGTCTCCTCCTTTGAATTTGAAGTTACGGATTTTGTTATTTTCCTGGACACTTTTGGAACACTGGGGGTGAGTCCATTGCTCAGTTTGCCTGCACACCTTCCTGCACAGCAGTGAGAAGCACCCCTTCCCCGCTAGGGCTCCCCTCCCTGTGTCCCCCCCTCCCCCCCTGGAGAGAGGCTCAGCTGCATTGAGATTAACTGGGAGCTAAATGCAGGCCTGTAGCCAAACCAGAGTGATAAGCACCCTGGGTTTGATGGAACACTTGAAAATCATTTTAACTTTTCCAGACCTAATGCAGTTAAAGGCTGTGGGGGTGGGAGGTCTCCTTGTGGGTTATACAAATAGCTTCACTCCGGGCAACTCCTTTTAACCTAAGATTAGAAAGAGTTGCACTAATTGGGGAGAGGTGTGCTCGTTGTATCCAACTTGCTGTCACATGGCCGTCTTCCCTCGTAAACTCGTTGGTTTTTATTTGTTTGTTTTGGGTGCTTCCACAACCTGGCTTACTTCTGTCAGTCCATTAGAAAATGCTCCATTCCCGACAGAAAGGCAATGTGGGCGCAGCCTGTCCTGATCGACCGCACAATCTTTGGCGGCTTGGCTAGGAGGCCATCTTACGTTTGCCTTTCTGTTTATGTGGGGGCCGTGATAAGAAGTGAGACTGACAAACCCCAGTTCATTTCTGCAGATGAGAATGCTGGACAGGAAACGCTTTTCAGAGGCCTTCATGACAAGGATTTTCTCAGAAAGCTATACTGATGGTGTTTTTTTGTTGTATTTTTTTCCTTTTTTTGAAGGATTGTTGGCTTTGGGGGCTGTTGTTGTGTGAAGGAGCTTTAGCTAACGACGTCTGAAGGGACAAGGCTACTCAAGATATGCAAATGAGAGTCTGAAGAGGGCAGGAGACTCATGCCCTCATTTTTGGATTATTACTCAAGCTCCACCCATTTACCAGCAGTTTGAGGAACACTAGGAAATTCTTCACGGATTGGTCAAGCCCAGGCATGATTGTTTTCAAAGCAACCCTAACAGCATTGGGTATTCCCAGACTGCCTCAGTAAACAGCCGCACAGACGTTCCTAAGACAATGGATTTCCAATTTCGTTTCTAAGGTGGGGAGGAAGGTAGAAATGGTATTCAGCTGCTACAGGCTCGTTCAGCTGCAAGGCTTATTGAAACCCTGAGATGCTCCTGTCCCAGCTGGTGCATAGTTTCTATGATGGGCCCTCTGAGGGTCTTCCTGGTACCCTGGATCCTTCCAATGCTCAGCCATTAGTTACTAGCAGTTGGGAAGACCTCCTCGGTGGATAAAGCAGGTTTCAAGGAGAATTCCGTTATGAAGTTCAACCAGGTGGCCTGATATCAGGCCAACAATTCACATGTGGGCACCTGAAGTCATGCGTCTGGTTCAAATGTCAGAACGACTGTCCAGAGTTATTCTCGTAAGTGGATGTACTTTGGATCAAGCAGACTTTGGTTGGATTTGTGGTTCTCTCCATCACTAGCTCTGTGACCTCAGTCAAATTGTATAACTTGTCTGAATCTCAGTTTCATTTTATATATATATATATATATATATATATATATATATATATATATATATATATATGTATAATGAGGATAATACGTAACTCGTAGGGTTGTTTTAATGATGCTGGTTTTTCTTCTGTACAAAATGTTAGAATTCTCTGTATAATCAGAGAATTGGGTCATGTAACACTTCAGTAGTTCAGCATTGCACAGGACAAGTGACAGTAGCAAAAGGTCACAGGCCTATAAGTCTCTCTCCTGTCTCTTATTGTCTGGTCCGTTTTAGACCAATCCTGTTTGGGTCAGATCAGTGCCACCTTCTTGGCATGTAGGTATTTAGCTACAAAATGAGTTAATTGCTGTACTTGATTACATATCTTTTCAGTGCTTCTTAAATCTTCCATGTGTGTGAGCTGTCTTGCCTTTTATGTTGGAAACTACTCAGGGCTGGAAGCATGAGACTTCTCCAGAATTCCAAGCACCATTGACCAACAGGGTTGGTAATTGACAGAGTGAGCCCGGTGCTATAAAGTGGATGTTTGTGCCCCTCATTCCTATGCTGAAATCCTAACCCCCAACATGATGGTGTTAGGAGGTGGTGCCATTGGGAGGTGCTTAGGTCACAAAGGCAGAGCCTTCATGAATGGGATAAGGGCCCTTCCCAAAGGGCTCCAGGGAGTTCCCTTGCCCCTTCCACTATGTGAGGACACAGCGAGACGTCAGCAGTCTGCAACTCAGAAGAGAGTCTTCACAAGAACTCAACCAGGCCAACGCCGTGATCTTGAACTTCCAGTCTTCAGAACTGTGAGAGACAGATTTCTGCTACCATCCTGTATGTGGTGTTTCTGTTATCACAACCCATATGGACTAAGGCACAAGTTCTGTCCAGCCTAAACGCAGCTCACCAACCTCTCCCCTCGGGGAGAGCCTGGTCTGAATGCTGATTTGATCAACACTGCCATTTATGGAACCTACAAGGCCAGAGCTCTGTTGCTTCCTTTACCCTCATGCCACACCCAGGGAGGGAAGATGTTTTTATCTTCACTTCATAGGGGAGGAAACTGAGCTTTGACAGATTATGTCATCCATCCAGACGGCAGAGATTTGGACCCTGCTTGTCTTGTGTCCTAATACTAGGGTCATTTGGCTTTTTATCTCACCATCCCATCACTTCAGGCGTTCCCTTGTTTTCAGGCTGCCCAGATGGCAGCTTCTTCCTGGGGTAAAGCTCTGATCAATGAAATTGCAGTCAGTAGTTAGGACAGCACGTAATTCTGCAGTCTAATCCTGATCACCTTGCTACCCAGAGCATTGCAGAAGAGGCCCTTGAGAAGGGTAATGATCAGTACGCAGAGAGAGATGTCTAATGGCAGCCCGTGGGTGTGGTTGGGAAATTCAGAGGAGCAAGGGGCCTCCGGGAAACCTTGAGATCACACTACGTGTTACCAAACGATGCCTTTGTGTAAGAGTCGAATGCAATTGAGACATGACAGTAACAGATTCTTGTAACTGATCTTTAAAGTCCCCTGTGAATGTCCTGTGTGTGCCACGCACAGATGGAACATAGATACAGAGGGTGCAGACAGGTAGGGAAGCAGACAAGGAAGAGACATGCTTTTGTCTTCGTGTGGATCTATGAACTGCCTGACACTGAAACAACGTGGCCTGAGCGGGGAGGCAACCTCTGACCAAATCCCAGCCAGGTTCATTCCCAAGGTGTGCGATCTTGACAAAATCACTTTGACCATCTGGGCCTCAGGTTTACTCACCTGTAAGGTGAAGCTAACAGCCACCACTTCCCTGCATTCTTGTGGGTATTCAATGAGGTTCTATTTCTAGGGCGCGGTACATGCTCTATATTAACCGGTGTTTCCCCTCATCTACCCCTTTTTTTCATATTTAGAGGCAAAAATGGACTGACCAAGTCACACGTGGAAAATGAATGGGAACCAGAGTCAAGGCAACTGGCATCATTCATTTTCTTAAACATGAATGCAGACAAATACACATATAGAGTATATGACAGGATGGGAGCTGAAACTCTGAATGAGATTTTATCCAGGGATAACAGGCCCAGTGTGGGTTTGGATACAAAAAAATTGTGAAAAAGCTACATTGTTTATTTTGGAAAGTCACTTAGGGCTAATGCATCACCACTATGGTTATAATTTCGCTTTGGGTCATAGAGGTCTGTACATGTGTCCGAGGGATCAAATTTTCCCTAGCAATATTGGAAAAAGATGCACAATTGAACTTGTTTCTCTAACAGAGGCTGCAGTCTCCTTTGGTGTTCAAAGCAAGAATGGTAAGCTTTAAATACACACGCACACACACACACACATGCATACTCACTGCGGGTGCCAAAAACATGCATACATGTGACTTGTATTCATCTTTTGTTATCAGTATATATTGAGTATTACAATTTTAATACAGTTTTTTCCTTTCTTAAAATGTGTATACATTTTTTGACACACACACATATATATGTATGTGTATATATATGTGTGTATATATATATATGTGTGTGTATATATATATATTATATATATATTATATATATATATATATATATATATATATATATATATATATATATATATATATATTGCAGCTAGCTTTCAGGAACAACTGGCAAGGAGCTTGGGCCCAGAGGGGGCCTGCCCTTCAGACTTGGATACTGCCCCCATTATAGGATTCTGCTTGAGTTAATAATTTACCGAAAAGAAGAGGAAAACTAAAGCTGAGCCAAAAACAGCCCCCCCAAGTGCACCCCCACCCCTGCTGCCATAAAGCTGATAGAGCAACTGGGATTAAAATGTAACCTGAACCCAGAGACTTTTCCCGAATAAGATGAAAGCTGCCATTTAAGGTTTTTCAATGGCACCAACTGGATTAGATCAGCTCTCCAGACGGGCGTCTTTTGACAATCCCTGGGAACTGTATCTCCTTACTGGAAGGCAGAGCTGATGCATGCAAAGTCAATTAAAAACCTAAATGCATAAAAGACAGTGGCTTGACACGATTCATGCTAGGCATTTTCCAAACAACCCTGGCTTTATTTATCAGGGTTTTATTCAGAGAAGTGGCAGTGTGGTTAGTGATTTGAAACTGAAGTCTGAAAATCGAGGAACAGAAACAACCAAATTAATGCTTCGCTGTAGAGGATCAGAGAAATTCTATACCTGCTATAGATATTTCTATGAATAATAACTCAATTTTATGCAGGATTTTTTTAAAAAATGGAGTCCTTTATATTGACCTCTCTCTCTCTCTCTCTCTCTCTCTCTCTCTCTCTCTCTCTCTCTCTCTCTCTCTCTCTCTCTCTCTCATTAAAAGTTCAGTTTCTCACAACTTGTGTCGTTTCTTGCACGCTGCATCCTTTCTGCCGAATGCCAGGTGAGTAATCCCTTTGTTGTGAGTGGAAGCAGTGATGGGTAAGCTGGGCCTTCTGTCCACGATGCTGATTAGTTTTCGTTTTGAGGCTCCCTTGCCTGTCTGCAGTGCTCTCACAGACCCAAGACCCCAAAGCAGGTGTGCCCCCAGCATTGTATACTTTCTCAGATTCCTCATTGGTAAAATGTGACCATCAGGAGCTGTAACAAACTGCCCTTGAAAAGATGCCCCTAGCTTTATGGAAGAAGATCTAGAATGAATACATTATTTACGGAGTGCCTTTTAAGTATCACAGAGCTAGACACACTGCTAGGTCTTCACATTTATGACACAAATATCCTGGGGATACAATATTATCTCTGTGTGACTAGAAATTTACAGTCGATATTATACTGCTTTCAAAGTACAACTTGGCAATATTTTAATTAACATGTTCAATTTATTTCTTTTAATGTATAATCTTTACTTCGTCTAATGCTGCATAGCTATCTTAAGTAGATTGTAAAATGTGTTTCCTACAAAATTTGAGTTTCAATACTAAAGTAAAGTAAAACTTTTTTAAACTACAACATGATCTGAAACACTCCAATACATCTTTTGGCCAATGTGTTATGATAATTCCTGGTCAGCTGTGGTTTTCTGTAACTTAGTTCTCTTCTCTTAGGGCCCGTGGCTTATCCTTCTATCTCTAAACCTAGAACAATAGAAAAAGCTCAGGAAGAAGATTCTATTCTATTCAGTTCCTTCTGTCCTGTGTTAGAGCCAGGTCACATTTTCTAGTTAGTCCTTTCGCACCACTCAACATGGTTAGCAAATCTGAGACGACAAAGTGACGTGGAACTAGGCTACGCTCAAAACTTTTCGGAATTCTTTTAGCAGATTTAACTTTATATACCATTGGTCCAACTTATATTCATGTTTTACCTGATACTTGGTGAGGAGAATGAGACTGTCATGATTGGCTTAGACTGAGGTGCTGTCACTGGGAGGGTGGGTATTGGATCAGCTTCAGAATTCTTTAAACAATGAGAAAGGGGACAGACGTGTGTGGTGTAAGTGACCAACAGTGTCTGCTACAGGTTGCATAGGACTCAGGTCTGGCCAATTAAAATCTAATATTCAGGGATGTGTACAAGATCCCTCAGAGCGGGAAGATGCTATAAAATGTGCAGAGACTTCTGGGACCCCAGTGGCCATTCTTTCCCCTGAGGCATGAATCTGAAAGGGTGTAAGTTCTGGAGCCCCTTCCACCACCTTGCCCCAGGTGAGCCTGAAACCATATAATACTACGAGCGAGCGACCCCTCACTGAGCACATGGTATTTACTAAGGCAGCATTTTAAGTGGCCTGTGTGCTTCACACATTTAGTCTTCACGACAACCTATCAAGTAGTTTCGTGCTGCTGCAACACCATGTCTGTGACTCTCTGAACTGTGCAATGAGAAGAACTGAGAGATCGAACCGGGTCCTAATGCCATTGTTTGAGCCCTGAATTTACTCACACCTTGGGCCAGCACTCAGACATTTCCATCACGTGAGGCAAGAAGTAGTCTTTCATTTAGGCAAGGTTCGGTTGATTGTTATGTCGACTGCCACCAAAAAAGTCCTAAATGACACAGAAACCATTAACCCTAAGCCTTTCAACATGTCACTAAGGAAACCAACTCTCTCAAATGGATGCAGCTGATTTGTGAGAGGGGCACACAAGTTGCAGATGTCTAGCCAAATGTTCTTTTCCATTTAATAATAATAACAGATATTTATTGGGTGCTTCCTAAAGCCTATACCCATGGACACGCCATTACCTCCTTCATCCTCAGCAGCCCTGAGTGGTAGGTGCTATTAGTGCCCCCATTTCACAGACAGGTAAACTGGGATTTAGAAGGACACAATACTTGCCAGGATTACACAGAACCTAAGAAGAGCTGGGATTCACACCCAGCTGTATGATGTGAGGGTCTGCTAGCTTACCAGGGGCTTTCCTGCTTCTGACACTGTCCATTGTGGTCCCTGCATTCTGGGCATAAAGCAATGACCCTGCCATTGGTTTCATGGGTTTATCTGGAGAAGCATCCAGGCTTGTTTGGTCTTTTATTTTGCATTCAGCAGAATGGGCTTTACATTATAATTTAAAATTTTTTAAATAGGTATTATCATCCCTCAAAAAGTAATGCTACTTTCCATTCATGTCTGGTAATTAGTATTAATATAGCCTTTCCTGCAAGATTGTACTTAATTTTGATTCCTATTTTGCAAGAAGCCAAATGGTTAAGAAGAAAGTGGATGGTGCTGTTAGTCAGAATATATGGGCTTTAGTGTTGGTTTTCCCAATTAACACCATTTTAAGTTGCTACTTAAATACTAAGACCTCATTTTTTCCCTCTAGAAAATTCAAATAATACACTGCTCTCATCTGCCTCAGAGTTTTCATGAGGTATCTGAAAGGTACACAGTGAATTAATATAAGACACTATATTTTACTGGAAATTGTTTTCCTGTTTTCAATTTTCACATCGGCATAGAAAGAGATTCCTGCCTTACAGTTTCTATGTAGTTCCTGTGAGATGGCAAGTAGACATCTGCATAAAAGAAAAAAACAAAACAAAAATAAAACCTTAGTTTTCCCTATTTAGTGAATTGCTGGAGCTCAGAGGTTAGCACATAACCCTATTTGTGCCAAATTGGTACAAGGAGAATGAATACAATCTTTGATATTTCTCATCGCCACCAGCTGGATTAAAGAAACTCATCCAGCAGTAGCTATTTTTTTTTTTTTTTCCCAAGAGTGTTGTCTGCCTCATTCAGATACAACATGCAAATATAGAACGATTCCAATGATGGAGCAGAAACAAATTGGGAGGTAATCAAAATGTCACTGATTGGCAATTCTGGAAACTGTAGTTTTCTCTTCATTCACAAAAGGAAAACCAGTAGGCACGGACCGTCTACTGGTGTGTCCTGGCACGGTGTGTCTTCTGTGATCCCTGTGGCAGCTTCCTTTTACTTTCTACTCCGCAATCCCCATGTCCACAAGCACACAGCCTCTCCCTTACACAGACCAAGCTGTGGAGTTGGCACATCCGGGGCTCACTGTCTGCCATGGAAACCTGTACAGTGGTGTCACCAACCCTGGGCTCGCAGCCCATTCACCATCACGTCATCCCTGCGAGTTTCCTAGTGGGGCTTTGTATTAATAGTTTACAACGTGCTTCCTATGGAATGCTGCAAGACACTTGTCTGGTGAGTGGAGGAATGGTATTACTCCTGGTTTACTGCAAAGAGGAGAGAATTTCTCCTTAAAAGAGCTGAGCTCAAGCTCTGTCCCAGCTCATCTACGTTCAACATATGCGGAAGAAGCTCCTCTTTGCAGCAGGGACTGTAGTTGGTGGCAGGACTTCTCTGAACTGAAAAGCAACTTGTGTCCCCAGAGTCCCTGATTGGCAATTCTGTCAATTGGCAATTCAGGAGCTATCTTTCCTGCCACTCACAATGCTGACTTTTTTTTTTTTTTTTGTAGTTAAACCAATGCTTTTCACCCTTGGGGTCCCAGGGCCCCAAGATAGTCACAAAGGTAGAAACAGAGTCCTCAAGTGATTGTCAATATTTCAAAATTATAACCTTTCCCCTGGAGAGTGAACCTTAACTCTGGAAAAGACGGCACAGGCAAATTCTCAGATGAAGAAACAGGATAAACAGACTTTTCTGAAGTCTGGTTTTGCTTTTGACCAGAATAAAGAGCACGCACGTCACTTATCACGGGACGTACATTCGGAGCACCCTTTCATATGTTTGTTCGCTCTTTTGCTGCTGTCCTGCCCAGCTCATTCAGTCCATAGAGCTCACGTTTCCCCAGGCAGCACTTCCTAAACTGCCAGAAATTGTGATGGTGTCATAAGGCTGCTTGTTGCACACAAGCCACATCATTCTCAATTTTGTTTTCAACTCCAGCACAAATGTGTTTGCAGATCTGAATACTAGCTCCCCAGAGCCTGCCAGCGAGTTCTATTTAGGGAAGACGAGAGGCTTCTATAAACGCAGGAGTTAGCTGAAAAATTTTCCTCTCAAGTCCACAAATATCCATTCTGCACTTGCTCTTTAAGTGAGCAGTATTTCATTTGCAGAAATCGATAGCGCGATTGCTGGAGTATGTGGGTGGGGATGGGGCAGAGATTTGGCCAGGTTAAAATAACAGGGACAAGTCAAGTACAGCAGTTACTGTGTGTGTGTGTGGGGGGGGCGGGCAACGGCCCCACCTTGCCCCACGTCCTAGCCCCACTAAAAACCTGAGTGCGCTCCAGCCACACCACGTTATCCTGCTCCTTCTGCAGGATTCCAAACAATGCCCCAGCTCCTGGTCACAGATGGAAGGAATCAGCCCCTGTGGAGTCCTATTCGATGCTCAATGGAATAAAAAATCATCTCAGCCCAAATTAAGTAACGCCTTGTCAACTTTCAGTCAGTGATTCACATAACTTGCATCCAAATGCATAAAGGGAAAAGAAGGAGATTCACCCTGACGGTGGCATTTTCACGCCAACCCTGGAGCACTTGCAGATGTCAACATAAGGCAGTCACAGCAAAGCTGCCTCAGGAAGAAGCCCAGAAGCTTCCTTTCCTCTTGTACTGCCTAGGAGTGGGCTCCAGCAGCACCCCAGTGGCTGGAATTAGCTGGCCGCCCGAAGGCTCTGAATCCAGTACCTTTCCCTCATCTGCCCTGCCAACGCTCACTGCAGAACAAGGTCGCAGAAATCTTGTGTGGAAGGGCGGCCTGTGTCCCTATGGCCTTGTCCGGTTTAATGACATTAGCAGCCCCTTAATGTAGACAGCCATAAAACCTTTGATATTAAATGCTCTCTTATTGTTGGACTAAATAATAAACAATTATCCTGGGACTCAGTGAGTCCTTGTGTTGCTCTGTTACACAAAGTCAGAAAAAAATAAAACTCGCGTTCCTTGTTATGCAGGATAAGTTTGCTTACAGTCTTTAAAATATTAGAAAAATCCCAAATTTCACAAAAAAAACAGAATAACGTTCTGCAAGGAAAAGAGTATCTGCAATACCTTTATTTTACCTACCCCCACAATTTTGATTGCTTATTGAGATTTTCTAGGTGGTTTAATGGGTAATAGAACAACGTATTTCTTTTTTTTTTTTTTAATTGAGGTAACATTTAAATCAGAAATATGCATAGATTGGAAGTGTAAAGTCTGATGATCATGACAAAGAGATACATTTATAACCAATACTCAAATCAAGATATAGAACACTTTCGTCATTCCAGAAAGTTCCCTTCAGCGTTGTTCCAGCCAGTTCCAATCTCCTTGCAAATAACCACTGTTGTGTTCTCAATCATCATGAGTAATTTTGCCTGTTCTTGAACTTCCTATAAATGGAATCATACGCATATAGTATGTAATCTTTTGTGTCTGTCTACTGTAACTCAGCATCATATTTTTGAGATTTAGTCATGTGCATATCAGTTTATTCCTTTTTATTACTAAGTAGACTCCATTCTCTTTCTCTCTCTCTCTCTCTCTCTCTATCTATCTATCTATCTATCTATCTATCTATCTATCTATCTATCTATCTATCTACCATGACCTGTTTATCTGTTTTCCTGTTGATGAACATTGTTTTGGTTATTTGCAACTTTTTGCTGCTATGAAAAAAGCTGTTATGAATATTTATTATACAGGTCTTTATGGGGACATGTATTTTAATTTATCCATGAGTGAAATTTCTGGGTCAGGTAATAAGTACGTTGTTGAACTTTATAAGGAAATGCCAAATAGTTTCCCAGCATGATCGCACCATTTTTACAATCTTACCACCACTACTAGAGTCTGCATTGCTTCACATACGCTGCAATGTTTGGTGTTTTCAGGCTATTTGCCATCTCAGTGGATGGAAGGTGGTATCTCATTATTGTTTTAGTTTGCATTTCCCTGATAATAAATGATGCTGAGCATTTTCTTCACGTATTTATTGAGCGTCTGTATCTCTTCCTTTATGAAGATTCTGCTTACTCTTTTCCTTAATACTTAAAAAAATTGGTTTCTCTTTTTAATCATTGACTTTGTAGAAATTCTTATGTTCCGTGGATATAAGTTATAGCTCAGATAGAGGTATTGCAAATGTTTTCTTTCATTATGAGGCCAGCATTTTTCTATCTTCTTAAAGGCATTTTTTGCTAAGCAGAAGATTTCACAGCTTTCGATGAAGTTCAGTTTATTAATTATTTATCCTATAAAAATCTTTGCCTCACAAAGATTTTAAAGATACTCTTCTATTTTCTTTTCTAGAAGCTTCCCAAAGTACTTAAATGTAACAACTAAGACCCAAAACCCAAACCCAGAAGACAGCCTCTTCTACAGGTTGCGATGCCAAATGAACTCTTCATGTACTAGGAGAATGTCGGGGTTCAGTAATTTTGTGGGTCCCAAGACTTAGAGTATCATCCTTCGCAGCATGACCAGTATGAGGAGCTTCAAGGCCCTAATTGTGGTGTTATTTTTGGAGATAACTTGGGTTTCTGTAGTTTTGGCTTTCTGTAGGACCAGAGTCATGCTTTGTAGCAAGGCCTGCCAAGCTAAACTTTTCTCTGGGTGAGAAAGCACGTGTTTACCCACGTGCAAACCTGAGCTTTAGTGTCTCGCTGTAACTGCATCTGTAAAACCTCTTCCTCAAATATTACTCTTTGCCTCCGTGGAAAAACAGCATTTTGAGCAAAAGGGACAAGTGGGCAAAGGTTTCCCCCACACCACCAGAGGGGTAGCATTTAAAAATGGAAGTGGCTTGTGTAACCTACTTTTCTTTGGTTTTAAAATAACAGCTCACAGATTTGCATTTGTTTTTCATTCCTGGCCCTGTGACCCCTGCTTCTGTTTTACTTGATAAATTCCATCTCGCCTTCCTCAGTCAACTATTCCATCCTGAGCTTTTTCTAACATGTTGCATCAAAATGGTTTTAGGTAAGTAACCCGTTCTCTAGACAGGGGATTTTTGAATTGAGAAGAAGAAAATTGTCTTCACCACTTGGATTTCTCAGTTTCAATTATTTTTATAGCTTTCTAATATTAATTGCTACCCACAATTAGGTATCACATTGAATGTAACACATAACAGAAGTCCTGGCAGTTCTCTAAAAAAGGGATTCTGTTGAGTTTTTGTTGTTCTAGCTTCATAGCCAACCCTGAGCTAAAATACAACAAAAAATAAATTTTGTAGACCACAAATTTGCCTACTTAAACACACGAATGTATACACACACATGTGTATGCATGCCCAAATTTTATGAGAACGAATATAGAAAAAAAAAAAAAAAAAGAAATCCCTCTTTGAAAACAAAGAAGTGATTACATACATTGAGAATTATTGCCAGCAACACAAGAAGAGACATTGTTATGTTATTTGCATTAATGAGAAAAGAACAGTTGCTCAGTAAAAAGATATTAGGTTCCCTGAGAAAGTCCTGGTGGGTACATGATATGTAGATGGAGATTGGTATGCATATACCACACAAACGCTAATTAAACATATTTTGTGTTAGGTTTTGAAATACGAGCTTTCATCAATGTTGTTTTTTTCTTAATCGCAAAAGTTCATATGCTTATCGTAAAATTTCAAGCAATACAGAAATGTATCAATAAAATAAAAAATTGGTGGCATCTTTTCTCTAATAGTCCCATTCCTGAGGAAACCAATGTCAATAGTCTCGTAAGTCTCCCTTTATAAAAACACATAAAGACATGTACACACAGAACTTACTATATTTTGGTGTCTTTTTCTTTGAAACAGAAATAGAATCACACTTTGTGTGTATTGCCCTGAAATCTGCTTTTGTCACTTATTGATATATCAAAGATATTTTCTATATGTGTATAGAGAGACTTCTATGTATTATGTATCTATGTCTATTTATCTGTCTCTCTATATATGTATATATTTATATGTATATATTATATATACATAATATATATATATATATATATATATATATATATATATATATTTGATTTATTCTTTTTAATGGCAGCATAAAGATGAATTTATTCACTGCATCAGTATGTTATGGCTGCCAAACAAAATAGCACACACTGGGTGGTTTAAATAACATAATTATTTTCTCACAGTCCTGGAAGTTCAAGATCAAGGTAGTCGCAGCATTGGTTTCTGGTAAGGCTTTTTATCACGTCTTCAAACGCCCTTTCCTCTGTGCACTCACATTTCCGGTGTCTCTTCCTCTTGTAAGGACACTAATCTTCTTGGATTAGGGTCCCCTCCTTATGACCTCATTTAACCTTATTTACATTCGTAAGGTCTATATCTCTACATACAGTTACCTTGGGAGTTAGGGTTTCAACTTACGCTTTTTGGGGGACACAGTTCAGCCCATAATACTTACCAATTCCTCTACTGGTTGACACATGTAGTTTTTTTGTTTGATTGTTTGTTTTTTCAAAACAATCTTAATGTATATAAAAATAGTTCACACTCATCATATAAATATGTAACACCAAACACATGCAATGTAGAGGAGAAATACAATTACCCAAATTTTTCCACACAAAAGTAAAGTAATCCCTGTCAACATCTGGTAAACATCCTAGATGTATATATGCAAATAGAGAGAAAGGCAGGTAGGTATCTATTTATAGGTAGGTAGGTAGGTAGGTAGACAATTCTACAAAAAAGCACATACATGCTATTTTATTGAAAATGCTACATTTACTATTCCTCACACTTAATGAAAAAAGAAACATTGAAATAAAGAAACTGCTGAACTTTTAAATGCTGTTTCTTCACAGCAGGTGTTGAGAATTTCTAAAAGATCATTTAGATTTTTAAATAGTGGGAAAAACATTAAATGGTCCTGGCTGTTATGTTTAATCACATAGTTTAACCTATATAACATTTATCTTACCCTTATAGATGAAAAAGAGAAAGTTCTGTGCTCTTAGACTTCCAAAGCTTCTCTCATGTCCATTTATTATAGTTATATCATTATTTTTCCATTGTCAAAATTTATAAAACTTATATCTGATTCTGAAACATATTCATGTAGGTCCAATATAAAACACAATCATTCATTGCTCACTAACAATATTTTTGAGAGGACTTCTCCAATCCGGAATTCTTTATCTTGAATAATCTTTGACAGTAGGAATTTATCTTCAAGTATGTTTATCAAGACATGCCCAGCGTTCACTGAGTTCCTGCATGTCTGAAGATTTATGTCTTTTGAGGAAAACGTGACTTGGTGTAAAATTTCTGAGTCACATTTTCTTTCCTCTATAAATTTGTAAATGTTGTCCCTGTATCTCTTGGCATCTTAAAGTCTGGTGAAGACCTTTTTTCTCTCTTTTCTGTAACCAGTTTTCTCTACCTTGCTACCCACATGCTTCTATGTTTACAATCTTAAAATTTGGTAGCTATACCAACATATTTGTCACTGTTGGGCAATATTCATTTTTCCCAGATCATACTCGCCCATAAGTAACCATCAAATTTTTATATAGTTACCCCTCCCTAAATATATATATATATATATATATATATATATATATATATATATATATATATATATATATCCCTTATGCCTATTCTTATCTCTCTTCTTAATGTATACACACACACACACACACACACACTGGGGATGCCAAAAAATGTATACACATGACTTGTATTCATATTTTGCTATTGTTATATATTGAAAATTAAATTTTAATGCAGTTTTTCCTTTCTTAAAATGTGTATACATTTTTTTGGCACCCTCTGTGTGTGTGTGTGTGTGTGTGTGTGTGTGTGTGTGTGTGTGTTCTCCAATCTTGATTTTTTTTTTTTAATTTAACAATATACCCTGGATGACCCCATAGTAGTATGAAGAAAATCTTCACTTTTTTTTTATAGAAATAAAAAAGTTTAATGAGGTATTATGGACACATAGTAAATCGTATATATTTAAAACATTTGCATTTTCTAGGAATTTGCATACCTATAATCATACAACGTCTACTTTTTCAGGATTCTTTCACTCAACAATTATTTTGAGAGTCAGGTAACTGTGTATCAATAGTTGGATCATTTTTATTGCTGAGTAGACTTCACTGTATGGAAATACCACAGTTTACTCGTAAATCAACCTTTTTGACGGAGAGGTGGGTTGTTTTTAGTTTTTGATCATTACAAGTGAACATTGGTGTAAAGTCTCGGTGTGAACATATGCTTTCATCTGTCTTGAATGAACACTAGGAGTGGAATGGTAGGATCACCAATGGTAGGTCTATGCTTAAAGTTGTGAGACATTGTTAAACTGTTTTCCAAAGTGGTTGTACCACTGTCCATTCTCACCAGCAACGTGTGAGAAATCCAGTTCCTTCACGTTCTCATGTGGCATGTGGCAGGGGCAGTCTTTTTAATTTTAGCCTTTCTAGATAGGACTGTAATGACTGCTCATTACTTTCATTTCCATTTCCTTAATGACTAATGATGTTGGGCTTATTTGCCATCTGTATGTCCTCTTTGGGGAAGTGTCTGTTCATATTGTTTGCCTGTTTTTAAAACTGAGCTTTTAATTTTCTTATTACTGAGTTTTGAAAGTTCTTCATACATTCTATGCAGAAGTCCTTTATCAGTTGTACGCTTTGCAAATATTTTCTCTGCCTGTGGCTCGTCTCTTCATCCTCTTAATAGTGTCTTTCAAAGAGCAGAAGTTTTCAATTTTGATCAAGTACAATTTATTATTTATTTTACTTTATGGATTTTACTTTAAGAGTCATAGCTAAGAAATACGTGTCACTCAAAGTCACAAGGAGGTTTTGTAATGTTTTCATCGAGAAGTATAGATTTAGGCTTTACATTTAGATCCATTATCTATTTTGAGTGTATTTTTATATATGGTATGTGGTGTGTATTGAAGCTAACTTTTTGCCTATGTGTCTCTAATTGTTCTAGCCAAATTGTATTGTGTTGTATTGTATTAAAACTTGTGTTCTTCAATGAATTGCCTTTGCACCTTTGTCAAAAGTCTCTTGTCATCGTTATCACTCCATAAAGTGTATACTCATAAATGTTGAATCACTATTTTGTACAGCTGAAATGGCTATAACATTTTATGTCAACTAAACTTTAATTTATAAAATCAGAAAGAGGAAACTCCAATAAGAAATTTCTTGTCTCTATATGTTTGGGTCTATTGCTAAATTCTATTCTGTGCCTCTGATCTAATTCTCTATTTTTTTCTCTCTTTATACTTATGCCACACTATCTTAATTACTTTAGCTTTATAATAGATCTTGAAATCAGGTAGTGTTCTATATCTTTGCACTTTTATAAGAATTTTATAATGAGCTAATTAGTTTCTACTAAAAAAATCCCTACTGATACTTCGATTGGGATTTCGTTGAGTCTACAGATCATTTTGGGGAGAACTGACATCTTAACAATATTAAGTCTTCTGACTTGTAACCAAGGTATTGTTCTCTGTATTTGTCAGGGTTGTTGAAAGAAACAGAACCAATTCTGAGCACTAACTTAAATAATTCCTTTAAGTTGAACAAATATTTGTGAAGCTCCTATTTTGTCTCAGATATGCTTTTAAATGATTTGTTTACATTTTCTAATTTAATCTTCATAACAACTGTATAAGATGCAAATGAGGTATTAATATCCTTATTTCACATATAAGAAGATTGAAGCTTAGGAAATGTAAATAACTTTCCCACTGTTCCTCAGATTATGGCAGAGCTAAGATTCAAACCAAAACCCCTATTTTTCTATTACACTTTACGGTCTCTTTTCCATGAACACACACACACACAAACACACACACACACACACACACACACACACACACACACTCACGGCCCTGGAAGCTGGACAAAGAACTCCCTTTTCCGCCAGACCCAAGAATTTCTATAAGATCACATATATTCTTCAAGCAACAACACTTACTATGATTCACTATGTTATAGATTTTTGGGCACATCTCTCCCAGAAGACCATGACCGCCTTGAAAGGAGGTTCTACATCTATTCATTTTGGTCAACTCCATGGCAAATGCTGCCAGTCACGTGTAAGTGTTTTATAAGGGTTTTTTTGACTTATCTTTTAGGTTTTGCTGTCTTGATAGGTGTTTGGGGGAGTTAGTTGGGATATTTCTCCTCGGCTCCTCTCACCTCACTACCTTCACTTTCTGAAATCTGATCAGGAAAGATCAAGGTCTGCATTTGTTTTATGGTGAGTGTTTTAGTGCACAAAGAATAAAGGCAGATTGACCTTACTTCCCAAAGTACTTGGATTGGGAAAAATGGGCCCAGGATCAGGGAGATTACCTGAGAAACCAGTTCTTTTGCTGAGAAATTAGAAAAAATGAGCACATGTGGCAGTTCACTCTCTTTCCATTTATTTTTTCTTCACTCCTACCAATGTTGTCATTGCAGATCACATCTTAGGGAAGCAAGGCTGTGTGTGTGTTTGTGTGTGTGTGTGTGTGTGTGAGGGAGAGAGAGAGCGGGGTGGGGGTGGGGGGGGAGGTCAGGAGCAAGTCCAAAGAGTGAAAGTAAACAGAAAAGAGGAAGGGGCAAAAAAATCAAAAGTTGCATAAAGAAGAGTAATTAGTACTTATGGCCACCTTGTCTCGGGGTTGTTCCCGGAAATATGTTTTATGAAGGCATCGTCATGATGAACAAAACATATAGTTGCCCAACATCTGGGTCACAGTAGAACAGCAACACTTAGATTAAATTAAGAGGGAACCTGAGAGTTGACTGGAGCCGCAAGGCTCGGGCAGGTCAGGATGTGCTCCCTGGCCAGTCCTGACCCCCAGGCCAATCTGGGGTCCTGGTCCCTACCACAGCCCCTGAAGATGTTGCCCCAGGAGAGAAGTGGAGTAGCTGCCAACATAGTAGCCAAGAGCTTAATTGCAGAGATGAGGACATGTACTAAACAGAGAGGGAAGGCATGATGTTACATGTGGACATCCAGGAAGGTCAAGAGCAAAGGGGGCCACCAGGCACAGCAGGCATGGCTGCCTCAGTCACTTGAGGCCTCGCAGTAATCTGCCCACTTCCCTGGGGCAGCCCTAGTTTTTCTCCTATTAGAATTAGGTCGATAGGCCCTAATTAGCCCAGATACTCTACAAGTATTAAGTAAGTAAATTCATAGTTATAAGTACAACAGTTACAAGAGGATTAACTTAACTCTTGCAACGTTTTTTTTCTACTAGCCTGGCAGATAGCCATCCATGTCAACACAGTGTGATATACTTATGGATGAATACCAAGACTATTTTTTTTCTAGGACTCTAAACAAATGCCATTGGAAACCTAAAGGTGCCCTTGCATGGCATATTTCTTGTACGTGCACAAAAATCCAGAATAGTAGTGGGTGCACGAATGTGGATATTCTTGCTAATATATCTATGGACGTGCCTATCGATGCTGGTACATCTCACTTTCCTAATAAATGAACATTTTCTTTATAAAATGGGGGAACATGTTCCCTCGGGGAAAATATAGGCACAGAAATTATTAAAGAATATAGCAAACTTAAAAAAAAATGGAATGACTTTTCTCAAAAAAAATAGCAAAATCAGAATACAAAGTAATTAGGTCTGGCTTTATATTTGGAGCGATAAAATCCAAGAGGGCAAATAACAGTTTGATGCAAGGCATCCACGTAAATACAAATTCTTCAACTTCATCTGCCCTCACCTAATGGGGTGTCCTTAAGAGAATATTCTGTTTTCTGAGTTGCTCAAGTTTTTCTCCAAGAGTCATATGTAGGCTGTGATTTTTTTGAAAGAAAAAGCAGTATTCAGCCTGAGTAATATAGGACTTCAGGGCAGAGCAGCTCATTTGCTTCAAAATGTAAAGTAATAACTCAAGTATAAACATCCATACTGATATAAATAAATAGGGAGAAAAGACAAATCTCCCATACAAAAGGATTCCAAATGATTTATATAGATACTCAGGGGGGTGGAGCACAGTTTCTTACTTCTTACGTGTGGGCTGCATCTAGTAACTTCTTCCCAAAAAGGACAACGCGAGAAGAGGGGAAAAATAACTTCACTTGGAGAAACCTGACAAACACTAGCTCAACCAGGTGAGCAAGGTGCTAGCAACAGTCCTGAGTCACGCTGGCAGTACCTAAGTCATGATACGATGTGACGAATAGGATACTTTTCTTCTATGCTCTTAACCTGAGTCACATCGTGAGAAAAACTTCAGACAAATCCCTAATGGACACAGTCTACAAAATCCCTGTCCAGTGGTTCCCTGGTGTCAGCACTTCCTGGATCCCCTGAGTTCAGGGTTTCTCATCTTCAGCCATTTTATAGAGTCAACCATAATCTACCACCCCACTGGGAAAGGAGTAGACCTCTCAGCAGCCTGAAACTGAGGAAGGGATGTCCTTGTTTAATACTTTTTTTTTTTTTTTCCAAAATGAAAACCGATCCTCCTCTATTCAGACCCACGGGCACCTTTACCTTCAAAGGTACCAGCAGCCTCTAATTCTTGAGCCTTTCCTAGGTAGTGTTGCAAAATTTGGCTCTATATGTTTGGCATTGTTAAGCATGTACTTAGCTTTTATTCACGAAGTTAAGTCAGGTACCACTTGTTCCTCTGCTTTCCAGCTTTTACAATGTCGTAGATTTATTTCATTGGCTCCTCTTGACTGTTAGTCTATGTCCTTGTGGGTTTTGAGGTGTGTTTTTTTTTTTTTTGTCCTTTTACTGTCATGTTGGTGGTGTTTCAGGAGAGATCAGAAGTCACATTGCATCTTTTCCATTTGCTCTGCTTGATTAGAATTGTCAGCTCCCTCTTCTCTCATTCCGCCTGGTCTTGGTTTTGAGCTCACACTATGTCTAGACTTCCATCACTGCATTCACGGTATTGACCCCAGAATCTAGTCCCCCAGCCTTGACTTATCCAGAATTTATGATTTGATGCATCAACTTTCTTCAGCAGGGTTTCATGTAAGTGAACCACAGGTACCTCAAGTACATCTTGACCAAAAAAGCACCCATTTTTTGCTTTCTTTTTGATGAACACATATGTGATTATTTCAGCTCCCTCTTTACTCCCATTTTAATCCATTACCTAATCCTATGAATTCTGTCTTCATGATTTCTAGGAAAGTTGACTTCTTTCTTTCTACTCCTATTGCTCTGCCTTAGATCTGGGCAATCAGAGTGGCCTCCTAACCTTCCAGATTATTCTAAAAACATTTGTCATGCTTGGATTACTTTAACTTTACCACTATGGGTAGAACCAAATCTAAGCTTTTCAGCCTGGCAATTTGAGATCCATTATGATTTCACCCTAATACGCTTTTCTGATCTTACGAGTATATTTTATGAAACCCCTCTTATTGATGCACGAGGTATTACTATCTCCTACCATAGAACCTCTGTACCCACTGTTCTGGGTGCAATACGTACTCCATATTTCCCCAGGTGACCCCTGTTTTTCCTTCAGTGTTACCCCAATTGTCTAGCTCCGTTATTTTTGCTTGTTTTTATCTTTGCTAAAACTCAGAGATTATTATGTCTATTCCTTGAGAATACTTGTTTTATTTTGGCTTTTGAATACTCCAATTACTTTGTTGGGGGTGAGGATTGAAGAGACAATGGTTACTGGAAGCTAATGACAACATTCTTCTAGCAATAAATTTTTCTTCAGAAGACCACATTTTACTGAAAAATAGGAATATACCTTCAATTTAAGCTTCAGGTTTAGCAGTACCAGTGGCCAAAGAAGAGTGGTTGAAGAGAATGGCAGACAGCAAAAGCTGTGATTAGAAATCCTGAGCTGGTCATAGCCCTTTAAAGTGACATCAGAACCCAGCATCTAAATCTTATGGCTAAGAAATTACCATGAATGATCTTTTGATGTCAAATCAAAAATGCTCATACCTGAGTGAAATGAAAGATTCTGAGAAGCAAAACACGACTGGAAAATCCCATACCATGAACCTGGTGTCATGATGACTTTACAATTCTTTATAGCTATAAACCATTTAATGTTCTTCAGTAAAAACTCAGAAAAGGCCGAATAGCATGCAATTTTCTTTGGCAAAAAAAAAAAAAAAAAAAAAAAAAAGCCTGGTTGAAACACAGTGAAAAGGTTTGCACGGGTTCAACAGGGGTGACAAAGACACTGTTTTTTGCTATCATTGGCCTGCTATCAACTTTTGTGTCCAAAACAAATGAATCTGGATGGAAGTAGTTAAAAGACTGAAGCGAACTAGTCCAATTCTTTTAAAGATATTATTGCTATGCTATCCTCCCCCATGTGAAATCTGTGTTGGGAGATAGAGACCACTTCAACGCAATGAGTCACTTCTACTTCCTCGCCAGAACAATTAAACTTCTTGTATAAAACATGACCTGAAGCCTGCCCCTTTGCCACATCATCCCACCTCGAAAATTCCCAGGGGTCAGCTCTGACATTTAACAGCTCGCAAATTCAATTTCTTAGCTGATGGGGCCAACTTCATGCTTTTACAAATGACTATTAGGTTATTGCAAATTTTCTTCAATGTTTTGGGTAATATAGAAAATGTGTTGTCAGTTCCACTGCCAGCCTGAATAACATTACACATGCCTCTTTATCATGATGGAGAGAGCATTTGGAAGTCAGCGACAGGGAGAATGAGGAAAAGACAAGCAAACCCTCCATCCTCCACTCCCCCTATTCTACCTACCACCCCCTAAGGAAAGGAAGAAAGGAAAAAAGACATACCCCAATAAATAGAGCTGCACAAGTATTCCTGTACTGTCATACCAGTTACTGAAACCCTTCATGCATTTTGCAAATTTGCTGCTTCTTTATTGTTAGCAGCTGAGGAGCTCTTCCCCCTCCGCCTTTCCATTATTATTGATCTCTTGCCATAGTTTGCATACAATCCCCAAACAGCATTAGCTCATTTTCACTCCAGTCTTGCTTATTAACTCATCTGGGTTATGTTCTTTGGTGTGTTGGTGTTGAGTGTTGAATACATCTTCATTTTTCATCTCAAAAGCATCCTCAACCACAACAGATACTTAATGAGTTTGCTCTTCTTTTACGTCATGTGTTTGACCTTTCTACTAGAAGGGACTCTTAGGTTTTCACTTCTTCATTGGTTGGTATCCACAGCATGTGGATTTATGTGGAAAGGGAAAGGGGTATTAGGTTATTTCCCTTTAGTTTTCAATGTTTCTGAAGCCCATCCTCTTCCGGGAATGTCTATTTGACATGATTGTAATGGAAGCTCTATTGCCAATAAGTTTAACGTAAGAAAGGCCTCTACCACTTCATTCAGAAACAGAGCTCTCCTTCTGTTTAACACAGTTCACTTTTTGTTTACACTTTATACAAACACACTCAGTTTTAAAGACAAGCGAATTTAATCAAATAAATTAACTCTAACTCTACGGAAACACCACTGCTCTCTACCCCCAATCCCAACCAATGTCCAGTGTTCACACCATCTAATTGCAAATTCAGTTACCACTCCTTTTATCCAATTGTCCCAATTTCAGATCTCAGAGTAAATAAAAAGTCCAGTGCCATCCTGTTTCTGAGTTTTTTCTCCTTAGGTACTTGAATCACCTGTGGTTCTCCATCACTATGTCTGTATCTTTGCCTTTATCTCTTTCTTTATGTCCATTTGTGTTTATATCGTATCACTATCTATCTACCTACAGCATGGATGTATAAGTCTTCATAGTTTACTTTCTGTAAGGGACTGGGCAAAACAGATGAGCAGGGCTCAGCTCCTATTCCCCAAGAAAAGCTGAAAGTAAGAGGCAGCGATGTTGAAAAAGACATATTTAATTAAATGGAGTAAGAGTAGGAATAAATAAAGTGGTAGGAGACCCAATAGGAAAGCGCGATGCGCTCTGCTTATGAACTGGGGAAGGTTTCACAGAGTGGGTGATACTTCCTGACAGATGAGGAGTTTGCAACATAGAAATGGGGGTGGTAGTGTCAGAGGTGGAGAGAACGGTACGTGCAGAGGTGCATTTAGTTAAATGGTAGGTATGTGTGGGGAACAGTGAGAGAGCCGGAATGGCTGAGTTTGGGGGGTGTGGGATGGAATGGCAGAAGCCCAGGTTACAGGGATGGAAAAGACCTATGAGCTCATCGTCCCTTTTCTCCATTTCTTCCTTCTCTATCTCCAAGCCAAAATGTCCATGGTGTTCTCATCCATGGCTGGCCCAGGAAACTGGATTTAATCTCTTTGAACTAAAAGAAAGGAGGTCAAGAATGGAGACAGGCTAGAAGCCAGGTCACAACCTTTCTTCTCAATAGCCAAAAACACTCTGCTTTTACATGTGAAGGCCTGTGTGCTTTTCAAATTTGAGTTACTCAGAGTTTAGGTAATGTGCTATTTTTAATCTGTTTGCTAAAGTCAGCCATTCCTCATCCTTAAATCCATTTCTCTAGATCTAAAAAAAGGATAAAATGCCATTTGATGTACCTTTATGAAATTGCAAGTGACGTATTATTTGAGATTCAGAGCTGGCATTGAGATGAGTGATGCAAAACAAATTGTTCATTGAGTCTTTCCTCCTTCGCTATGCACACAGTCAAAACATTTTCCTCCCCCAGAGCAACCAAGCAAGCTCTATTATAGCCCCACGAGGGGACAATTTAATTTCTTAGTCCATTTCGCCCAAGCATGACTGCATGCCTTTTAATTATAAAAGGTATTCCATTGCAGTGATGGCAGTAGAAATTACATAATTGTAATTCCAGACAATAGTCACTAGATTTCTTATTTAGGGAAATTTTAAAATTGTGCTTCAAGAGATAGCAAGAGTTTAGTTCATAAGATTCTTTTACCAAGAGTACTAGAAACTTTAAAGAACCAAGTGCACTTTTTTCCATTTGTAAACATTAACTTAACCATTCAACAAGTATTATGCTTTGTGAGATATCAAAAAATGAAGGCCAAGTTACTCTTGAAAATTAAGTTAAATGCCATGGTTAGAGTTCAAAGGCATGACAAACAGTCCCGGAATAATTGAGAAATTTGTATCAAAAAAAGAAATCCAAAGGAAAGCTGCCTACTCGTTTAATTTTCTAGATGTTTATGATGGATAGGCCCTTTCAAATGTCAAAAATGGATCAAAACCACTAAATGAAGTCTCATGCATATGACATGAAGCAAAATTCCTATTATAAATCATGTAGCCAAATATGATGATTAAAATAGCACAGAAAGTTAGAAATATAAAGTTTAATGTAGTATTTTAAATATAACTTGTAAAGTGTCCTCACTCACAATCTTATATAAGGTTTGATATTAAATTTACTTTCACATCAAGATGATGATATGAATCTCAAAGTATTTTTTCGTGATGTATAATTACCTAATTAAAAATATTATAATGTAAACAGTGTAATTCATCGTTAGTGTTCATATACAAGTTATACTCTACTCGTGGACTATATTTTAGTTACCCTTGTGTCCATTTTCCTTTAGATAATTATATATATATATATAGATAGATAGATAGATAGATAGATAGATAGATATCACATATATATATATATCACTATATATATATATATATATATATATATATATATATATCACAATATATACATATATCACAAAAGTAAAACAAAATAAATGTAGCTTCATTCATTGTTAGTCCCTCATAAAGAATGCGAGGTTTTGTGGGTGTGATTTATAATTTATGAGTAACTCATTTACTGAATTACTACTTTGTGCCAAGTGCTTTGTCAATTGCATACATCTATACATTTAATGTAAGACTTAAAACAACTCCAGGAGCTAGGCAACATTAATCCCATTCTTAAAAAGAGAAGATAAAATGAGACTGAGAATGTTTTAAGTAATCAGCGGAAGTTCAAAGCAGCAAAACTTGGATCTGAACACATCCGTTAAGGTTTACTTCCACCCAAACGCTTAACCACTATGTATTACCTTTTTTCCATTGAGGAAGTGGGCACTTAATTCTTGGGTGACATGTGTAGTAGTCTTGATTTATTTTTCATTCTGAAATAAAAATGGACAATCATTAAGTGAGTTATCAACAGTAGAAACTAAAGCAGTAAGAAACTGAGAAATATTCAAATTAATGGTCTACAAATATAATAATTTTCTACTCTTAATTATTTCCTTAGGAAAAAAGAAAACACTATTACCTTCATATCTTTTCTACGAAATTAACAATCTAAAAGTTGTCTATTTTTATATACCTAATGGTCACTCTTGCTGTCATTTAAATCAATTTCCTTTTTTTTAAATTTATTGGGGTGACAATTGCCAGTAAAATCACATAGATTTCAGGTGTACAATTCTGTATTACATCATCTATAAATCCCATTGTGTGTTCACCACCCAGAGTCAGTTCTCCTTCCATCACCATATATTTGATCCCCCTTACCCTCATCTCCCACCCCCCACCCCCCTTACCCTCTGGTAACCACTAAACTATTGTCTGTGTCTATGAGTTTTTGTTTCTCATTTGTTTCTCTTGTTCTTTTGTTGTTTTTCGTTTATATACCACATGTCAGTGAAATCATATGGTTCTCTGCTTTTTCTGTCTGACTTATTTCACTTAGCATTATACTCTCAAGATCCATCCATGTTGTCAAAAATGTTGTACTACAGGGCAACAATATTCAAAACAGCATGGTATTGGCAGAAAAAACAGACACATAGACCAATGGAATAGAATTGAGAACCCAGAAATAAAACCACATAAATATGGACAGATAATTTTTGACAAAGAAGCTAAAAACAAACAATGGAGGAAAGACAGCCTCTTCAATAAATGGTGCTGGGAGAATTGGATAGCCACGTGCAAAAGAATGAAACTGGACTGCTGTCTCTCACCATGTACCAAAGTTAATTCAAAATGGATCAAAGACTTAAGCATAAGACCTGACACAATAAACTGCATAGAAGAAAACATAGGTACTAAATTTCCTTTTTCTTGCATCTTTTTGGGGAAGGAAACTAGTAATAATTGTTATCTACTGCCTATTCTATTTGGCTTCATTTTAACTCTGGAGTCATTCTTTAATATTGGTTGTGAAATTCTGAGTTACAGCATCACTTTTGAAAAAGGGGAGATCATTACATACATAAAGAGTTGTATAACTTTTCAACAGATAACTTGAGAATGAGGTGTCTCAGCTGGTTAGCCATCCATTTCATACATCCAAACTTAAAAATAAGAACTATTTTGTTTGAAACCTTTTTTAGGTGGGTTACACATTTTGCCACCTTCAGAAAGAAAATATTTTCAACATGATTAAACTCATTTTGATTCAGGACCATTGCAATAATATGGGATAATAGCACGATGTCATCAGATGTAGGACTATTTTTAATGCTGTGATAGTCTCAGATTTTGATACTTTTTTTAAATTTTAGTGTCTCCCTTTCACTGTTAGCCCATTGCTATCAAGCAGTGGGAATCCTGCCTGGCAGCACCTACCACTGGGCACTAGTAAAGACATGAACAGAGTCACTCCATTTCCAAAGCCCTGTTACCTATTTCCCCTACGGATACATCAATAGATCATTAGAAATGAAGAGAATCCTTAATAAGTACCCCCGGTGTGCTTCATCCCAGGCTGGATGGATAACGTGTGTTACCCCATAGAGTCCTAACAACCCATCTGTGCAGCGGGAGTTCTTAGCTCTAATATTCAGATGAGCAAACAGAGACCAAGTAATTTGCATATGGGCATCTAAGTCCCTGCGAGAACGGTGTCCAGAGCAAATGGATATGCAGCTCTCCTCTGTAGACAGCACACAAGAACCCCTAATTTGCTCAAGAACTTGACTTTGCATTCTTCATGCTTGTGCTCTGATCCAGATTGCTGATGTGGTTGGACGTGCACATATTTTTCCCATAATGTGATAGGTACACCCAGAAAACAACCTCTTGTTTTACAAAACGGATCCCTTTTTGAGGAAATAGGGCTGGGCCGTCAAAAGCTGTGCACCTTTGTGTCCAATAACTAATAAACACAATAATGATGCTAGTAAAAATATAAGCCCAGTTTTAAAATATCTGAAATTTACATTAAATAAATACCATAAGAAATACTAGACTTTAGAAATAAGGTGAAAGGGAGCTTGATGGAGGGAATACGAAAGGAAAGATTATAGGGAGGAAGCGTGATGAGTTATAGAGACAAGGGTAAAGTGCATAAACAGCCGGGAGAACCACCCAGTAAGCACTCCTTAGACAGAACATGGCCAAACATATTGGGTGACAGGGCACTGGGGATCACACTGTATTCCTGCACACTTTGCTGCGTTTAGCTGGTTTGATGTGCTTTGCATTCTATTGCTGTGACTATATGGCATGAAGTAGCATTAACACACTGGGAAAAAAATTATATATGAACAGCAAGGATATTCCACAGTACTCTCATATTATTCCCAACAGTCTACCACTAACTGATGTATCAGAAACATTTATTGTACTAGAGCAGACGATATTGCCTTCATAGGTAAGATATCTTTGTTTGTGTTTTATCAAATACTTGGTAGTATGACTATGTGGCTGCCAAAAATACCAAAAAGCTTTGCACTGGCAGAGTAAATCTTTACATCCTTTGATTTCACAAATATACAGAGGGTGCCAAAAAAATGTATGTACATTTTAAAAAAGGAAAAAAAACTATGAAAATTGTAATCCAATGAATGACGCTAGCATTCATTTGATTTAATGTCATCTTTTGAGTGAACGTCATATACACATTGCTAGCATAATTCAATTCAACTTCGAAAAGTAATAAATACATAGACAACATCTCTTAAAATGTGTAATTTTTGGCACCCCCAGTATATGCATATTTTTTCAAACAGTATTTTGATACTGTTTTGCCCCACAAGGTTAGTTGTTTTTTTGTTTTTTTGTTTGTTTGTTTTAGTATTCCTCTGGTGCTAAAAACAAAAATCTGTTGTGCTCCTCACGCTGCTGATCTTTTGGGCTTTCAGGAAGTTTTAGAGATCAGTGTACAACAGGGGTCTCCAGAGAGACTTCATTCAACTGGTGCCAACAGTGAAGAAACTGAACAGGGTACTCCATCATTTACTAAGCATTTGTGGAGTGTTCATTGCATCGAAGGTGCTTCTTCCCTGACTCCCAGTCATGCTGGCACCATATTTTAGTGGAGATCACATGTGCTGGTTAGAGAGGAACCCATTTATGTCCTATAATGGGGATGGTTAAGCGAGCATGGCCGGGTTTTTGTAGACCATGTGATTTTAGGCAGTTGCTTTATATCTCTAAGCCTTACTCTCCTCAACTTCAATATGGGGACTAATAATTCCCTGTAATCCCTCATAATTATTCTGAAGCTAATTTGTGAAAATGACTAGAAAGTGCTTAGTGAAAAAGAACCATCACTACAACTTAATAAAGGGTGATTACTCCACTTTTAGCGAGTTGTTGATTATTACATAGATTTGATATGCCAGCTGTCAAATCGCCTGCACTCGATCAGAGCGAATTCTATCACAACATATTTCACTAAAACGGAATTGTTCAACTAGTTTATAGCACTCAGGTCATCAGTTTATTTCAACAAATTGATCTAATATCTATTAGCTGCTAGGCATTTTTGCTACATGCTGCATAGAGAATAATAAGACCTGTTTCTTGTTCCAAAGGAGCTGAGAAATGAGTGGGAAATACTCTGTAGAAATCAGTGCTGTACAGCCACAGCAATGAACATGGTAGAAAGCACATGGATTACAGAAACTGATAAGTCTGGGTTCAAAAATCAGCTCCATGAAGAAGCGGTTTAATCTCTAGGTTTCTGTTTCTTTTAGCTTCAGGTAACCTGGACCTACTACCTGTAGAGAATTAAAAATAAAGTATCTAAAAGATAGGCACTTGTGCAACGCCTGATAGGTAGCATGATTCAATAACTATAACAATGACATAAAATACAGCAGACCATTTTGATGGGAACAGATTAAGGAAGGGTTTTTAGGCAGAAGATGGGATTTGAAGTAGGCCTTGAATGGAAGGCCATTGTAGTGTCATCTGCTTAGGAGACATGAATGTTTGTTTTCCAGTGATTGATTTTACATCAATCAAGTTTAGTTCAAAGGTTAAAAGTTAAGTTCATCGAAATTTGAAAAGCTCAGATAAAAAAATTCACGGTTGACTTTTATTTAAAAAAGGAAAAAGAATCAAATACATAGGAGATGTATAAAGAGTCTATTTAGATACCTGTAACCCTGAAGTCACTTGAGGAGACCTCAGCTCAGAATTGGGGGTTATATTCCCAACTCGCTGAGAACCACGTGTTCACACCAGCTCCTCTGGCTGTTAGGGACCATTGGCCCAAATTCAGAGCACGGTTCTGTGCTCCATGGTGAAGAGACAGCAGGAGTTACAGGGGACTGGTGATGGATTTCTCCATTTTTAATTTTTTAAAGGGAGTGGGGAAAAAAGTGTTCTAAGAGAGACACAAGGCTCAACAAGTTTAATTTGGGATTTATTCCTGGTATTACTCGGATTTTCAAGAATTTTTGGAAATCTTGCCTTTCAGCCACAGTACTCCTCAATAATATGAGTTATTTGCCAAATTCATTTCAAGCTCTTGAATTTACAGTTAAAAGAGAAATAAAAAAGCCTTTCATTTGTTCCTAAGCTGCTTATTTTGCTTGTAAAACCAATTATAATGTCTCCCCAATAAAAAGAGAAATGCATGGAAGTTCTAACTCCAGAAAAGTTAATGGCTGAAGCCTGAAATATGCCCCACTCAACCCCTCACGCCCCCCCCCCCCCCAGGCAAAGCCAGAAGACATTTTAATGAGAGTATTCGCTTTGAACTTGGGAGGGCACAAGCAACAACCTTACTGAGAAAATTCTCCCTTTTTCCTTCTCTAGAATTCTCCCCTTTAAGACAGACTGTGACTGAGCTCGGGATTGGAATTGCTGACCTCTTAAGGCCACAGCAGGTAACCCAAAGCAGGTATGTCTTCTATATTTTTAGAGCACCAGGGAAATGGCTTAAAGCTTAGCTTGGTGTGAGTGCTGTGCTGACAGTAAGGACGGTGGGTGTGCCCTGGACCCGCCCCCCGACCACCTATCCCTGCTCTGTCTCACCAGCACCACTGTTACTGCTCATACACACCCCCCTACATGGCAGACTGCAATGATAGCCAGGCTGGCCATCAGCGAATCTGGAACCACAGATACTGAAAACGTGATGAAATAGACTCCCAGCCTCCCCACAAAATGCCCAGAGCAAGGCGGGTAGGCACCCTAAACTGCAAAATCCTAATCGAAATGCGGCAAAACACAAAGCCAACCCTAAACGCTGCATCCTCCGATTCATTTCAGACCAACTAAGACCAGCACTGGCCATATGGGATCCTGTTTTGCCGAACATTTGGACAGAAATTAAGGGTTTTGTTTCTTTGGGTTTAAAAACTTTTCATCACTTTTTCCTCCTAGCATGAAAATACAACACTAACTATTTTACCAGGAGAAGCAAAAGTGTTTGAAAAATAATTTTGCCCCCTGCCAGCATCTGCTACTGAGATCAGTGTCGGTTCCAATTTGTTCCTGACTCTCAAAATTATTATTATTTTTTTCTCCCTGGGAATTTTCTCCTTAGGTCTATACGAAGGCAGAGCATTGGTGGCACACATAGGTAAATTAACTTTATACGTGGAAGCTATGCTCCTCAGGACCACTTTCCCTCTGGACTTTCTAATCCCCTCCTTCGTGTCAGGGCGAGGAAGACCTGGCTGGCGGGGGTGGAAGCAGCCGGCAGCACAGCGTGGTGGTTGGGCCCTGCCGAGATGGGGCGGAGACCATGCTTTTGGCTTCCCCGTGAAATAACACACAGTAAGTACATTCTTTCCATCTTCAAAACACAACTTTGCATCTTCATCCCTTAATTCTTCTTGTGGGGTGAGGTCACTGCTACTACGCCACCCCTTTCTAACGTTTTTTAGCTACTTATCTGTCACTGGTTGCCTATCTCCTTTTACTGAAACTGAGGTATCAACTCACAAACAAAAACCACAAAACAAAAACCAAACAACACCAAAACACAAAGCCAAAAGGAGAATGCTATCAAAGCTCCCAAACATGTTTTTCTTAGCCTTGTGCCTTGTGGGGGCCCCTGGGCCCCTCAATTTCTCTCTCATTGGTGGAAAATGCACAGCAGAGAGTCATCAGAATGGAAACAATGCTTTTGGAATGAGGAGGATGTTTTTCTTTAGATAACAATTTGGGGAAATAGTCGAGGATAGGACTGTGACCTAAGGTGACTGATGGCTATAAAAGCAGAGGGCACAGAAGCCCAGGCTTCGGTGCTTTTCAGGCCTGACTCCACCACACTTGTTCATGTTTATCCTGGAGGAAGTTACGTAGTTGCTCTAAGTCATAGTTTTCTTATGAGCAAAATGGGCATAACAACACCCCCAATCCCATAGGTCTGTTGAAAAGATGTAGTGAAATCAGAGTAGAATGCCTCACACCATGCTTGGCACACAGAAAGAGTCAAATAGATGTGAGCTGTGATTGGACGGTGGTGCCGAATTCACATGCTGGCCCATGCCTTTTTGCAAGATAACCCTGAAATTCTTGAAGATTTAGCTGCAATTTAACACAAGGCAGTGGCACCGAAGTGGACTGAACATGAGTTTCCCCGAACTGTACGTGGTATCATTCCTTCCCGTGTCAGCTTTGCCAGCAGGTCTACCACTGTCAAACAATATGGCTGCTTTGAGCATGGACCCCTCCGAGGGTTATCTGGGGACTGAATGAGATTACATAATTAAATTGTTCAGCTCACAGTAGACTCTCAGTAAGTGTGGCTTTCCTCCCTACACTTTTTATTCTTATAAGCAGGGATAGGTTAGCCATTCCCATGATTGAAAAAGTTTTTTTATGTATTTGCTTCCTGTCATCTTTTTAAGGAACACTTTTAATGAGCCAGAAATAATCACGCCCATTCCCCTTTGTGAGGGATACAAAGGAGCCAACAACACTGACATCGGTTGGTTTATGAATAATACAATTTAATGAAGACTATGTTAAGGTGTTTGGGCATCTAGCTAAAGAACTTGGATGACAACTACCGCCTGAAAACTTTGCTTGATAAATGATAAGAAGCAATAGTATATACAGTAAGATCTGTAGGAGTTCAGGAAACCAGTTTGGCTAGCTCACGATGGGGGAGTGTGAGAAGATAAGGCTAGAAAGCTTGAAAGATTGAGTGAGTGGGGCCTGATTATGGATAACTCAGGAATTTGGACTTTATCCTGCAGCTAGTTAATGAGAAATCATACCATGTTTCCCCGAAAATAAGACCTAGCCGGACAATCTGCTCTAATGCGTTTTTTGGAGCAAAAATTATATAAGACCCGGTCTTACATTATTATGCTATATAATATAATATAATATAATATAATATAATATAATATAATATAATATAATATAATATGGGGTTTTATAGTAAAGTAAGACCTGGTCTTACATTATTATATTATTTATATTATATTATATTATATTATATTATATTATATTATATTATATTATATTATACCGGGTCTTATATTATAGGAAAATAAGACCAGGTCTTATATTAATTTTTGCTCCAAAAATCGCATTAGAGCAGATTGTCCGGCTAGGTCTTATTTTCGGGGAAACAGAGTAGATGTTTTCTGTGCAAGGGAGGTAGCACAGAGATCTGGTTGAGGATTATTAATCTGGTAGCAATGTATAGGATGAATTCGATATGGGAAAGCAACCAAAGCCAGAGAAGAACTTGAGGGACTATTGCAATAATCCAGGGTGAGTATAAGAGCCTGGACCAGGCAGTAAAGATGAAAAAGAAGACACAGGAAGAATTTATTAAAGACCTGAAATATCCGTTTTTAAAAATGAGAATTAAAATGTTAAGTTTGTTATTGGGAAATTATGATGAAATATGTGAATTCTTCACAAGGCAAGAACATTGTCAGAAATCAAACATATTAAGAAATTAATGAGATATGATGAAATTATAATTTTTTGACACTCTGCATTCTTTATAAGTGAGGAAACAGACCTTTACCCAGACCACGTCAATTTTTTTTTTTTTAATAAACATCCATGTAACATGATTTACCTGATATAATTCTTAGCTAGCACTTATAAGAGAATTATTTTGGTAAGATTGGGTTCTGAAAATGGAGAAAATGTGGAGATGACATATGGTTCCATTTCCTAAATTCTAGGTTATAGGACGTTCACATATTGCAAAGGCAAGACTTAGGAATTCTGAGCAGAACAACTAAATTGATTTGTGATGTATTGATATTGGTGTTGGATTAGCAACTGCCATAGCTAGGCAAAGCTATCATACCATTATGAAAGAATGCAAAACTCCTGAGTCTCCATCATAAATATGACCTTCACTCTGTAGAAGAACCTCTGGCTTAGCCAAATTGATATGGTTTAAGTTAATATCTAACTTAGCTAGTTTCTTTCTTCCTTCAGTTCATTGCAAAGCTTTGCCTGTATCAAATAGTGTTTCTCTCTCTCTCTTTCTCTCTCTGTCTGTTTGTCTCTCTCTCTGTCTGTCTCTCTCTCTGTCTCTCTCTGTCTCTCTGTCTCTCTCTCTGTCTCTCTCTCTGTGTCTCTGTCTCTGTCTCTGTCTCTGTCTCTGTCTCTCTCTCTCCCTCTCTCTCTCTCTCTCTCTCTCTCTCTCTCTCTCTCATCAGTTGGGCAATCCGAGAATACCGTTCTTAGCCTTTGAGTTGGTTCTCAGTCCTCTATGGAAGCCAGAGTTCAAAAGCTTTAGCACGTCATGAAATTCCATCTTTCTTTCCCTAATATAGTATAGCAACTTTAAACCTTTCTTTCTGTTCTAATCACTTCATAATAAATCCAGAGATCATAATCAGCCTAGAGAAGTAGCTCATCGACTGGAGGAAAAGTTCTTGGCATTACACACACCTTAATTTGAGAGTGGGAACAGAATGATTCAGCCAATAGTCACTCTCCTCATGGGAGAGGAGGTAGGAAAGGGTTTAGGTAAAGCACAGGTTTTGGAGTTAGACTGGCAAGAGTCCCAATCCAGTCTAAGCCATCCATGAGTCGTGTACTGTATGAGTTTGCTGGAGCTACCATAACAAAACACTACAGTCTGAGTAGCTTAAGCAACAGATATTTATTTATTTATTCACAGTCCCGAAGCAGAGAAGTCCAAGAACAGTTCTTGTCAGGCATGGTTTCTTCTGAGGCCTCACTGCTTGGCTTGTAGACAGTCATCTTCTCTCTGTGTCTTCATGGATCTGTGATCTGTGATCAAATTTCTTCCTACCGTGTTTCCCCGAAAATAAGACCTAGCCGGACCACCAGATCTAATGCATCTTTTGGAGCAAAAATTAATATAAGACCTGGTCTTATTTTAATATAATATAAGACTGGGTCTATAATATAATATAATATACCGGGTCTTATATCAATTTTTGCTCCAAAAGACGCATTAGAGCTGACGGTCGGGTTAGGTCTCATTTTCAGGGAAACACAGTATAAGGACATCAGTTCTATTGGATTAAGGCCCATCCTCATGACCTCATTTTCACTTAATCACTTCCTTCAAGGTCCTGTCTACAAATAGAGTCATGTTCTGAGGTACTGGAGGTTAGGATTTCAACAAATGAATTGTGTGTTGGGGGTGAGGGGGAGAAGAGTCAGTTCATTACATGTATTCTCAGGCAAATGACTTAGCCATCTGTGTCTTGGTTGTTTATTTGGAATGAATTTGGACACAGTCAAGTCTGAAAAATTACAGGTGTCGACTGTGAGGTAAAGACCGTGCTTGATTAGCCCAAAACAGAAGCCATTGTTCTAACATAAGCATATTCACAGCAATCTTTGCTTTGCACCTTGAAAGCTAAGGTTTATGTTTGATTGGATGTTGTTGTTTTAAATAACAAGAGTCTGATATGATGAATTGATATTCAAGGTACACAATTAAATAAAACACACCTGTATTTCTTAGAGGAACTGCCAAGGGTAACGTATTACAAATATTGGGATATTTACCTAAGTTAAATCTAGAAAGGTGTGAGATTTACTTAGAATTGACATCCTTGGAAGTTGCTGCATTCCAGGCTGGCATTGTATCCCATCTATCTCTATATCATGATATTTATTGATTATTTTATTTCTTCTGTACCCTCAACTTCCACATTAAAATAATCGCTATATCTACCAGCATCTACTTGCTAAATATCTGGATAACACACACTTTCCTCTCTATCTCCGTTGCCCCCATCACAGATCAGGTCCCTAGCAAATTTTTGTTGGCTGTGGTATGAGGTCTGAACTGTTGCAATAGCCTTTTCACTGTCTTTTCCTCCCTCCAGTCCTGCCTTGTCAAATCCACAAATACTACTGCCAGGTTGATCTTTAAAACTGCACACAAAACTACATCACTAACTTACTTACAACCTATCAATTGTTTGGTACTGTACCTAGCAGTTTATCGGAAATGTTTTTGTACTGTGACATTCCCAGCAGCAACTAAAGTTATCAGAGGCCGTTCCACAGTAAATATTAGCGTGATTGCTCTCTTCCATTTTATCCTCTCATCTCACACTAACACTGATCAACCCAGGCCACCACTGTTCTAGGAAATCAAGTCCAAGTTCCTTTGCAAGACCTTCAACGACAGTAAGATCCCTTCAGCCAGGCTATGCCTGCCCTCTGGCCGTTTGAAAGTCCCCGGAGCTCCACTTGTTGCCTCTTGGAATTCCCTTCCTCTTCTTGCCACTTTCCTATTTGCACCTTTCTGCACGCAGACAACCGTCTTCCTGTCTTGCCCTAGCATTGCCACAGTACCTTTTACACCATGGGTCACATCAAGCTCTGATGACCTGCTTGCCTGTCAGTCTCCCTCTGAGCCTCGGAGCCCCTCCGCGGTACTGACAGCGCCCTCATTTCTCTAGTGCGCTCAGTAATGTTGATGCAAGAACCCCTTGGAATGAAAAACTCAGACAGGAAGGAAGTGAGAGATGCTTTCTGCAACCTAAATATGTTTAATTTCCACCATGTTCATGGATAGCTCCATGAAGAAAATAGAATAAAGGAGGGAGAGAAAGAAAGCAAGGAACAAGTATGGGAATGCAATAAGAAAGAGGGATGAAGGAAAGCAGCACCCACCCTGAGCTCCTGCCCCACCCCCAGGCTTCGGCCACCCACAAAGCACCAGGCCTGCATCTAACAAGAGGGCGGGTGCAGGCTCCCAGGTCCACGGCAGTAAGGGTGCTGACCTTTCTGCCCTCACACTATGTGGTTCCCCATCTCTTCTTCTATTTGAGAATATGCTCCACTCCTGACCTCTTCCGCTTCCCTTCCTGTTTTGGTCCCAGTTCTGAATCTTGCCGAATAAAGCTTGGTCCTTGAGAACCACACCTTCCGCGGCAGCTTACCTATCCTACCAGAGGAGCCTTTTCCAGAAACTCCAGGAGAACGGCTGGGAAAGGAGGGTAAGGCAGAGGAAGGAAAAGGAGCCTAAATGTAAACAACAATAAAAGGGGTCGGGGTGGGGGGGATTCAAGGAAGAAAGAATGAGAAAGCAAGGGGAAAATGAGAAAGAAGGGGAGAAGAGAAAAGAAAAAGGACAGCAAAAGAAAAAAAGGTAAGGAAGAGGAAATTCAATCATTTCATGGAATGAGTTTGTCCATCTTCTTTGCCTGTGAACTGTAATATTGCATTTTCTTTTATTTCTACTTGGATTATTTATTCACTTAAATCCCATTTAGCATAAAAGCAAAAAAACAAAACAAAACAAAAAAAACCTAATCCTTAAATGTCCCAAAAGAATGGCTTTTGTTATACACTCCTTAGAGAAATCACAAAATCGTGACTCAAGTGAACCTGACTAAAATTGTTCCAAACAAGAATTAGTATTATAAAGCTCTTGGCTATAAAAATGATGCAATGACTAGTCCAGAGAAGGGGTTGCTGGGAAAACCACACCCTTCTCATGCCTCTGAGCTGAAGGGGCACGTAAACCTTGATGATAAGACAGACCACACAACTTTCCATGGAGGGTGAAGGCGCAAATGCCAGTGTTTGTCGTGTGTGTGTGGTGGGGGTGGGGGGGTGGGGGAAGGAGGAAACAAAAGATTTCAAGGATAGTTTGCCAATTCTTTAGCCCTGGGTCAGAGTAGTTAGATATCACATGATGAGTAAAGTTCATATTTTCTGTTAAAATTTTAAAAAGGAAATCAAACGAAATGTGTCTTAATGATCTAGATAAACAGCTACCTTCCCCAATACATCTCCTACTTAAAAAGTTATTCTCCCACTGCTGCATTTAACACAAAACTGACAGAACTTTTAGAAGGAGAATGACTTAACTTTAAAAGCTCCAACAACTCAGATTTTTTTTTTTTTTTTTTTTATATTCCAAAGATGGCTTTTTAAGTCAGTTTCAGCAAATGCATACTAACCACAAACAACGCAATATCTATGCTGGAAGTAGAGAGACAATTAGAATAAAATTAGAATAAAGTTCAAAAAGTGTTGTCATGATTACTTTTATTCCAATAAAGAATCCATATTTTAGTAATCTGAAGTAATGGTAACCAAGATCAATTTTAAATTTAAGACTGGGCAAATGTTCTTAAATGGTTAGAATTTTTTGTTTTCTCTTTAGCATCTTCCCACGTGACTGCCAGACTGAAATGGACTTGTCTACTCCAGTGCTGGCGAAAGCTATGGAGAGAAGCTTACAGCTTTCTGCTCCCAGCCCTCAAGGAGAGTTACAGTATCTCTGAAAACTACACTGAATACTTTGGAAAGTCTTGAAAAGGAGGGTCACTACAAATATTTCTGTTAAATTAGGTGTGGGCGAGATGATTGTAAAAGATTGGGAGAAACTGTAAACATCTAGAAGGATTCTGGATTCAGAAGACTTTGCATGTCTCTGTAATTTTGGCCTCACTTTAAAGGAACCAAAATTGAGAAATCATAGATGAGGCATTATGGGTGTGAGTATATGAGAAAGGCTACGTGGAATTTCAGTCAGGCAGCCCATGTGAGAAGAAATGGCATGGGTCTATAAGAAAAAGATTGGAGAATAAGTGTACATATGCTAAATTGAAATAAATAGTCAAGGTATGTATGCATCACTTATAAGGCGCTTCCAATGAACCAGCCAACTAGAGGTCCAATTACTTTCAAAGCAAAATGCGGAATGACCAAAGTTAGTCTGTGGTCTACATAGCAAAAGGCACACTGGTCTCTACTCTCACCTCAGCCATGGGAAGCAACTGCCAAGTATATATGGATATGAATGCGGATATAGATAGATATAGATAGAACAGATATAGCAATAGCTGTAGGTATAGGTGATATAGATATAAATATGTTGATACAGATATAGATATAGATGATAGATATAGAACAGATATAGATATGGATATGGACATGACAGAGACATGAATATGGATATAGATATATACATAGTACAGTATGATTAACTATAATCAATGCTGTGCATTAGATCCCCTGAATTTATTAATTTTCTAGCTGTAAGTGTGTACTCTTTGACTAACATCTCTCCATTTCCACCACCCCTCAGCCCCGGTAACCACCATTCTAGTCTCTGGTTCTGCGAGTTAGACTTTTGTAGATTCCACATATAAGTAATGTCATGCAGTGTTTGTCTTTCTCTGTCTGACTTATTGCCCTCAAGGTCAATGTATCTTCTTGCAAATGGCAGGATTTCCTTTCTCGTGGTTGAAATATATATGTGCATATATATATATGTGTGTGTGTATATGTATATATATATATATATATATATACACACGTATATATATATACACACATGTGTGAAACATATATGCATGAAATATATATGTATACACATGTATATATATACACATGTCTATATACACACATATATATGTGTGTGCATATATGTAAATATGTGTGTATATATATATATATATATATATATATATATGTATGTATATTTATTGCCAAAAAACGTATACGCATTTTAAGAAAGGAAAAAAACTGTATTAAAAATTCTAATACTCAATGTATACCAATAACAAAAGATGAATACAAGTCACGTTTGAGTTTTGCAATTACAAGAGGTGCTCAGAGTGGTTTCTATCACTGTACAGACACTTCTGATTACGGCGAATTACTGCTTGAGCAACGTTGACCAAAGTGTCCACTTGTATACATTTTTTTGGCACCCTGGGTGTGAAAATATATATTTATACACACACACACACACACACACATCTTCTTTACTTCTTTATCCACTTATCTATTGATACACACTTAGGTTATTTCCATATCTTGGTTATAGTGAATAATACTGCAGTGTTGCAATAACCATGGCAGTGCAGATATGTCTTCAATGTCCTATTTTCCTTTCTTTTGGACCTATGTCTAGAAGTAGAATTGCTGGATCATACAGTGGTACTATTTTTAATTTTTAAAGGAAACTCCACACTGACTTTCATAGTGCTGCACTAATTTACATTCCTACCAACAGTGATTGGTAGGAATCATTCCCACCAAGGGTGATTTCTGAACATCCTTGCCAATACTTGTCTCTCGTCTTTTTGATGACAGCCATCTAACAAGTGTGAGGTAATATCTCTTTATGGTTTTGATTTGCATTTCCCTGATGATTAGCAATGCTGAGCACATTTTCATGTACCTGTTGGCCATTTGTATGTCTTCTTTGGAAAAATGTCTATTCAGTTCCTCTGCTCATTTTCAAATCAGACTGTTTTTTCCTATTGGGTTGTATGAGTTTTTTAATATATTTTGGATATTAACCCTTTATCAGGTAGATGATTTGCAAATATTTTCTCCCATTCTACACATATAGATTACCTTTTTATTTTACTGATTGTTTCTTTCATTGTGCAGCAACTTTTTAGTTTGATTTAGTCCCACTTATTTATTTTTGCCTTTGTTACTTGTGTTTTTGGTGTAACATTTAAAAAAAAAAAAAAAAAACAGTGCTAAGATCAATATTAAGAAGCTATTCCTTTATTTTAGTTCAGGAGTTTTAGTTTCAGGTCTTATATTTAAGTCTTTAATCCATCAAGTTAATTTTTATGAGTGGTCTAAGATAGGGGTCCAATTTCATTTTTGTGAATGTGGTTATTCAATTTCTCAACACCGTTTATAAAAAAGACCATCCTTTTCCCATTGAGACTTCTTGACTCTTTTGTCAAATATTAGTTCTTGATTCTGTTCCATTGGTCTCTGCATCTTTTTTTTTTACCCAGTGAATCACTATTTTGATTACTGTAGCCTTGTAGTATAGCTGGAAATGAGGAATTGTGATGCCCCCCGCTTTGTTCTTCTCCCTCAGGATTGCTTTCACTATTCTGGGTCTTTAGTGATTCCATACAAATTTTAGGATTGTTTGTTTTATTTCTGTGAAGAATGCCATTGCAATTTTGATAGGGATATCTTTGAATCTGTAGACGGCTTTGGGAAGTGTGAACATTTTAACAATATTCATTCTTTTGAACCATGAACATGAGATATCTTTCCATTTGCTTGTCTCTTCTTCAATTTATTTCATCAGCATCTTACAGTTTTTCAGTGCACAGATCTTTCAGGGATAAATCTGTCACTAAGCATGGCTTAAAACCACTTGGTACCAGTTGTATTAGAACGCCTCCTTCTTTTTTAAATTCAGACTTCTATCATGCACATGATAAAAAATTAAAACACTTCAAAAAGATGCTTAATGAAAAGCAAGTATGTTCCCCAGACCATATCTCAGACTCATTCCTTAGAAGAGCTTTTGCTGTTTTATGCATAGCCTTCCAGAAATTTTATATGCACTATAGAAAAATACTCATATATTCACTCTATATTTTTGACCCAAAGACTGAGACGTGAACATATCGAACACACTTCTTTCCTTTTAAACTTAACAAAGCATCTTAGAAGCGATTCCTTACCAGCAAACATAGATGTATGTCATCTTGTTTAATAGCTTTACTATTACTTATTTTAGTGTTTTCTCATGATAATATTTAGTTTGTTTCATATTCTTTGTTATCCTGTGTTTCAATAAGTTTATTTGTGCACACGTGTGCACGCGCATACACACACACACACACACACTCACGCACACTTGTTTATATATCTGATTGAATCTGTAGAGTGAATTCCTAGAAGTAGAATATCTAGGTTAAAAGAGTTTAACGATAGGAGGCAGAGAATTATTGAATTTATTTTTCAGATTTAATGATTTAAAAAAAATATCAGCCCTACCCCCCAAAAATAAATAATGGGCCTTTTTCCCCCTTAAAGTTAAAACATTAAAGGCACTTGGACACTAAAGGCACTTGGCACCTAAGGTGGGATAATACTAGAAAACCAGGCTCAGCTCTGAACATGGGAAACTTCTAATTTTCGGCACAGGAAAGTCTCTATGGAAAATCTGAAAGACTTCCTGGGATAAAAGTGTCAGTAGACCACCTTTTTCTCTTTGGAAAATTGATCTCAAATGTGATAAAACTGATAGAAATGTACTTCTTTCAGACTCATTTCATGTGCAAAAATGCTTGTTGCTTTTTTTGCAAAGAAAATTAATACAATTATTAATGATTGATATTGCTCAGCTTTCCTTGTCTCACTGAGTTACTTTTTATATTGCTTTAAAATGATAGGAATCGTAAGGAAATTTAAGTGCATTTACATATTCAATAGAGCAGAAATATTCACACACGGGAACACTAATGTGTATACATAAATACAACTGATCAACAACTAACAGTATGCTTCCGACTTTGATTGAATGAAAATCATTTAAGACATGGCAACAATCTGAATTAAAAATTGGTACAGAAACTAAGCTTAGAGCTGCAGTGAGTTCTTGGTAGAATTCACTTGGGAGATGTTTTAAAAACTAATTTATTATTGAGAATAATTTTTAGAGCAATAAGCCTAGAGTTCTGTCTATAAACATAGACAAAATAGATCAGCACAGACTTAGTCCATCCAAAGCTGTTGGATGAAGAGGTAAACTGTCATTTGTTTTTAGCAGTTGTTTTCAGTCCTGGTTTCACATTAAAATCATCAAGAGCTTTTTTAAAAACCACAAATGTTCAACTCAACCAATTAAATCAGAATCTTCGGCTGGGAGAGGGAAGGGACAGGCATCCATATTTTTAAACTATTTGCTGGTGAATCTAACTATGCAGTTAGGGTTAAAACTATTGGTTACAGAAAGATAAGGAGAAGGGATGTAGAGTGGTACTCTTTCTAACAACCATCAAGAGGCCAAAGTAAGTGTGAGACAGACCACCTCTCTCATTTCATGCAGATTTAAAAAGGAAATGACCCTAAAAGTCTGTTCGATTTTCCTGGAACTCAACAAGTTCAAGGATGTAAAAATGGGACAGAGGAAAAAATTAAGGAGAATGTTAGTGGAGACCTCTTTTGAGAGAGCAGTACTGTGCTGGAGTTTTTATCTTTCCTCTCTGAAGGAGGAATTCTGGATGCTACCTTTTACCTCAAACATGCTGGGTGGGGGACTTCACTGGGTCCACTCAGAGAGTGTTGAGATTTGTTTCCTGCCATTGGGAGACAGAAGATTAGGGTCTGATCCGTACACAAGGAAGCTTTATCAAGCATATGTTGGATGGAGTCTGTTTTCTACCAACCAATGGTTTTGTTGGTGGGATCCATAATGTGGACATCAGTGTGCCTCTCAGAGTTTGTCAGAACAGGAAAGCCACTGTATTATCCTGTAGAGAATGGCAGTGATATCGGGAGAGAGAGCCTGCATGGTTCATGACCAACGTGGGAGATGGGAGAAGTGAGCCAAACTCAGCAGAAACTCGTTGGAGGTGTATTCTTGCATGGCAAGTGAGGATTGCAGGTGATCACTTAGAGTAGAAATGTATCATCTTGGGTCAACAGAAGAGCAGACCCCTCCATGAGCCCACAAAGCCATGCAGGAAGTCATCTTCCAGGTCTACATTTTAACACGCTGCCAGATAGCGTGAAACCATCCCTCTCAAGTAAAAATCAGCCTATTCTTTTTCCCTAATTCCCTTCTCCTACAGCAATACTGAAAAGAATAGAAGAGCTAGCAAATACAGAAAGATGTGAGCAGGCAGAGGAGGAGATAAAGTCATCCATGTCCCTTTTCCCACTGTGGGCTGCCATCTTGAAAGCTGTCCAAGCTGGGGTAGAAGAACACAATGTTAAGTAGACATTGGAGTTTTATTAGCACGCTGTCCCTATCATTTCTAAACTGTGGAGCACAGCAGAATGAACGTCGAGCTCTAGCCAATTGACGTTCTAACTAGTGATTTTAGTTTTGACATGACTTACTCATCCTTTTACCTACTATTCTTTTCGTGCCCTTGATCCCAAATGTCTTCTTGCTTCTGAATGTGTACCTTCCCTAGTAAAGTCTCTTCATTTGTATCTTGCCTGCTTGTACGTGACATCCAGTAGTCGATTTCTTCTCAACTTTTTCTTGAGAGCACTGATTTCTCCTTTGCTTCCCACTCTGGTGAGCAGTAATGTTTCCCAACAACTCCCATACACATCCACGTCTTCACGCTCTGCCCTGCCAACCCTCACCCACAGGGAGGCATGTCTCCTCATGAACTAAAACAAAAACAGTTCATTAGCTATTTTACTTTCCAGCATGTTTTCCTTTTCTTTCTTGTCTTTCTTTTTTTTTTTTTTTTTTTTTTTTTGTAGCATTTTGGAGATGTCGGCAAACAACAAAGAGCAATTCAGTTATGTAGAGCTCATTAGTGAAAGCATAAAAGTACCCACAAGAATGGAACTGAAGTAGGCTGCGAGCCCATGCAAATTACAGAGCTGCAAATTCAGTTTTATGTGCATTTGATGAATTGTGTGTTATAAATGCATTGGAGATCATAGGATCCACTAAGGTGGTGTAATTTTTTAAAAGTCTCACACAAAATTGAGCACCTCCACTTGGATGTGTTTGCTTTTAAAATGTTATCGAAAGCAGGTTTCGAAATGATAAAAAACAAAAACACTCTGATCGATTTCTTGTTAAGGGTTGAATTTTGACAAAGTAGGAAACTCAGAAAATGGTTACAAAGATGACTTTTATATGTCTGTATAATGTAATTCTTTAGTTACATTTAGAAATTTCTTTTTACTTGCTATGATTTTTCCTAGTCTCTCACAAACTGTAATAGTTTGGATTGGTTTTTTGAGCCAGTCAAGTATGAAATCTCTAGGGAAGTCTCAGCTGTGAAACATAAAGCAGCACTTTGGTTTGTTATTGCATTTCCCCTTCTTCATATGTAGAAAGCTAATAATAGAGGGATAGGATATAACATACCCTATGTTAATGAGAAAATTGGTAATGGTGACATTTAGTTAATTCATAAGTATTCATTGAAAGTACATATAGTTTTAAGTAATGAGTTGTAGATTACTGCTGTTGATTGCCTTGCCATGAGTCAGGTGATCTTGTATTCCTGTCACTTTTGTTCATGAATTCATTCAACAATCATTGATTGATTGCCTGGAAAGTGTTAGGTATTGTGCTAGGTGCTAGAGATATAAAGTACGGTAACATACAATTCTGCCCCTGCTCCACTGTTTCAGTGTATTTGCAGGGAAAGGCTTGTGAAAGATAATGTCAGGAGATCAGTGTTACAACAAGTGTGCACCAACTCCAGTGATGGGAATTTGAAAAAACACACAATTGATTGGGAGGAAGTGTTTCAGACAGGAGACAATTTTTGAGTGAGTTTTCTATGTTAGAGTAGGTATTCGAAAGCAAATATGATGATGGTAAGGGAGGCATTGCACACCACAGATGAACATGGGCTAAAATACTTAGGGTTGGAGCAGACTGGCACCTTCAGGAAGCTGTCAGTCATCTGATATGGCTTAAGGTCCTAGGAGATGCATTGATAAATGAAGACAAGTCCTAGAACACAAAGTATCTTCTACGTATGCTATAGAATTTGGTGTTTCCTCTGGCAGTGGGGAGCCATGGAAGAACATTTAGAAGGCGAATAGCATTGTCAGAGTTGGGGTTTTAGACAGATCATTCTGGCAGCCATATGGAGGATTGGTTAAAAACTCAAATTTGGATCTTTCAAATCTGTCACCAATTGACGTGTAGATTCAGAGGGTCCGTTAAACTCCTACAACTGAAGGCAAACTTTGTGTACCTATATGCTGTTTCTGGAGAGAAATTCATTTGCACATATTTGACTTTCAATCACTTGAAGGAGACGATACTGAAAAGCACGGAGTAGGATGACCAACTCATTCCAGTGTGCTTGGGACTGGACTGGTTTTAGTACTGAGAATACTGCATTCTGGAAAAACTCTCAATTCCAGGCCAATTGGACAGTTGGTCACTCTACTGGGAAGTCTGAAGACTGTCACAATAGTCCCTGTGAAATGAAATGAAGAACTTCAGCTAGAGGAGAAGTAATGACCTTGAGAGGTATAATCCATAGGACTGAGTGGCTAAGTTTGGTAGAAAGCTTAAGGCATGGTGGAAAAGGATGAATTGAGGATAAAACCTATGTTTCTAATTCTTGTTATTATATTTATGTGAGTCTCATAAAGGAAAGTGTGCGTGTGTGTACAGTAAGGATGAGTTCCATTTTGAACAGGTTGATATCAAGTATTTATGAGATTCTGATGGAACTGTCCAAAGGGATGTTGGATATATAGATGTAGAGTTGTAGGAAATATATCTAGGATGGAAATGTAATTCAGTGAGACATTATATTGTGGGTATGAATTGGAAATTTTGGATAAAATTATTCAGGGATAATATGCACAATGAGAAATAGTGGTCAAGCAGAACATTCTGGGAAGTCTCTATATTCAAGGACATCCACAGGAAAAAAACATCCTGCAAACGATATGAAAAAAGTCTGCTCAGAACTACAGTCAGGTTGCCAAGAGAAACTGCACTCTCAGAATCCAAGAGAGGAAAGATTGTGATGATTATTTATATCTTTTAAAGTTTTAAATATTTTTCTGGACATACTAGCCAATGTAAACAGAAAAGAGAAAGAAATTATAACATAAAAATTGGAAAGGAGGAAATACAATATATTGTTCGAAGTTTACATAATTATATACTTAGCAAATCAGTTGCAAATATGACTGCAAACAATAAGGGAACTTAATAAGCTGGCCAGAAACAAAATATGTACAGAAACCAATAGTTTCTGTTTACATAAACAAGAAGTTGGAAGATCTAATGGAAAAAGACAATCATCTGTAATAGCAACAATAAGAGTTAATATCGAATACTATTATTAAATAAATATTGAATTATTATGTGCGAGGCACTCTTCTAAGTGCTTTCATAGGCCTAATTTATTCAATCCCCACAACAACTGCTTTTTACAGATGAAGAAATAAAGGCAAAGAGAGGTGAAGTAACTTACTCGTGTTTATACAGTTAGTAAGTGGGAGAACTGTATTTTAAATTTAGGAAGGCTTACTCTGAGGCTGTGGTGTTAAAGTGCATATGCTACAGTATGTAGTTAGTCTCTTTAAGAAAGACAAGTAGTAAGGTAATACTCAGGAATATATTTAACAAGAAACATCCCAAATCTATAAGAAGAAAATATTAAAATGTTAGCAAAGGAGAAAGGAAGTCTTGGACAAATAGAAAAATATATCATGTTCTTGGATAGGAAAACTTAACATAAAAATATAAGTTCTCCCTCAGTTCATCTCTAAATATAACTTGGTTCCAATAAAAATAACAAAAGAATTTTTTCTGTGAAACGAGTTTTTAAAGTTCATATGGAAAAATAAAGGAAAATTCGTAAGAGCATTGTGGAGGGCATAACCCATGAGATATTTTAACACTACTAAAAATTTCAGCAATTAAAACAAGACCATGCTGGCATATTAGCAGATGAACAGATAACTGGAACAAAATATAAAGTCCAGAAATAAATTGAAATATATAGGTATTCAGTATATAACAAAGGTGATATTATATCATATGTATCAGTGGAGGAAAAGATGGATGATTCAATAAATGGACTTGGACAATGAGGGAGCCATTTGGACAAAAAGGGTTTATACATCACCAGTTAAAACAAAATAAATTTGAGAAAATTGAAGAGTCCATTTTGATATAAAAATATCAAAGCATAAAAGTAATACAGAAGGTAATCATTTTATAATCTGAGTATATGAAAGACCTTTGTGTGTGTGACACAAGTACAGAGGCCATAAGAAATCTTTTTGATAAATTCAATTACACAAAATTAAAATATTTAATCCTGACCAAACTAACATAAGGAAAATGGGAAGATAAATGACAAATGAGAAAATACAACAATGTAAAGTGTGCAATTTCCTTTTATTAAAAAAAAACCTCTTACAAATCAAAATGACCATCAAAGAAAAAGATGAGTAAATGATACAAACAGAGAGAACACAAAAAAGACATACAAATTGCTTTCAAACAAATAAAAAAATCTTCACCTTTACTCATAAGAAATACAGATTAAAACTACATCAAATAATTAGATTATGAAAGATTCAAAAGTTTGATAGCGTGTCATGTAGATGGGGATGGGGCAAAGAGACAGTATCATACATACAGGCAGGATTGCAAATTGGTACAGCCCCTGTGCAGGAAAATTTGTCCCTAGCTACCAAAATTAGAATATAAAATGAATATACCACCTACTCAAAAAAAATCAAATTTAAAAATCTTGAACAGTGATGCCAGGTCATTTGGTTCATTCCTTCACTGAGACAACAAATAGGCTTAAGAAAACATCTAAAATTAGAATCAAAGAGGCCAAGTAAGGAAATATTAGTAGAAAAGTGAAGGGAAAACAGAGAAATAAGTGAATACCTCAGCTGCTTTCTTCTGAGAGCACTTGCTGGGCCTGATAATTGAATTCCATTAGCTTTACCAGGTGAGGACAGAAATAAAAGCACCTTCCCCCTCAATCCCCTCCCCACCAAGAACCAAAGGGCTATCATCACCTTACAGCAAGGTAAGCATTACCTGAATATTCTCATGGGGAATGCTAAACTATTTAAAATCCTTTTGACCTTGGTTTAAGGCGGTCACAAACTATTAGAGATCTAGCAGCCTGGCAGAAAAAGGACAAATCATATCTGGATACCTTCACTTATTATAGACCTCAATAATTATTTCTCTAAATTATTATTTCACATAAAACATCTAGCATACAGCAAAGACAACCATTCATACAAGGAAATTATACTCAATGAGTAAAGGCCACCACAAAGAAAAAAAAAAAAAACCCAAAAAACAAAACAGAACAGACTTGCAAAGATTTAGATATTGAAATTACCAGATAGAGACAAAAGAATCAATTACATGCATCTATTTTAAAGGATTGAGTACATCTGCAGGGAACTGAAACTATAAAATGACATAACAGACTTTAAGAAACAAGAAAAATTTCTAAAAATTAAATGTACAACTAATATTTAAAACTGAAAGAACAAGTAGAACAGGAGACTAGACATAACAAAAGAGAATGGGTGAACTGAAAGACAGGTCAGACGGAAATGAAGCACAGAGGTTTTAAAAAATGATAGAAATATGGAAGACCGAGCAAGACACTAGAATAGAGTGAGAAGTTCTAATATAGGTTGCATCGGAATCCCCAAAAGAGAGAAGACGACAAAGGGGCAAAGAGACAGTATTTATTACGCTAATGGCTGCAAATTTTTTGTAATTAAAGAAGGATGCAGATATACAGATAAATAAGTCTTAAGCACAATAAAAATAAGTTCATACCTAGTTCCATTTTACTGAAATTTCAAGACATTAAAGATAAGAAGAAAAAAGTCTATAAATCAGTAAGCGGAAAAGTAAGAGAAAACAAACAACAACAACAAAACAATTTACCTCCAAAGGAGTAACAAATAGACAATGACTTATTAGCACAAAATAAAAGTCAGAATATGATACATGTTCTGGAAGAAAAGAGCTACTAATTTAGAATTCTATAACCAAAAAATCATTCTTCAAAAATAAAATAAACATTTACACAGACAAAAGGTGAGTGAGTTTGTCACAAGCAAATCCATACAAAGAAAAATTCTAAAGCATGTGCTTCTAGCAGAAGAAAATAATCACAAAGCGATGTCTAAATCACAAGATGGAAATAAGAGAAAAGAGACAAATATGTGGGAAACTTTAAATTAGTATTAACTATGTAAAAAGAGTAATAATTCCATCCAGTTTGAGCTTTAAAATACTTAATTAAAATACACTGTAATACTAGCATACCTTGGAAAGGGGACAAGGGACTTTACGTGCCCTATGCTTTATTGTTTTTTTCTGGCTGGAAGTTAAAGTCATTGATTAATATAAGACTTTAATAAGTTAAGGATGCATGTTAGAATTTCCAAAGTAACCAGTGGAAGAATTTAAAAAACAAAAGCAAAAGAAACATCTTTTTGTTACATATAGCATTGTGTAACAAACCACACCCAAATTTAAAGAATTTAGACAATAATGCCCTCTATTAAAACTCTTACATTAAACTAGAGGTCCTAAACATCTTAGTATAGCAAGACAAAGAAACAAAAAATTTAAAGATTGGAAAGGACGAAAAAAGATTTACTCAGATGACATGACTATGTACATAAAAAAATCTAAAAGATTCTATATAATTAATACGAGATTTAACAAGCTTGCTGGATATATTAATACCGGCAATACATAACAAACAATCACTTTCCATATGCCAGCAAAAATGAGATAAATGAAATTTAGGAAAATATATACATTTAACATCATGAGTATCAAGTAGCTATAATAGCTAATTCTAACAGATTTCTGCAAACAGCCAAGAAGAAACAAAGCATACAGAAGAAGAAAATGTGGGTGAGGGAGGAAGAGTCTTGCTTTATAGATATTGAGATTTGTCAAGCTCTAGTAACCGAGATACTGTGGCATTGCTACAGGAATGTAGAGTCAAACGGCACAGAACGCACAAGTAGGAAGCTGACCCACACATATACAGGTGCCTAAATATGGGCAAGGTGGTACTGCAGAGCCAGTCTTTAAAACAAATGGTATTGACAAAATCGGGTATTTACACAGGTGGCAGAAGTTGGAACTGGGGACTACAGGGGCATTATAGATCTAAACATGAAAACAAATAAGAATTCTTTCAAAATAATACAGGGGGTATCATTATGATCTGGGGGCAAAAAATGATATCCCAAGTGAGACACAAAAGCTATGGACCACAAATAAAAGTTTTAATACATTATTGATATTAAATATATGAAAAAATAGTTTATCAAAGGATATCATAAAGAAAATGAAATGACAAGCCACAAAAATAACATATGTAATATATATACATGATAAAGGGGTCATATCTGGAAAACACAAAGCATAACAAACCAATAAGCAAAAGATGAAAAACAAAAAGTAACCTATAAAACATAGGGAAAGAGCTTAAACAGAGTCTTCCTGAGAAAATAAATTCAAATCAGATTGGCTAAACAATAACAATTAAAAAAAAATCTGAGAACATCAAATGGTCAGAAAGTGGAGCAACTCTTCCATTGCTGGGGGCAACATAAATTGATCAAATCAATAGTTGATCATTTTTTTCATAACGTTGGAGATTTATAGATCTCATGCTTTAGCAATTTTAGTCCTAGATTTATACCCTGTAGAAATGTGTGCTTAGAGGTACAGGATACGATACAAAACAACAAACAACAAACAAAAACACCCAATGTCATTTCCCAACCATCCAGTTACATGGCATTGCTACCACGCTGAACAGAACAGCTGTCACTGTAAGCAAGGTTAGAAGAGTCCATTCATCTACCAGAAGGTTTTTGCTGAGCAAGTCTTCAGTTTGAGGTACAAGAAAGGATACAGCAAATGCAGAAGAAATATAAGTTTCTTATATTCAAGGAACTTACATATTAGAGGAATAAGGCAAAGCATGAACATTTAACAAATCCAGACATGCATGATAAGTGCCTGAGGAAAAGAGATTTCAAGGTAGACTGGTGTGGACAGCATTAGCGACACAGGAGAGAAGGGGCGTGACCTGAGATGAGTTTTTATGAAGAATTTCGACAGCTGCATACATTGAAAAACATCAAGAGTCATGCTCGTATTATCTCCTATTTCCCCCAAAAGCTTTAAATGGCCAATGCTGTCACTTGAAAACCTGTCTGCATTTAATCAACTCACAATTATTTGTGCCAGGAAAAGGAATAACTCAAACAATTTACTTTGGAATTGGAATAAAATGTAGGATGTTACTTGAAGTCTATTTGTCTTCTTTAGTTTGGATTGTTTATGCTAATGTTAAAATAAGCTTGCATCCTTGAGATAATACAGAGATATATGGCTCAGCATGAGAGGCTAGTGGGGCTGGGGGAAGCCACGCTAGGATAAAACAATAAAAAATGCTTCTGAATCAATTTCCCTTTGTCATGGCTAAACACAAAGACCTTAGAACATCTGGGACTTCCTCTTTTTAATTCCAAATTGTCATATTTTCACACATTCTTGCTTTTGGGTGCTTGAACTGAGTTTTTTTTTTTTTTTTTTTTTGCTTTTTTCCTAATGCGATTTGTGTCCACTTACAAAATTGTTGAGCGTTCCCACCAAATGGGGGCCTTCAATTCACCCATGTAAACTGTCTCTTATAATGGCCAATCTGGTGAGGAGGGAGGAAAAGAAAGACTAGATGACGGTAAAGGGAATTTCTTAATTAAAAAATAGTAGCAACAACAAACTAAATTATTAAAGAAAATTTCCTAAGATCGTTTCTTTCACTTTAAAGGAATATGTAATTTAAAACGGAGGCCAACATTCGAATGACAGCTTGCTGGTTACCTTTGAACCTACTGAAAATTTCAGTTCGTGCCACTCTTTTACAATCTCTCTCTTTTCTCTACTTTAGCTTTTCCCCTTCCTGTGTATCATTATCTAGCATACAATAACATACTGTCCTCAGTTTGCCTTGTCTCCGCCCCTTGGAGACATGCTCTGTGAGAGCAGACTTTCGTCTCTATCCCCGCTGCTCAAAACAAGGTGTCAAATATAGAAGTACTTTCACATGTTTGATGTTGGAAAAAATCTAAATTTCTGTGGCAATAGGTCTAACATATTTTGCATAATCTCAGAGTAACTTTTATGTTCAATTTGCCTTAAATAGAGCTTATATTTCTACTGTGAAGAGACAATTAGATTCAAACTTAAATATTATAATGTCCAGTCATAAAGTCAGATGAAACATAAAGAAGATAAATTCAAATGTTTGGGTTTTAAAAACTTTGATGCTATTGTCTCTCACGAATATATTCAATAGGGTCAATTTAATAATGGAAATAACTGGACTTTGTCTAGTTATCTTAGGAGCAAAATTAAGCTGGATTAATCAATGTCATAAGCAACCTACTTCTGTTAAACAGATGAACTGCTGGGAAAATGCAAGCTAATTTTTAATTATAGTGACTATCGTAAAGAATAAATTTAGCAGAATAACAACCTTGAATACTATTTTTCACTGCTTTGTAGTGGTTATTATCAAGCAGTATTTATGAATGGAGCCAAAATTCCTTCTAAATAACTTATTTAGTTACAGAAAAGACAGCTTTGAAGAACAATTTAATAGTGTGATATGTTGCCAAGATGGGTGTGTCATATGCATATAAAAGGAGCTAATAGTTTCATTTTGTATCCGGCGTTGGTCAGAAAATGCCAAAAATATTTTTTAAGAAACATTTTAAGTGGATCATTGACAAAAGAGAGCGTATTGGATAAAACAGGGTGACATGCCTACAAATTATTTTAAATAAGAAACAGTTAAATAAGCTTTATTAATTTAAAGAAGAAGCTGGTTAAGAATCTAGGGATGCTTAGCACAGGACAGAAAATATCTGGGTGAGGAAGAATGAAAATTGTTAAAATCTTCAAATAATTGAGTAGCTAGTAACAGAACGAGAATTTGATTTTTTGAGTTACTCTACTGGGTCTAAAAAGAACCAGTAAGTAAGTCAAATTACACAGAATTAGACTTATATTTAGTATAAGAAAGAACTTGTTAACAATTTGAACACTTCAAAAATATAATGAACTGCATTAGGAACTAATAACATAACCTCTTACTACTGAAGGAATATAAACTCCATACCATCAACACCAGAGGGCAATGGCCGTGTTTGATAAGTTTCCGTGCCTTTAATATTTGCAGCATGTTTGGTGTAGAAGAAGACATATAAAGAGCATTTGATTGGACGGATGAATGGATGGTGTTTTTACCTCTGTGACTATCGCCATGTTTCTGCATGATCCAGGCTATCTGTGAAAGAACACTAGTAAACTTGGTTCAAGGATGATTGACTAGAAAACATGTTTTCGAAAAGAGAGAGAGAGAGAGAAAGAGAGAGAGAGAGAGAGAGAGAGAGAGAGAGAGAGAGAGAGAGAATAGGTTTGAAGATTCACCTGCCCCACAGTCATCTGCTTACATTCCAGGGGAATAAAATCCAAGGGAATCTCTCCTCCCCTCCCCAGAGATTTATTTACATTCTAGAGTGAAGGGCTTTCTCTTTCTGGAAGGGAGGATTAGCTGCTCATGGGCCAGCAGCCCTATATAAGCACTGAGTCTCATAATTTTGGGGCTCCTCTCCTCTGGTACAACCTGGTAAACACTCAAGTGAACCTTTGCCCTTATTATGTTGCCCTATGGGGCACTGGGAAATGGATGCTAAAATGCTCTGCAATAAATCTGTTCTCTGATCGAGATTTGACCTTTCCTGTCAGAATATCTATATCTATCTATCTATCATCCATCTAAACTTAACAGATGGAAGGAAGGAAGGAAGGAAAGAAGCAAGGGAGGGAGAGAGGGAGGGAGGGAGGGAGGGAGGGAGGGAGGGAGGAAGGAAGGAAGGAAGGAAGGAAGGAAGGAAGGAAGGAAGGAAGGAAGGAAGGAAGGAAGAAATGGAAGGCAGGGGGATTGGATATTCATCTGTCCAGAATTCTTTATATTCATGCATTGGAGGAAACATTTTACAGATAATGATAGAGGTCTATTCAATTTATATACAGGTTGTTCTCTGTATATTTTCAGATAACTTTTAGTAGTTTAAAGTGATGTTTTCAGTCCCATGCCAACAAGCAAACCAAACAAAATTCAATTTCTGAGTGGAAAAAAACGAAAAAAACTCAAGAAAAGGCAATGTTTTTATTTTCAAACTATCCACTAGAAAGTGTGTGAACTGCTTGGTATGAACAGTAATTAATCATTTATCTCTGATAAAAGCATTAGTGAAAAATTATCCAAGAAAAGGCATGGTAGTTTGAGGTAAATTAGATGAGATTAATGACAAAAAACCTCCTTTCTGGGATAACACCAATGATTCCATAAAGATGTCCCTTAAAAGTGACAGAAATGGTAAAAACAATCATGTGGCCTAAATTTCCCTCAGAACATGCTCAAGACATACTGAATTCTCTGAACTGAAGAAATAATAAAATCTGTTACTCCAAAGATACTACAAACTATTAACTTGCTATTTTGCTGGCATTTTGGGTCTTGAGAAGAGCGTTAGTCAAACGGCAACTCATCAATTTAACTATAGGATTTAAGTTTTGTTGTTTTCTTTTCAAATTCATTCACCAAAAACTTCAGAAGGATTGATTAATGCGTATCTAGTTTCTGTAGTTAAAATATTTAAAAGCTCTTTACTCCCCCCCGCAAGTTTTATGGTGATTCACCTAAAAAAATCTCTCACTGGCAGAAACACATGTTAGCTACATTTATACACTAAAGAGAAACACCATAGGGGCCAAAATATTATGTTACTAAGTTAATGATATGCATATCTTATAGAATTTACTGTAACTGATATCTGTGACCAACTTGGCAACAGATCAAACAGTGCCTTAGATTAAATCTCTGCCAGCCCCACCCCACCACCAGTGCTTCACCCACTGACCATTGCAGAGCTCATTACATGGTTCACTTTCAGACCATAATTCATTGCCAGTGTATGGCCTTACTTCAGCTGCTGCATATATATTTGGGGATTTCTATCTTGCTGCTCAATGTCAATTACTTTTCCTCATATGCTAACAAAAGCATCATGTTACATATACTGTACACATTAGCTATCTAGATATTCTTTTAATATTAGGTTATCCAGTGACCTAAACAAGAATTGTAAACCTCAGGTTTGAGAGAAGGTGGCACAGAGATGCTATAAAAATATGCCAAATGGAATAGTCTGTATTTGTTTGTCATGCCATTGAACAGTTTCAAAGCAGTTTCACTAGTCTTTTATCTGATCTTCAGAACGACAAGGTGACTGACCCACCTTCTGATTTCAGGGCTGTCATGTGAGAGGGTTTAGGCTCATTCTCAATGACCCCAGAAGGCAGAACTAAGCCAATAGATGAAATCTGTGGGGAGTCACATCTTAAGCCAAACCAGTGGAGCCTTTTCTGTCTAGTACATTTTTCTGGGTGCACTGGCTTGCATTGCAGTTAGTGTTTCTTATCAGTGGAACGTCTAACATAGTGGCAAAAAGGAGTCAAGGACCCACTGAGGAGCTGAATGAGATGGCCTTTCCAATTTCTTCAAACGCTGGAATCCTGGGTACATGCTCTCGGATTCCTTTAGTTAAAGATAGGTAGTAGCTTGCTGTTCTGATCCGAATGGGGAATCTATCACCCCTTTGTTTCCCTTTGCATTCTTCAGTGCTGCTGGACACATGCCCAGTTAAGATAAAGAACAGTTCAGCCCTGGGCTGCAGCTGCTGCGTGGCTAATGGGAGGGACCCCAGGAATGCACACTCTCACTGTGTCTACGCTATGCCAACAGGCTCGCCTGATTGGAACCAACAATCCAGTCAGGGCGCCTGTTTGGCACTGTGCAAGTGACACGTCTTGGTGCTCCACGAGATCTTTGCCTGAAGTGAGGGGTTGTTTTCGGACTCTGCAGGCCCAACATTAAAGGCTGCCTTTCCCACTGGTCTGTGCCATAAGCCAGTGAATGCTGGGATCGTGAAATCCACGGTATCTTGGAACAGCAAAGGATCTCAGAGGAGAGCTCACTTCACATTTCTCAAAATGTGTTCCATGAAAATATTGCTCATGGGAAAAGCTCCATGGGAAAAAGAAATGATCGGATATCAAAAAAATTAAAGAAATGTTGCATATTTAAGTCTTTCTAGAAGATTCACAATGCACGGTATTATTATATTAAATGTTCTGAGACATTGTATTGCAAACAAACTTCAGTAAACACACATCTGACCAACATTGTCAGATCTTTTTTTTTGTTTTCTTTGCATGATGTTCTTTACCATTCCACAGAAAATACAGTGGGAAATAATAATATTTTCGTACCAAACCCTCATTTTACACACAAAGAAACAGGTCAGGCGAGATAGAGACTTGTCTCAGGCTGAATATACTGACAGAGTTATGGCTACAACTTGGGTTTTCTTGCCCCTACTTCTGTTCTTTCCTCTGAAGGATTGTCATAATTATATTCTTACTTTTATACTTCATTTCATCATGCCCAGGGGAAGAGTTTATCTTTAGACTGACCCGCTCTTGGCTACAGGGTCAAGTCTGGGCAAAATAAGTACTCGCTTAGCCTAAAGCCAGAAAGGGGTCATGTAGTAAAAACCCAAAACTACATCAGCCTGTGGGGAGATGGTCTACCAAATCTGAAATGAGCCACCACTAAAAAGTTATCCACTGTGTATTTCATTCTGTGGCTGTCCTTACACATGCATTTCCTCATTTTCAGTACAAAATGCCTAAGTGCCCCTGCTTACAATGATTCACCCGTTCCATAGAGGACTCTAAGCGTCCTCCACCCAACTCCGAACAAGCATGTGTCAATACCCCCTCAGTCCACTACACTATCAAATGCTAGCAAGATACATTTTCTGAAGCTGAGACTTTGAGGACTGGTTGCTTGACAAGGGAGAATTCACTCCTGGAAATGCCGCCCTAAGAGACCACTCAGAGACAGCCAGCTGGTCCTCCCCGGCAATACGACGAATGTAGCCTGAGCCAATCCAAACTTCCACAGTGAGGAGAGAGCCAGCGGGCACATACTGTGTTTGCTCAGGTCCTGCGTGATGCTAACTCACAAAGCCATGTGTTCTCTCCTAACCTCGTGTGCTGCCAGAAACGTAGGTGGGCTTCCTGCGGTGGGAATAAGAAGAGGGCAGGGACCGTGCCAATAGTTCTGCAGTAGGTGCAACCAGAGAGGAGCGAGTGGGAGGCCCACATCTTAGAGTCCCTCGCCTCCTCTGACAGCTCGTTTTTTCACAACTAGACTCTTTTCCTTATTTCTCTTTCAGTCGGTGGGAATGCCTTATGGTGCACGCATGGCATAGGGGACATAAGCAGTGTTGTCACTGAATCTCACCCCTACACATGAAACCAGTCTGAACACAGAAAGCATGCAGTGTTACCTAGTGTTTAGTCGTCAAAAAAGAATCACTTCTTTTTAAGGAAAATAACTTAAGAATAAAAAATGGCCTGAGGTAAAAACGTTCAATGCTCCAAACACCAAATTTTATGGAGCATGCAACACCAATTCAGACAGGTAGGTATGTGTCGGGCTCCGATCTTTGTAATAATGGTTGGCTGTCTAGTTACAGGTTGTTTGTTCTAGTCGCTGTAAGAACAGATGAGTCAACCCAGAACACAGGGAGAGACTATGTGAGCTACAAACAGCGCCCAATGTGATGACACTGTACATATAATGTGGAAATCCCCCCTCCCTCTCTTCCTTCCATCCGTTTCTCCCTCCCTCCTTTCTATAACTACTTACTGGGAGCTTACTATATGACACCTGGGCAGGTACTGGGGATAGAGCAAAGAAACTCAACATGTTTCAGGTGTTTTTAGAGCTTAGAATTTAATACAGGAAGTGCAACTAAGTCAAGGATAATGTCTCATGGGGACAAAACTTGCAGACCAACTTGTGTAGTGAGGTACAGTAGTCCTCCCTTATCTATGATTTTGCTTTCCATGGTGTTAGTTACTTGTGGTCAATCGCGGTCCAAAAATATTAAATGGAAAATTCCAGAAATAAACAATTCATAAGTTTTAAACTGTGCACCGCTCTGAGTAGCATGATGAAATCTCACATTGTCCCACTCCATCCCACCTGGGACGTGAGTCATCCCTTTGTCCATCATCCCTTCATCTCATCACATAGGCATCGTATCATCTCACATCATCACAAGGAAAGGAAGGGTGAGTAAAGTACAATAAGATACTTGGAGAGAGAGCACAGCCGGATTACTGTTATTACATATATTGCTATAATTGTTCTATTTTATTATAAGTTAGTATTGTTCATATCCTAATGTATCTAATTTATAAATAAAATTCTATGATAGATCTGCACGTGTAGGAAAATGCATAGTATATACAGGGTTCAGTACTATCTGTCGTTTCAGGCATCCACTGGGGGTCTTGGAACGTGTCCCCCTCAGAGAAGGGGAAACTACTGCATAGTCAGCTTATTGGAATGGGAGGAATAAGAAAGAGACGTATACTCTGTTCAATGCTAATTTACCATTTTAAACCAAAGGTACACACACACAGCAATTACTATGGAAAAATCCACTGAAAACACACAACTACACATCACGTCTTCATTTTGCACCATGAGAATATTATATAACTTTGGGACACCCTGTTGCCAGAATCTCGGAGTTACAAATGTTGCAGAGAATGTTCCTGTGTTAAGAAAGCTTGTAAGAATACACGTTTATACATTGCTCAAAGGGCAGGGACATACTCCCCTGAACCCCGACCACCTCATGTAGCCCAGTACTTCCCAATATATGCCAAGAATATGCAAGTCTAATGACACCCCAACAATGTTAACTAAATTGAAGAAGAGTTTAAAATAAGACTGACCCCTTCTTTTCTACCCAAAGAGCTCTAAATCCATGTGAAATTTATACATTACGTAATTGTCTCACTCCTAGGCACCAGGACTCCAAAGAGTTCTTTCTAGAATATTAAGGCACATTATCAGTTTTTACCAAAGTAAGAAACTCAAATTTTTTTTTTCATGGAGGGGACTACATATCTATAGTATTTATCCCATGTGCATATTCAGCAAGATAGCATCCTAGTTACGTTTCAAGAAGAACAATGCTGAGGACCAGTTCAGAAGGGTGCACTTTTGTCCCAGTGGCATATTTCCTGGCAGAAGTATTATCTTCGACTGTGACCTTGCCCGTGCTATGCTCCTCAGCACCGCCATTTCTGGGAAAGTCCAGCCAGCTCTACTTGTGTGGCATGGGAGAGACGAACATTCTTCAGTAAAATTAAGTTATGCAACTGAATGGATCAGCGATAACTGTGTATAAACGAAACCGAACAGCAGCCAACAATGAACTGACCAAACTTCATTTCGACCTTGGCCTTGGCCTTACTTGAACCTACTTCGTGTGTCTGTGACTGCTTAACGTTCTGCCTTATAGAATGACAATTTCAAATTTCTGTATGAATCAACGGGGGAGACCCAACCAAAACAACACACTCTCCTAGAAAGAATTCAACGAGTTACTATCCACTGGCAATGACTCTTCCTTCTAAAGTCGATTTTGATGCAGATTTGTCACTTAAGGTCAGAAAGGGGCTTTAGGGTCTGGGGGGGGGGGAGTTTTGTGTGCACATTGGATGTTATTATGGGGCCAAATAGTCACAAAATTAGAGTTCAATTCACTAGAGCAACAGAATACAAACACAAACTACATCTGGAAAAGGAGGTAAAAAAGAAAACATGGGTGGTCACTTTCCTAACCTATACTCTTGCTAATAAATCAGAGTTTGCTTCTATACAAAATCATATATCATCTCTCCCATCTTGAAAGCTGCTAGAATCATTTCACGGAAAAGTGGCTTAATGCCTAAATCATCTCCAATCGGCCCTAGAGCTTCCTGAAACTGCCAATGAACGACACCTGTTTGCAAAACATTGATTTGCTCCCTTGCACAAGGTGGGCTACTTTTCAGCTTCATATTCACTCTTTGGTGTCGCTTTTAGGCAATTACAGTCCTCGATTGTTTTTCCAGAACATTTTACCGTCTCCCCCTTATTTGTTTCTTTTGAATCTGGTTTCTGTATTATCTTTTGGATCTTTGGTTGGAATTCTTAGAAAAGTCCTCTTGGAAAGGTGTTTGTTCTGTTCACGCTCTTGTTTGTGCTTTGGAGGTCAATACAAATGAGAGACTTGGAACAGACACAGAACAAACCATTTTATCTTAGGATTGTGTAGTTCTCAATCAAAACCTCATTCGTGACACATAATCGTGTAGTATTTTACTTTACTTGTCAAAAGATGGAACACTCTCAAAACATCTGTACTGCCTAGCTTCATTTACTAGTGGTGATAAGAGAGGAGTGGAATGGAAAAGGGGGGAGGAAATTGAAATTCTTGCCCTCCCCCCAAAAACGGTGCTTTTTAAAAAAAATGTAGCAACTGAATTTATAGTAAAAAATGTGTAAATCTAGTGGCCCTTAAAAATGATCTGCATTTATCAGAAGAGAGAGAGAGAACTGATAACCACCCATGAGAAATAACTGTCTCTGGCTCTCTCCAAACATAATCCGATCCTGCCTAGATATTTCCCACTTTGTGAACTGCATTTGCAGCACTGGGAAAATGCTGATGTAATAACTGCTTCAGAGCTTTTTCCTATAATCCAGACAGTGTTACAGAATTCACACGATTTTATGCACCTGTGTTCTTTGGCCATTATCTTTGTGTCCTTTGGGAGAAAGCAAATGGCTGCCTTGATCCAACGTGTATGCAGAAGCCACAGGGAAAACAGTTCTTACTATGGGAAAACACTGCATTTAGAAACGTGCACAAATGAAAACAATGTCGAATTTCTGGTATGCTCACTGAGTGTGTGTGCATGGACACCCACAGGCCATGAACACCTAGATGTGAATTAACTGCTCATTTCAGATATGTTGGCTTTTTTTCTAAAGAGAATGTTGTGTCTTCCATTTTGAACACACATGGAAAATGTTCTTAAATCGCTTTCTGTTTTTATCATTAAATGTGGGTATACCCAAAAAGCACTGCAAAACTATTCTTCATGTGTGGCCTGAAGCATTTATCACTTTTTCCTATAGAAGTAAGGAAATTCTATATTTAGCCTTTGGTGGTAGAAGGTAATAAATAACTCTGATATCTGATAATTACTAGAAGGTTTATTCCATTAATAAACTAATAATCCTGGTATGTAAGCTTCGTATGCTTAGGAACTTTTCATGAGCAATTTGGTCTTTATCCATTAAAAAAAGTAGATGGTCAATTAACATATATTACGTACTTTACCATTAATAAAATTGTACCGAAAAGGTTCAAGAAAAACATGACACGTGAGGACAATGAATGGAAGTTAAAAAGGAAACTCAAGAGATTATAAATATTTAGTGATAGAAACTTAGTTGATAGTCCATTGACACAAACTGTCACACTGAGATTTCGCAAAAATTTTATGGCTACTCAGGATTGAATATTTAGTCCCTTCTGATTTAGCTCCCTGGCTCTTAGCCCTTCCCTCTGCTCCCATCCAGTGCCTGATGCTCCAAACTAAAGAAGCCCTTCTAGCCAATGAATCCAAAACGACTAAGATGCTTTAAACACTTCCCTTCAGACCATCGACACTTTGGAGCTGTTTAACCCACTGTACTAGTTTCCTCCTTGCTAACAGTTGTTTACTGTGTAACTTTTTCTAAAACAGATCTGTTGTCTCCTTTGGAAATCACTGAGGTAGATGATTTCCTCTTTGATAATTTCTCCAAAAGTTCTGCCAAACGCCTCAAGTTCATTCTGTTCCTAGTGGAGCCATGGCTAGGGGGTCCCAAAAAGCATCTGAAGGATGGAGCAGTCCCAAGGCATTGGATGCTGGGCAAACTGACCAGTGAGTTTGCTCCTCGTCCATGTGAGGACCGGTAGAGTCCTCACAAGCCGAGAGAAAGCCTCCCCACCAACATTATTTTTCAGCAACAGACGTAAGTATGCCCTGCTGGAAGATGAAGTAAACCTCTGCATGCAGTGGCTCATTAAGAATGATGGTCCAAGTCTGCTGGGCTTCCCCACCTTGGTGTTTGTTGTTTTTTCCAAGGATTTGCTCTGAAGCAGACCCTCCCTCTGGAGCGCGAGGGCGAGTAAGGAACCACAGGAAGCTAAGTGAGCAAACGGTCCTCTCTTTTCGTGGTGGGAATCACCTGTGAACGTATTGTACATAAAACTAAGCATAAACTCCTTAAGCTGATACGTTTTTTACAGTAATAAAGCCAAATCTAGCTTACAAATTCTATTTTAAACACTAAAAAGCAAGACGATTCAAACTGACCACGTAAATTTTGTGTGAAAATTAAAATCGTGTTGCTGAGTCTAAGTTATAATACCTTAGTACATGATGACTTTGAGTTCGTGAGATATATGTATTATCCTATGCTAGAAAAATAAATGGCTGATGGCAAGGTCCAAACTGATACAGCCTGCCCCTCTGATTTTAGGAATGTTATCGGCACCGACAAGGTCAGACAGAATCTCCATCTGCTCTGTGGCACTGAGTCTCTTTGCTGTTCATTGTAGTACATCTAAGGAGCCAAGTACAAGTGCAAAGAGCGGGACAGCCCTGTGTGGGCACCAAAGCAATGCCTCCTCTGGTGATGCTTCATGTTCATGTCACCTGCTGCCTGATCCTCCCACCAAGGTGAGCGACACCACTCAGACTGATTTAGAGACTGGCGAGATGGCCAATGTCCTCAGGTTTGACCCTGTGACCTGAGTGTGGTGAGTGGAGGTGCCAATCTGGGAAGAATTCATGTCAACAGAGACATCCTGGCTCTTTGGATGTGGTTGATGGGAAAGGTGTCAAAGGCAACAGCTTTGCTAACCTGGCCTTCCAACGTTTTTGTTCTTGGCAAACACCACTAACCATGTATTGCTCTTAACCAAGGGAAGGGTGTCCATCTCACCACTGCTGAAGAGAGAGGGAGAGTGGTGGCCAAACAGAGCAGTGGGTGGAGTGATTTTTAGGTGCTATGATTGGAGAGCTCTTTGGGGCTAATTAAAGATAATCCAGCCCAGAAAAACAAAAGCAAAAACTCCTCCAGAGATGCAGTATCTTGCCAATTGTGCTGATTCAAACTGACCTTCCTTGAATTTATGTAACCTTTTGTGATGCAAAAAAGTTTCCACCATCCCATTTTCACCAAAGACTTACAATTCTCAAACTACAAGCCTTTTCTAACATTAGATCTCTGACTTTGGTGCAAATGGGGCCAGACACATAAAACCTGACTTTCAGCCACAATTTTTGTCTTTCTTTTTGTAGAATTGTTGATTTCAAAGGCCCAGCCCTTTTTGCAGGTTGCATTTTCCAGTTATTGTTCAGAATCATTTATTCCTCTGTCAAATGATTCTTTCCATATTCCTCACGTATTCCCAACTTGCTCACCACTCCCTATGTTTTTAATCACATCTCATTGTGTTTCTGTTGTAATCCTGTACTTTTTTACTAGCTATTGTAGTATTTTGACTATACATCCAAAGCAAGAGAGAGAAAAACAAAGTATGGCTTTTCAATCCCTGCCATTATACTTAGTCAGCCTCTCCTTTCCTTCATCCTCTTCAGCACCTTTTAACAACATGTCTGTCTCCTCTTAAAATCTTACTTCCTTCAGACACATTTAAAGACCCGGCTCATATAAGAGCATTCACTGGCCACAGGAATCGGTACTCCAGAGCGGCTGCCATCTAGCTTTTACCTCAACCATACATTGCCATTACCTAACACACAAATTACTGTTAATCTCATAACTTGTACCCAGGTATGGAAACTTCATATGGAATATGGTAGAGTGACCACATAAAAAGAGCCTGGCTCCTTGACATTTCAAAACTGCCTTATCTGCTTTGGACTGTTAAAGGTCTTTTAATGTACAAGACCCACTAAGTTTAACAAAGATATTTTAAGCACTGTTTCATTTGGTTCTTTGTCACAGGATGTGGAACCTACATCATAATCAATATACAAATGTAATGGAATCTTAACATAGAATACAAGAAGAAACTGCATCTGCTTATGTAAAATCTATACTTCTTACACATCGGAACTTGTGGCCTGAGGTTCGTATCTGTTGCATGAACATATGATTAAAAATTCTGGTAATTGCTAACACGGAAAAGAGCAGGATACTGCCATAAAGGATATGAGAGGGCAGATAATTTTCTCAGATGTGGTGATCAGAGAAAGCCTCTCTGAAGAAGGGATATATAAGCAATGATATGATGGGTAGAAAGGAACTGACCATGGGAAAGGCAAGGAGAAAAACCTTGAAATCTAGGCAATCTGCATGGGTGCAGGTCTTGAAGGAGATAAAATTTTAGTTTGCTAGAGAAACTGAAAAAAATTGCAGGCAGTGTCTGGACTTTGTAGGTAATTGGAAAGTGGCCTGAGAGGACCCTGGTGAGCTAGGTAAGGGTCAGAATATTCAGGGTCTTACAAATCAAGGTGAGGAGCTGATTTCATTCTTAGAACAACGATAAACTATTGAAGGATTCAAAATAAGGGAGTGGTGTCATTTAAGTTGTGTTTTAAAAAAGATGAGTTTGGTTGCTGTGGTAAAGAAGAGAAGGCAAGGAGGGAAGCGGTATAGCTGTTTAGAGGTTATCATGAAGTCCGAGTGAGAAATAACGAGAACTTTGTGGACGCTCATGGAGGTGACGCAGAAAAAATGGAAAGAAATGGACAGAGCTGATGCGTTTTGAGATAAAGATGGGATAAGATGTGGGGAAGCATTGGGTTGGGGAATGAAGGAGAAAGGAAACAAGAGTTCCATTTTTAATATATGAGGAATCAGATGACTGTGAACTAGTTTTACAAGTCAGTTTGGACTTCCGTAGCAAATAATCCTCACATTGCATGATTTATCAAAATAAAAGTTTATTTCTCACTCATGCAACAGACCACTATGGGTCTTCCTGGCTATATAACTGTCCTAGGAAGCTCTTCTCTAAGCGACAGCTTAGGGATTCATCTTTCTATCTTGCTTCTCTGCCTTTCTCCAGGTTCTTAGGGTTTTTTTTCCCCCCTATTCAGCCTGCTAGTAAATAGAGACAGCAGGAGCAAGCAGGGTGATTTGTGCAAGAGATTTTTATCGGTCTGTTCAGGCAATAGCACCATGTCTACCATATTGCATTGGCCAACCTCAATCACATGATTTACTCTAACTGCAAGAGAGTCTGGGACACATCTCGCTCTGTACCCAAGAGGAAGAGGAAAGGGTAGAGTAGTCTTGTCATAATATTCAGTGAGAATGTCAAATAGTCTCTTGGATACAGAGTCTGGAGCCCTTCTCTCAAATAAATTTGAGGGGGGAAAAAAGAATAAACACATTTCCATTGAGTTCTACTTCCAATGACCTAACCTGGGCATTTCAGAGGGTACAAAGATGCACACCCTGTCTTCCTACCCACAAGGGCTGTGTAGTGTAATTGAAAAAAGAAGATATAGACATCTGGAAAGGTTGTAAAAGGAAACAATTGGGGATATCACAGAGCAGCACAGAATTCCCAAATAAATGATGGAGACAAAGTATCATGTTTTCAGGGGAGGGAACGCCATCCCAGGCAAGAGTGATGTAGAAAGGTTTCCTAAACAAGAAACAATTTTAGGTAGTTATGAAGAATATATAAGAGATGTCCAGGAAAAAAAAAAAAAAAGATGGGAAGATTTTTGTTTATTTATTTTTCTTTTTGGCACAAGGAAATGCATCAGTTAAAATATTTTTTTCATTATTTAAAATAACTGCATTTTTGTCATAATTAGCACTCTTACAAACAACAGATTTAAATGACCTAAGTCTAATAACTATTTAGTACCTAGCTACTAAATGACTGTATTATTCAAAATGATGTTTATGTGGCTTAATTTTTCTCTTTCCAAACAGGTGTACAGGTGCAGCCTCAACTGCTAACCAGAGATGGGACCTTTCACACTTGGGGTTCAAATCTATGCCTCACTGTCCTTGGTCTCAGTTGCCTGCTTTACACACCTAGAAAGGTGAGCTGTCAGGGCTTCCAGGGGCTCCAGCGACGGTCAGTTGACTAAGGAAGTTTCTGCATGTTCTTTCTATACACAGATGTGATGGTGTGAACATCAGGAGAGAGCCTGAGCAGCTAGCAGCAGAAACAGAGTCAGAAAGTCGGAGCAGCGGGTGATCTGTCTTTTCAGAGACTGAGAAAACTTTTTGCAATCGCTCTGTCTGCACTTTGGTTCGGATTCTCAGATCTAGCCATCAAGCGCAGAACACTGAGCCGGCCTGAAGAGAAGCGTCACCGTTCACCTCTGGGAGACTGCCTTTGGCGAGATGCGAAATAGACCGATGATGATGATGGTGATGATGTTAATCATGATAATAATTTGCACTTACTTAGTAGCTTCCAGGGTACATTTTCAAAGATGTTACAAACATTAATTATTAATAATTAAGCCCTCTAGCAGCTCGTAAGGTAGCTATTACCTGTATTGTGCAAATAATTAACCAAAGCAAAGAAAGGGTAAGTGGGTAGCCTGAAGTTATACAGGAAATCAAAGCTGGGGAAACAAGAGACTGAATTCTAGCCACAAAATTGCCTCATTGATGTTGTTTCCTTGAGAAAGGAAGCAAACAATTCATAGAGCACACAAGGGATGGTGGGGGAAAGAGCCGAAACCTGAGGTCCAGGGGTATCCGCTGGCTCTCTTAGAATTCCTCCGAAAGTCAGAAATCCAGTATGGGTATGTCTTTGAAGGACCCCAGCTCCTAGACATGTGGATAGAGCCCCTCTGTCCTGCTGGCTTCTGTGCATGCAGCCCACCGCCACCACACGCGTGGCTCCTTCACCACAGTACAGGCAAAGCACAGGTAGAAGTGGGGTCATTTATTTTGCCCGACATCTAACACAGTGCCTGGCATATCATAGATACGATGATAATAAACGTGTGTTGAATAAATAAATGCATATGTAAAATATTGGTTTTTGTAAATTTAGCCTGAGGTACCAAAAAAAAAAAAAAAAAGCATAAAGTAATTCCAGAAAGCAATGGAATTACAATTGAACTGGAAGAAAAGGAACCTGATGTAGAAACCTGAGGGCTTAGCATGGATGGAAAACACTGAGCTTGATAGACATGTCTGAATTGGTTCTGACAATTGGTTCTCTCCTGCATCTTCTGTTTGTTCGTCTGCAAAGTAATAAAACCAGCTTGGGAGAGTTGTTACAGAGGCCAAATGACATAGTATATGCAGATCACCTATCTCTAGACCACACTAAGTGCACAATAAATATTTTGTTCTTTCTCCTTTTAAGAGCAAACATGTCACCAAACCTCCATAGTTGCGAACATTAAGAAGTAATCTTGCCTCTAAGTAGCAAAAGCTATTTTCACATGGAAAACCCTTTATCAGCAAGGCAAAAGGAAGGAAATATCAAAACATTGCACTCCCTAATGCTGTATGAGAAAGTAAAGACTAAAAGCACAACTGTAATTTCATTTAGGTGGCACAGTCTTAGGAAACTCTAGAAAAATGACAAAGTTGGCAATTAGCTAATTTACCTGATACAAGCAGTTCCAAGTTCATTTAAGGATCTCACATATCTAATATAGTATCAATATTAATTAAATGCATGCTTATGAAATGAATTCCACCCAGTCCTGCAGAGTCAATGTTTTAGGACTTGAAATCAAGATGAAAAGAAATGAGTTGGAGGAAGGGGAGGGGCAGGAAGGAGGAGGAGAAGAGAGAGGAGCAAGGTCAGGTACAGCGGTGGGTACAGGGGCAGGTGCTCAGGGTTGGGGGGGGCAAAGGAGGAAGAGGTACCACAAACCACACACACACACACACACACACACACACACCACCCTTTAACTATGTGTTTAATTTATAGATACTTTGGCTGAGGGTTAAGCCTACGCAAGGTGAGAAATGGGTCTTAGTCACAGTTTACTTTGACTTACTCTGTATGAATACTCCTAAAAAGTTAGTTTATTTTGCTATTTCCAACAGCAGCCCCTGGACAATTCCACTGGAGGTATTAGTTTTTACCTGTAATTTACATTGGGCTCTATGTCTTTAGCTTCCTCTCCTCAGCTGTCCGTCATGTTCCTAAACTGGTGAGGGGTCCATGAGAGGACACTGAAGGACAAACACTGAGGGCATGAGGGAGATGCCAAGAAAGCTCCCTGGAAAGCTTAGTGTAGGGACCTAGAAGCCACATCCCCATGCTGCCTGATAGTGCTAGCTCTTCAAAAGGCGAAAACAAAATATAATTGGGATTACACCTCCGATTACCACAGGTAAAGGAATTGTCTTTATTAGTTGATGATTTGACACTGAAATCTATCTTGGGGTTTAATACAAATGCAATGTGAGATCAGTCTTAAATGTTGAGCCAATCCCCATGTATTAAACTTTTTGGAAAGAAGCCATGAAAACTTGTCGTAAGTAGTAGGCAGACACAATTCTATCATCTGTCACTGCCATGAAGACACATCCACCACTTGGAACTGAAGCAATGGTAAAACAGAGTAACTATATTGTTGGTACATTTTCAATGTACCAAATGCTTTTATTGCATTAACTGTTGTATTTTTCTTGCTTGAAGTGGCAATATCTGATTCATCCATTGACAGATAAAATATGGACTTGTTAGTAGTCAAATACAATGAGATAAAGACAATTTGAGGCAAAAAAGCAGAAAAATGTGGTCTTTTTCTTGAAGCCAAATTGGCCCATATACCCAGTGCCCTTCATTAATTCTGTAGCATGATCCAAATTCTGTCTTTAAAGTTTAGAACTGAAACTTAATTGAGACTTACAGCTATACCTCTGGGCAGTGTGACAGTAAATTTGATGTTAGCATTAATCAATTCACAATGTCTGCAGTACTATTTATTCTCTTTTTTATCCCCCCTTTCTGAGCTTCCTCTGACCCTTATCACTAAGGATCAGATGCAAAAATCAATGCTTTACAAATAGGCTTTGTTGTCACAAATCAGATACAACAGGGGCTTAATTTGGAACTTTACAAAATAATTTGGAAGTTCAGAAAACACGAAATTTATTGTTAAGTGAATATAAAAGTAAGTGAATTTAAGAAAGTACAGGGGAAATAGGATGGCCTCAATAAGTACCTGTAAACTTTCTTTTATCAAACCAATAAAAGTATTTTTTTAAGAGTCACCTACCTAATTCTTCTGCAATGTTTTCCATGCCCTCCATTGACCAGCATACCCACCAGTATAACAATTCTTATTTAAAGAGAGTGCATGGATTTGAAACTGGCATAATAGTTCATGATTTAGAGATATGTCAGGGTTACTAAAACAATTTGGCACTGAAGCATCAACATATTTGAAAAGTCTGCTAGAAATAAAGAAATTAAGTTGTCTGGATAATAAATTAAATATCATCCATAATAAATGAAGCAGGGAGATACTGTTTTTGAGAATTTTACTTGGATGACTTCTGAGCTATTCTGACCTAAATGCCCTGAAGGTTAATGGTCCTAAATAATCACTGTACCCATCAAGTCCTTGGCAACTGAGACTATTCTCATGTTAAACTGTTGTTCTGTGCATGCTGTGTGTGCACAAATCCTAAACTGAGTGGCACACATTCTTTCAAAGCAGACAAGTGGCAGCCTCCCAGTATTCTGTTGGTAAGGCTGTCTTGCTGGTTCCATGACACGCGGTTTGCAGGTATTATTTATACAATGGTTCAGATGCTAAATGTGGCAAGTACGGGAGCCACAGTGAGTACTGAAGACAGGTACTCCTCTGGAATTGGTGCCAAATGCTGTTTGATGCGGTGGATTGCCTAGGAAAAGTCAGTATTTTGGACAGATTATTGCGGGCTCACTTGCCTAAACACATGAGGATGGACGAAATGAACTGTCCAGCTTTCTTCTGGTCCCATGAGTTTCCCAAAATGACCTCTATTGGTATTCTTTTCCCCTTCTCATTTGCAGATTTCTTAGTAGCATTTCTTTTTCTCTGAATTGCTTAATAGCTGATGATATTTAATATAGATCTGCTTTGAAATTCTTTGAAATGTTTTTTACACTTGCTCTGAATTTACTAAATGTAATTACACGTGGCTTAAAGGCCAAATGTGTAAAATCTGTTCCAGAGAAAAAGATTTTAGGTGGAAAATGGTGAAAGAACAGTAAGAAAGTTTTGGTAACATCCCTGCTAAAATTAATGTGTTGAATTCAAGTAATTCATTATTGATGGACCTTTGTAAGGAATTTAAGATCCGCGTACATGCCTGAAGACATTCTGGTCTGGACACTGCTGGATTCCTGATGATAATGGTGAGTTCTTGCCCCATGAGCAACGGGAATGGCGAGCACTCTGGGGGCCAGTTTAGTCTCTATTGTGTTGGGCAATAGCTGATTTCCTCCTACTTATCTAAGAAGCAGCATGCACCTCTGCCAAGGTGAGTGTCACTTATTTGTCTTGGTAGTCGGCATTCCAGGTTTATTTGAGGAAAGGATCATTTAACATGACTTTGACCCTGCACCTAGCCAAAGGAAAACCTTGACACTCTCTCTCTAATGAAAATTTTTCTTCCTCGACCGAGGGTTTCTCAACAGTGGCACTGCTGATGTGTTGGGCCAGACTCTTTGTTGTAAGGGACTGTCCTGCATGTTGTATAAAGTCTAGCAGAATTCCTGGTCTCTCCCCACTGGATGCCAGTGACAGTCCCAAGTTGTGACAATCAAAAAAATGTCTCCGGACAATCCCAAATGTCGTCTATGGGGAAAAATCTCCCCATCTGAGAACTATTGCCCTAGATGGATCTTCCAGCATAAGAATTTTCACCATACCTTTAAGTGGCCTTCTCTTCTCTATCCCAGGTATAAGCCTTAATTAGATTTCTTTTCTATTTCCAAATTGCTCCACATCCCGAAAAGGTGCAGGACACTCTGTATATCCAATAACACTGAGGTAAAGACATCATACCTACAATTAAGATGCCCAGCTCTGGAGAGGGAATTGGTTAAGTAAAGCCTACCAGAGTGCCCTGCTTTTACAATCCTTCCTCCTGACGATCCCCAAAGTTCCAGTTTACTTTCACCCGATGCTAAGTTCCCATTTCATTGCTCAGCTGTTGGGCCTCCTCTTTTATAGTTAGGCTTCTTCTAGAGCATTGAGTTGCTCACAGGAAAGACCCAGTGGGGTATCTGCAGCCTTCTGGGTTCTGCCTTTGTCTTGACCCAAATTCTCTGTCTCTTTCAGGTTCATGCCCGAGAAAAGCTCATTTCTTCTAGATATATAAAAATAGTTGCTAAATCCTGTTTACAGGTCTATGAATGAATACACATATATTCTTCAAAAAACATATCTAGTAATTTATATGTGAAAGCTGGGAGAAAGGTGAATTGGAATTTCGTTTGTCCTTCCTTCCCAAGCCTGTCGATTTCTGATATTCATTTAAATGTGATCCATTTTCATATTCTTGGAAAGTATAAATGAAAAAAGAAATTCAGCTTTCAAAGTTTCCTAACCATATATGCCATGTAGTCATATGCCCTCCAGGTTTCGAATAGAAGAAAATATTCATTATTTTTTGTTTGTGACAACCAGGGTAGGGGACATGTTTTTGGCTCTTCCAAAGGACAAAAGACTTCTGGAAAAATGCTAGCAAGTGTTTAAGTGATTATGATCACACACATAAAATTAAGTATTCTTAGAAACGCATCGTGGTGCTTTTTGTTTTCGCTGTAGGGTAAATAAGGAACAGATTTTTCATTTGTTATATTTTTGGTTTTATGGAGGACATTTTATAAATCACAATACAGTGAAGTTCGTCATATGCGTCGTGTTGGACGCCCGCCACCACAGCTCCGTCAAAGCACCATCTCTCCTTTGAATTCAGAGACCAGTTCGTGGCCTGTGAGAACATCTGGGGCTCAATGTTTTGGAAAGGAGCAGTTCGGGTCCCCTCAGGAAGGCCCTTTCTGCAACAGGAACAGGACGTGCCCACTGGCCAAAGGTACTGCTTAGAGCTCGGGGTCCTGGAGAGATCCATGGGGGCCTAAACACACCTGCAGGAGGCCACAGGAAGTCATCTGCAGGGACTCAGGGGTCCATAATCTGCTTGACATCTCCTTGCTGTTCTCTTTCTGTGTGGTTTCTTAGGGAAAGCGAGTGTCTAGCAGGCTGCTGGGTCCTGCTGCCCTAAGGTAGTGAAGAAGGAAGTGAGCCAATCTGGAAAAGGCGGAGCCGAGGACACTTCCAGAGGAGCCAGGGCAAGTCTGGTTCCACATATCAACTGCTGCGTGGTAAGTTCTGACGGTGAATTTTAAGGCTCAGAGAATAGAGGTTAACAAGCAAATACACTTGTCTAACAGTCACGTGAGGGAAAGCAATTTCATAAACACAGAACTGGCAGCCATCTCATCTCCCAGATGACAGCTCCCTTAACTGCACCTCTGTCTACCCACCCAGGGGGCTCTGACTCACTCACTTCCAATAATGGAATCTCTTGTTCCTTGAAGGGGCAGGAGACAAAGGCAAAGGTGGGTAGGGAAGGGTGGGCTCACCCACAGACCGAGTATATTTATCTTCCGCAAGAATATTTCCTCTCTGACTCATTCAGGATGCCTTGAGATGAAGAGAGATATTACTCATTAAACATAATTACCTGAATGATTTTAATTGCAAATCGTTACGGAGAGATGGCCTTGTATTTTCTTAGAAAATGGAGCACTTAAGAAACCCTGTTACTCCTCTCTCTGATCTTTTGGCTTTATAGACGCATGATAGGGGGTAATTTGGACAAAGCTGTGGAGGCTCTGAGATGCGAGTATATAAAATCAAATTATATTGCCAACAAAATAAGATTTCTTTGGCTCACCCTTGTCCTCTGTTTGGGGACCAAAAGGCCTCTGCCAAGTGTCCTAAGCCTATTTCCAAGAGCCTCCTGTGGCAGAAGTTGTTAACACCTAATCTACCCTCTTCTACCCAATGAGTCAGTTGTGGCCTTTTATACCCGACACTGCCCATTACCTTTGGTGTCAGATTACTTTGGGATTCCAAAGCCACCATATTGTGAAGTTTCCTCACTGCCATTGATACTGGGGTCTGACTCAGTGGGTATGAAGTACCACTTCTGCCCCTGGAGCTCAGAAAATGTAAAAATACAATGTGGTGAATCCCCCTTTCCCTTTCAATACTGAAGAAAGAGGGCTGCCTTGCCTCTTTATCATTCATGAAGATTTGAGTGAAAGCAGTTCTCATTTTGTTTAACCTTCATTTCCGCCTAGGACTTCATGGAACTTTGTTGAGTGACAAAGAAAGTGACAATCACTGTGCTCTGTGCTCACTGCAGACTCAGTCTCCCCTCTAGTGAGGCTTCTTTCTTCTGGAGGAGGCTCTTTCAAGGAACTCCTAGGTTCCTCATACAAATAGACATGGTAAGCTACTTACCAAGCCTCCAAACAGATCAATGTGACAGAATCTGGGCTCAAGCCTGGACCCCCAACTCCATGTATGTTAATTGTACATTGAGGATTATTTAATCCATTCTATTTCCCAAATAGAACCAAGCCAAAAAAAAAAATATATATATGGACTCTACATATGCAAAAATCTATGTAACTTACAATAAATTGTAATTTAGTTAACTACATTTATCTGCATTTCTTTCCTTCAAATTGGCTTACGTGAGTCTTCAAAGACCACGTACTTCCAAAAATGCATGGGTATTGTGCAGTACTCCCTTCATTTTGTAGCTGGATGGATACATTTCAAGATCGACAGCAAATGTTAGACCGTCAGGTACCTCATCAAAGAACAACAGCCACTTCTACTCATATCCAGAGTACAAGCTAAACGAAATTTAAAATGAAGACACCTCATTCTTCAGTAACTTCTAATTCACTAACTTCAGATTTTTTAGTAACTTCTGAATCATCAATGAGTAAATCAAGTTTAACTGCATTTTAGTGTATTTGTACCGCACTTTGCTTCCTCAGAAATTGACGACTCATGTGACCGGGTATTAAATGATCTATTTGAATAACACAGTCACCACCCATGAAATGCAACAGAGGCTTCTCTGTGGCCTCCTCATGCTTTCGCAAATCTGCGTTTGAACTGGAGTATGGTTATGCTATGAATGACAAAATCTATTCACCTGGCTCTTGCTTGCGGCTTAGGAATCTACTTAAGAAATTAAGGCTGTCAGTAACAGCAAGCAGAGGCCCCTGGACAAGTAGAAAACTCAAATGCTGCCTGCCAAGATGGTTATGATGCAACGGAAGATTGACTTGTTTGGCTGTTGTCAGTGACAGTTCTCCTGATCTTTTTACTTCCTTGGAAGAACAATAGAAACATGTGTATGCTCTCACCTCCTACTCACCTCCAACCCACACAACAAATCAAATGCCTTCCCAGCCTTGTGGAAATCTGAGATGAGACGAAGAATTATGAGAGTCAATTCCTTTGTGTTTATCACATTGGAGCCTATTTGAACAGCCTGACCTTGAGAGCATTATTTGTGTCCATAGAGCTATTCACAGGAAGCAGGTGGGAGGGCCATCAGGCTGTGGTGTTAATTGCGGTGAGCACTGGAGAGAGGGCAGGGGGACAGACTCAGACCTTCCCCTCCAAGCTACTCAGCAACCTCAACCTGCTGACGCACTCCATTGCGATTAGGCACTTCTAAAGACAAACATCCAAACTGAAAAGTATTTACACATCCATGTATAAATGTTACTTAAAAGGAAACCAATACCAATACCAATACCAATAAAAACCACTAACGTAAAGACAGGGAATAATCTCCGAGCTGTGTGGGGAGCCCTGACACCAAGCAATGTACTGTCTCGCCATCATTCACTCCTGAGGTTCTTGGAAATGAGTTTTGCTTAATAAAATGGCTGCCTACAAGGTTGTTCCATAAAAACAGATCTAAGAATTTTTCTGATCTGACTAAAATATAAGCCCCCCAAAGGGTTTATTCATTGGTCATTGCCAACACTTTATTAGAGTGTCTGTCACTCATTAGTGCTCAATAGATACTTGTGAATGAATGAATAATGAATGAATTCCGTGGTGGATTTCACCTCTTTGCAGCATTTGCCACCTTTGCAGAAGACTCGAATTTGCTCCCTCAGCATCCATATCTCTGCATTTTTCTGGTTTTGTTCCAACCTCTCTGACGACAGGGATTTTGTTTAGTTTTGTTTGTTTGTTTTCTTATCCAGCTCCTCTTCCTCCCACTACCATCTTCTACTTATTTTTACCTTACAAATCATATTTATGTTCAATTTCTTTTTCAAATTTTACCATAATAACAAAAAGTCCAGGGTGGGGGGTGGAAGGTGAGGGTAAGGGGGATCAAATATATGGTGACGGAAGGAGAACTGACTCTGGGTGGTGAACCCACAATGGGATTTATAGATGATGTAATACAGAACTGTACACCTGAAATCTATGTGATTTTACTAACAATTGTCACCCCAATAAATTTAAAAAAAAAAAGAAATTCCAGCTTGGTCCTCTGTTGCAGGACCCTTGCTCTTGATCTAAACTAACTTAAACCACAACAAAAACAGGAGAATACTCATTGACTCATACAACTCAACACTACACATGTAGAGTTAACTGCACAGCTGGATTCAGAGATCCGCGTAGTTGGCTATATCCTGAGTCGGTGAGCTCCAAATTGCTTTCGTAGATGTTGCAGAATCTACTCAAGTTCCATGAGAATGGCATCATCTTAAGTGGACTAAAAGAGGGAAGGGGTTTTACCTCGAAAGCAAAATTCTACAGTTCCTGATTCTCTAGTAGCATCTTAAAAGATGCATTCTGTAAGTAGGCTTTGCAGTTAAGGTCATAATAATGGTTAACTTGGGGGTGGGATGCCGTGTAATGTCTGAAACAGAGCATGAGGGGCTTTGGGGATGATAATAGACTATATTCCTTGAATTAGGTGCTGGTTACAGGGTGAAAATTCTTCCAAATCATACTTATGACTGCAGTCTACTCCTATATGGATTTTATATTGCAATAGGATGTTAACTTGAATATTTAAAAGAGAGAGAGAGAGAGAGAGAGAGAGAGAGAGAGAGAGAGAGAGAGAGAAAGCATGTTAAGACATTTTAGGAGGTAAATACTTCCTCAGACCTGATAGTTTCTCATCAATGGAGATTTGCTAGATGATAGAACCCTGACTTTTTCTCACCCTGACTCTGGAGTGAGGAATGACCTACGTGATTAATAAGTTTGGAAGAGGGGCTATTATACTGAAAGCTCCTTGAGATTGGGAAGCATGTTTCATATATTTAGACATTGTCCACAGCTCTAGGACTGTGCTTTACTCAATAAATACGAAGAAACTTATGAGTGAATACATATAATACCAGGGGTGCCAAAAAAATACATACACATGACTTGTATTCATCTTTTGTCATCAGTATATATTGAGTATTACAATTTTAATAGTCTTTTCCTTTCTTAAAATGTGCATACTTTTTTTTTTTTTTTTTTTTTTTTTTTTTTTTTTTTTTTTTTGGCACCCTCTGTATATGAAGGTCAAGGGAAAGAAAACAAAGTCAAGGATAGAATAACTGACCTTCAAGTCTCAGAACACTGTTTCCCAGAAACAAGGGATTGGCTAATGATGGTTCATAGACCAAATACAGCCCAATGTTTTTGGGCTGGATGCTTCTGTAAGTTAAGTTTTATTGGAACACTCTATGCATATTCATTTGCATATTGTCTATGGATGCTTTTGCTACAATGGGGCAGAGTTGAGTAGCTGTCACAGAGACCATATAATCTGTAAAGCCAAAAATACTTCTTCGGCTCTTTACAGAAAAATGTTTGCTGATACCTGTTATAAACCATCTGCTTGGACCTAGTCATTTACTAATTGATTCTTTGGTCATTGATTCATTCACTAGATGTTTGCTGAGAATCTAGGATTATTAATTAAACACTGTGCCAAATATTGGAGATTAGGAAATGGACAACACAGGTGAGATTTCCATCACTGTGAAGCTTATAGACTAGTGGGTTACTCCAAGAGGAGCAATACTTGGAAATGATCCTGCTCTATCCTTCCCTCCAACCCCCATATAGACGGCTTGAAAACATCAAGGCTCGAGATGAATCATCCAAACCCCAACATGAGGATTTGCTTTGTAACTTTAGAAGGAATTTTGTTCTTGGGCAAAATACCTGAGATAAATTACCAGCACAATGGGCTTTGGTTCTCTACTTTTCAACATTAAAAGAGTGTGGATTATTGACACTGTTTTATAATCAGAAAATGCTTTGGAAAAAAGAAATCCACAAACTCTCGGTGAGCGCAATATCCTGAAAATGAAGCAGTTAACGACATTTTCATCCCTTGACTGTTAGTGGAACAATTTAGCCCTTAATCAATTTACTTTTCCAATGTAACTGTTTTTAATGAAACACGGGGTTACAAAGTTCTCATTCTCTAAATCAAACCAAGCTGAAAAAAAGTTTTTGGGTCAGTTAACACATGCTTCTTATCCACATCACGACATTCTCTTGGGGAAAAGGAGGAATTGTTCAGAGAAAATATTTGGCCATGAATGTTGCTGCTGAGATGTCCTAAAATTTATAACATCACCAGCTAAAGGACTGTTTTGACTTCGTACTTTTGCCACTGCTACAGGTTTAAAAGGGACAATTAGCAAACACCTGTACTAATTCTCCTGTTAGAAACATTTAGTGATCCCAAGGTGAATGTGTAGGGAAGGATACTGAGGATTCCTTGGTCTCACCCTGTACAGGCTTCTAGTGTTTTCTGGTGGCTTGACATCAGGTCAAACCAAGTTGTAATGGAGGGTGTGTCTCCTCACCACTTGCTGCTTACATTACCATTATTTAGGAACTTCTTTTAAAACACTTCGCAAGTGTTGATGTTGCCACTACGACTGTCAGAATACCCTGGAAGAACCTGTACTCTGATTTAGGAAAATCAATACCCAAAGGTATACGCCAGAAGGGAAGGCAATGACAAAAGAATGATTTTAAATGCAAAGGGGGTTCTTTCCTTTGGAGCAGAAAATAAATATTCCTTTACAGCAGAAAATAAATATTTCTCTTGCTAACACTTGGACCTATGCTATTTCAAATGAAATTAGACTCAACAAATTTTGTCTGCTGACTCATCATTTAGACAGAGACCCATTGTACCACGTGGAGTCATCCTAGACTGATGGTGAGAAAAGCCCACGGACATCTCCTTAGGATCTGAGATACTCTTGCACGCTAACCAGAAAATTTCCAAAATATCTAAAAATGCACCACAAAGCCGGACAAGTAATTTTAGAAAGCACTGGAAATTTGGTCAGAAGAGGGAAAGACTTTCCCAAGGTTGTTTACCCATTGGACTTTTTAAGTTAACGGAAGATTGTTGGGTATGTATTATGTATGTGTTACTAATGCATGTGTATATATGTAAGTTTCCATCACACAAACAAATCAGGACCTGGAGCATCCCGGCACCTAGTGTTGCTTCATGGGAAATGGCAACTCTAAACCAGAGCTGCTTTTCTCTTTGAAGGTGATACTGATCAGGGCTGAAGCCACTGCACAAACAAACTGACGGTTTGAAGAGAAATACCCCAGGTTTAATTCCATTTGAAGCTAAGTTTAGATCATAATTCATCTTGCCGCAGAATTAGATTTTGTAAAAGATGTTGTGATTTAACCATTAGTGTTTCTGTACATGACAGAGGCAGCCAAAATGGTGCCAAGTTCAAATACTTTTTTCTGCAGCAAAGAGAGGGAGAGTTGTCAGTTACATCAAACAGGCAACCAAGTTCTGGAGGGCCAAGGCGTTTCAGAAGTGACCACGAGTGAGGGGTCCCCTTTGCTATTTTCTTTTCTATTATGTCTTAAAATTAAATGCAGACACCATGGATATCTTGGGGATTACCTCCAACTCCTGTCTAAGCAAATAGCCCCCAATCAGAAAAAGACATCCACTGATGCCGGCTGAAACGTATCTCAGAGGGCCCAGCAATGGATGTGTTTGAGAATGCCACAAATATTTCATATGCACAGCACGTCTCAAACTTTAAACCCCATCTGAGCAGCCCGAGGGTCTTCTGGAATAAAGATTCTGCTTTTGGAGATCTGGGACAAAGCCTGAAATTGTACATGTCTGACAAACTCTTGGGCAATGCTGCTGGTTTTCGGAGCATACTCTGTAAAGACCCAGCACACCAATTCTGTAGTGACTGCCTGGAATGCTATGTTGAAAAAGAAATTTCTGAGGCTAAATTCTAGCTTTCGGAAAAAGAATGGCACCATCTCTGAGTGAACTTTGCCCTAATGGTGGTGGTAGTACCTGGAATAAAGTCAGTTTTTTGCCACCCTGAGGCCATCGTGACACAATCTCACCACTATGCTTTGGGGAACAGTGAGTCTTAAAGTCTATGGTATTCTCTTGTTTCCAGAAGAACTTAGAATTCCTGCATATGAACGAGATAATACGGTAGTATGATTAGGCAGAATATTTTGCAGATGGAGGAAGTTCCAACAGAAAGGTCAAGTACGGTAGGTAAGGTCAAGTCGAAAATCAAAACTACACTTTAGTTTGCTATGTCCTAAAATACTGTCACGATTATATAAACCTCAAACTTGCTTTTGGTATCAAACATATGTAAAATCCAAGCAGAAAATAAATATGAGTGACTCACACTTTTAAAAGTCCTGTGTATAAAAATCCCTTTTTTTGTTGTAAAAGATAAATTAGGGAGAAATTACTTGCATTTAAAAAGAAATCATGATATTAAATTCAGAAACATATTTTGGAATGTACTGTATTTGTAAAGTTGTACATATGTTTTTATGGAGCATATTATACCTGCATATCTATTGGAGTATATCTGCAATAACACTGCTACTGAAAACTGGACACCTATGTTATTGGAATGGAAAGAGCATTGGAATGTGAATTAGCAGAAGTTGATTTCAGTCCTGCACTGCCTTTATCTAACTGCATGAATTTGGGCAAGATGTTCTGTGTGTGTGTGTGTGTGTGTGTGTGTACGTGTGTATACGTACATGCATGCACTACATTCATGCATGTGAGACATTACAATATATACCCTGTGTATACCCTGTAGATCACCGGGTTATAGTGAAAATACAATAAGATGACTCTATAAAGTGAAAGTCTCTATAAACTGAAAATAACTGTACACATGGAAGTTACTATTTGTACAATAACGGTCTTCTCAAGATATCGACCCATATGCTGCCGCACAAACCATCTAACAAGGTGTCTTGTGGGACCTGGTGGGGGAAGGGCATCAGATCATTTCCATGGTGCACTGGAGGCTCTGTTCACCAGAGGATTATTGATTATTGGCAGTTGGTCATTAATTTCACAATTGGTGTGTGTGTGTGTGTAAAAGAGGAGTGTGACAGAATGAACGGACATGAGAAAGAGAGACGGAGAGAAAAAGAGGGAGAGAGAGCGAGACAGAGAGGGAGGAGCCTGTGCTGTTATGAGATGGTATCCTTTTGACAAAGGTGGAGTTAATGGCAGTGCCCAGTGCTTATTACTCAGTAAAAACCTAAGGAGTAACAAGAGGAAATAAAAGTCAGTCAGCATAAAAAAGGTGAAGGAGAATAAGAGCTACAAACTTCTGCTTATGAACTAAATAACTTGCCAGGATGTAATGTACAGCATAGGGAAAATAGTCAACGATATTGTAGTAACTTTCTATGGTGATAGATGGTTTCCAGAGTTATTGAGGTGATCACGTTGTAAGGTACAGAAATGTGGGATCACTGTGTTGTATACTGAAAGTAATGAAACATCTATTCCGACTAGATTTCAAATTTAAAAAATGTCAGACACCAAGTTGGTATTATCCAGAGACAATAAATGGCCAATTGGCATCGATAAGAGTAGTCAAATAGGATATACTCTTAGAAAGCCAAACAATTGGGGAGGGAAATCCCAGTGTTTTAACCATTAAATATCTCAAGTTGACAACCAAATTAAAAATATTGATGTTACTCCACAGATATTGATTTTCAGAATTAATCCAAATGTAGCCAAAATTAATACCATTAAATTGAATGAATTGCTTTGTAGATTTTTTTACACAATAATAAGTTAATTGATGGATAGATGTTTTTTTTAAAAAAAAAAAAAAAAAAAAAAAAGTTGCAAACTATTTCCCATTGCCATGTCTGTAGAAAGGACCAGAAAGGTTTTTTCCACATGCTTATAGCTCCCTAGACATCTTCTACCCTCAACCACTGACTCACATAGATTCAGAATAACACTTGGTTAACTATTTCCAGATAATTTATTGTTGCAACTGAAACCAACCCTCTGCAAAGTTTCAAAGTACATTAAGCTTACTGTTCGTTACCTCAGCCTCTCCTTTTGAAACCCCTTTCTAGCTTTCCACTGATCTCAGGTGTTAAATCCACTTAGTCTTTCCCTGGCTATCAAAACAAAACGGAAACTCTACCCAAAAGTGTCACATAGTTGATAGAAGTTTGAGTAGTGACTTTTCCCAAGAGTATTTGCACTTAAGGATCAAAACCTGAACATCCCGGCAAACACGACTTACACAGGATCCCATACTTGTTTTTCTGGCACAGAGTGGGGTGTGAATAAAGCTCACGACCAAGGGCTGATATGAATGAAAGCAGGGATAATGAAAGCACGGAGGTTTGGGAAAGACTCCGTCTCTTACCCTCAATTCATTCTCTATGGAGGCCCAAATTTTTCACATCTTTTTGTCACTGTAACCTGAAATTCTATCAAGTACAGATATGTTTATGATAACAAGTATACTCTTCTAAAAGGCAAATACTGTGTTTCCCCGAAAATAAGACCTAACTGGAAAATAAATCCTAGCATGATTTTTCAGGATGACATCCCCTGAACATAAGCCCTAATGCATCTTTTGGAGCAAAAATTAATATAGGACCTGGTCTCATTTTCGGGAAACACAGTATTACAAGGAGAGTTACATTTCATTCACTTAGTATGTGATGTTATAACTGAATGTTTTCCTCCTTTTAGTGACTACTCCAAAAACATATGATTAACTTAGGATGGGAAGGTCGGAGCCTAGAAATACAGGGTCAGGCTAAGGGGGCAGGATGTCGGGTGGAATGCAATCACAGCAGGTTTGACAAACTAATAGGCAAGATGCATGCAGACGTCTGGGTCTAGGTAGGCCCTCTAGTGTGGAAGTGTCTCCATAAATCTAATGATTTATGATCAGAGCAGTGTGAGGTGTCAGAAGTAGGTGTGACAGGTGTGGGTAAGCTCTGAGGGATTCCTAAGGGACAGGTGGATAGTAGATTGAAATATTCAGTGTGCTACCATATCGTGAAGGTCAAGGTCAACTTTGAAGATTAGACTAAGTGGTAACTACGCCATGCTGGGAGTTTGGCGTTACAATATTAGAGATCAGGCAACAGAGGACTGGAACCCAGGCAGAGAGTCTAGGCCATATGAGTAAAAACACAGCTTCAAGAAAGCCCTTTATCTGAGTGAATGGTTTCTGCAACCTAGAATTTGCTTTAGCTTTTGTATTCTTCTTGTTAGGATAGGGATTATGTCCGAAGAATGGCAGACCTAGAGTTTACAGGGGGCATAAGCTAATATAAAACAGAGAAAAGAGATGTTGCATCCTGTTGATTCAGATCTCCTTGTCTTTTATTTAGAGACAAATTGACCCCCAAGTTTACGGTTAAGTTGCAAAGACAGGTTGAAGAGAACAGAATGTGGACACAATGCACTAAGGACGGCTCTCGAGTAGATGGAGAGTGGACCTCCCTTTACAAGCAACAGGAAATCCACTACCCACTGGTAGAATAAGTGTTAGTTGTAGACATACAGTGTGGAGAGGAAAGGAAGGAGAAGCATTTTTGTTCTGTCCACCCTCTTGGGGAGCCCTTGAAGTCTTAGCCCTCAGGTGGGTGCTTATTCAAGCCACACATAATAGTGCCCTCATGGGAACGGATTATAAAGAGCAGGATGATGTCCCAGGAGATTAAACACAGAAAACATGGCAAGTGAAACATCTTACAGGATTGGGAATGTATTAAACTTGAGCCCAGAAGAAAGAGGAATAAATCCTACAGTGCTATTACCTACACTTGTGATCTATTGGGACAATAAAGTAAAAACAATGTTCATTGAATTAATCAATAATCACATTCCTATAAAACATTTGGGATTAGACAATGTTCATTTTTCTGCTATCAAAGAGTAGCAACTTTTCCCTAGGGAATTCGCAGACATACTAAAGCCCGCTTGAGACACCTACGGCAAAACTGTTCCACCATTACCAGGTGTAAACTGGCAAACAAACTGAGTTTCTAAAGAGAAAATAGCACATAAGTACTTACTTCTGGTCCATTGAAAAGAATTAGCCGCTACTTTAAAATCGCTATAATTTCAAGGGATTTATTATTTGAAACGGAGTCATCCCTTTGATATTACACACTAAAGTGTTCTGGAGAAACACACACACACACACACACACACACACACACAGACACACACACACACCTTTTTCACAAATGGACATCTTTTAAAAATAATCTTTCTTTTCTATAATATATGAAGAAAACAAGCTGAGAAGAACAAATATCTGACATTTGAAATTCCCAAAATTATAGCTTCTGAGAAGGAAGAAAAAAATAGTCACTTGCCCTAGACATACAGGTAACTCTTTATTACCTTCAATAATAGAAGAAGTGCTGGCAAATGTAATTCACAGCCACACAGAAGCCCTTCGGAAAAAGATGTCTCAGGGCTGGCATCCTTTGGCTTAGCCAATGGCACACCTAGACTTCTCTCCTGGTGCCAGTTCACTGAGTGATAGGCAGGGAGAATAAAGCCACAAATTCTGACATATGTAGGTCAGTCCATTGGGGGAAATATTTAAATTTCTAGAGGAGATAATATCAGTCAACTAACCTGCAGGTGAAGGCAGGGGATTGCTGACCTAACTATGTTTAAACAAGAATCACTAGAGCTTTCCTCAACAGCTTTACTCATGTGGTAAAGAGAATGAAACGTATCTTGTGACAGCCTCTACCCCTGGCAACTACCCATGTCAATAACTTGAAGAAGTCCCAAAGGTAAAGCGTTTCTATAAATTAGGGGAGAGCTCTGAGCCTGCCTGTTTCTTCTTAGGCAAAACCCAAAGGAAAACAGCCCTGGAAACAGCCCAACTGGACTTTGACGTTCTACATGATCCTGGGTAAATCATTGAACATTTTTAGATCCAAACCTTCCTTCCTAGAGAAATGATTCTCAGCTCTCTGCTCGTGTACATTGTGGTGGTTTGTGGAGAGCCATCTCAGATGTTTCAGTTTTAAAATATGATACTAATGAGTGAAAGGCCACATAGCTAACTCTGGGTGGGCTACTTAACTTTGTTCTGTTACATGACCACACACTTTATCTTAACCAGGGACTTGGACCTAATAAAACATCAATTCGATTCAAGTTTATTTCAGAAACTATTCTGATGCTCTAGTTTTCTTCTGCTTCAGTGGTTTTCAAAAATATAGGGTTGGTTTCTGTGCAGAAGTTCTCACTCGATTTTAAAACAAACGAAAAAATAAAATGTTGGCATCACTTCCTTTTAAGTGATATTCAGCCCAGCTCAGGGTCCATTTAATCAGAAGTTCATTCCAACATTGAACATAAATTGAGTTTCTAGCTGGAAATGGTTCAATTCTCAGCTTCTAACCTGAAGTCAGATATCTCACAAATAGACACTTCTTAGTCACAAGAGGGGCCAAATAGGTGAGAGTGCAGAGATTCAGTGCATTTCTCTAACCTACTCTGTAAAGATAAATCCTACTGAAAGTGGAAAAATAACCATCACGTTATACATTCAGGACTCATGGGAACTTGATCATAAAAGCTACTTGATATCTGTCTCCCACGGACTCTTTAAACTGTCGGGACTGTGGGGGATTCCTCCCCCTCCCTCAGCATAAAATCTTGGGCAGCTTCATGATTCTCTGGTCACTCGTAGGAAATGAGCAAAAGGTATAAACACAGTCTCAGTTCAGTAACTAGCGGGGTCTAGTGACAATTCCTGTCATAATCAAAACTTCAAATTTGATTTATATCTAAATGTTCTCCTCGTCTCCAGCTGGACCTACTGTGGGGGGATTGGGGGGGGGAGGGGGGAGCTCCTGAGCAGAACTGGTTCCTCCCTTCCCCTCTCTAGTCGTTCCTCTTTGGTCCATGTTTAGTGCCTCCAGCAAAGGAGTGGAAAATGTGGGGGCCGGACAGGACAGACCCTGGTACTAGGTAGGCTGCCCGTTCTCAGCACATGGCAGGTTTTTAAAGCTGATTTTTTTCTCTCATGGAAACTCGTGTGAGCTTCCCAGAGCAGGGACCTCTTCTTCTACTTCAGTGCCTCTTTCCCAGCATCTCATGCATAACATAAGTGGGAAAACACACAGAACACAGCAAGTAATACAGGAATAAACCTGTATAATGGAATGTACCCATGTATACAGGGGTGGAGAGACTGAGTGAATAGAAGTTTTGAAGATAATAAGCCTTGAGCAAAATTTATTTAGTTGCTAGAGGAAGAGGAACGTGATTCCAAGAAGTGAGAACAGCATCTAAATGGCCTGAGAGGCAGAAAGAGATGTGACAGGTACGGGAGGACATTTGAATGACTTTCCCAGTGGGGGTAAATCAATCTCTAAGAGGAAATGAGGACAGCTTGGGAGGCAAGAAGACAATATTCATTATGAATAATCAGAAGATTTTTAACTTGATTCAAGAGGGAATTGAAAACCCTCTTAGAGATGTAAGAAGGAAAATCCAATCATTAAAATATTGAGGGAGATAGCCTTGAGGATGTGTGTGTGGGGGGAGGGGGAAAGGTTGGGGGGGCAGAGAAGAGAATGCTGCCTGTAAGATGTCTGAAGAACCACGTCTGGTGAAAAGTAGAATAGTCTTGTGAAATCCAGATGGTCTCATATTTTCCAACTCAAAGAGATAAACAACATTTCCCTCTGTATTTTTCCATCATTTTTTATTTCTTCCTATTCTCCCATAGTCTAATAAATAGACCCTTTCGTAGAGACTGGTGAAGAAAAGAGTGAGGTATGTGACAATCTTGCTATGTGGTCATGCCATTTTTCAACCATTTTTCAAATAGTACATGTGAGTCATATGAATAAAATGTGGCTGTATAGCAAAACGTAGCATTTGAATGCTACACTTTTGAAAGTGCAAGAAAGAAGTGTTCATCAATGTCCACAAAAATGAAGAGAACTTTGCTCTTTACCTTGAGCGATGGAACCACTTTCCTTCTGATAGAAGGGTGTCATGAGTGTGATCATGTGGTTATTTCCTGAAGTGTTTCAGAGCACTGTGGAGTCTCTGCTCTCCAATCAAGGTTTACATTATTCTGTTAGTCCTGTGAGGTATGGTTCCCTGTGTCCAAATGAAGTTGAGAGAGAATACGTGATTTACCCAAGTCATACAAATAACTGAAAATGCAAGAACTTAAATCCAGATCATCTGACTTTAAGTTCCAGGCCTTCTTCTCAACACCAAACAATTGGCATAAACAACTCTTCATGTGTTAGTCATTGATCTTGCTCTGTCTGCTTCGTTTTATTAAATCATTTACTCCACGTCCTGGGGACAATGCGTGACTACACTATTAAGGCAAATTTGGTAATATGGACATGCCATGCTAAGTCACGAGGAGGTTGGCTCAACTACCCTTCCTTAGATTGATTTTTGGTGGGGATACAGTGGACTTTTAGCTGTGGTTACTAAAAACACATTCTTAAGACAGGATGTAAATACCAACACACACACACTATATTAGCTGTCTAAAAAGAGCTGTAGTAATTTAAATGATTGTCAAAGAATGAAAATATTAAGCTATAGTAATGTTAATAGTTTAATTACATTAGCCACAACCACGACAACCACTAATCAGCTCCTTTAGGCCTTGGGGACTTATGATGGAAAGAAACAGCTAGACAAGAAAACATGAAAAAGATAAACTATAGAAGGGGCCACTAAAACTTTTGCTTAAGGTCTTAGCAATTCAAAGTAAACCTACATAAGATAGAATTCTACTAATAAGTGCCATTTGCTTGATTTTTCTCCTTCTAGGCATCAGTCTTGATAGGAATATTTAAGGAGAACTCAACCCACAGAAGAAATACTATCTGATCAGTTCTTTACCTTGAGATCTTATATATTGTATGCACACTTGCATACAATTGTAGCAAGATAAGAGAAAATTCACTCTTAGATGTGCAAAGAAAATTTAATTGCTGAAATTTTCTCTTAGTCTAATCTTCCTCAGGAGCCTCTCATTGTCAACAGGGAAAAGGAAATATTTTCCAATCTCATAAGTATATTCTATCTGGTAATTCAATTTCAGTGTTGCAGATGTCCCCTTCCTTCCACTATTTCTCCAAAATGATGTGTGGTATATAAATGAAAAACCCTCATCGCACCCTGTTCCCTAGTTGTGGATGTGAACGAAAAAGGGGCACCACAGCATACCACACAACCTCAGTGACCAAAAGTAACCACAAAAAATTTTATAACCTGATCATAAATTCCTAACTAGGCAGATCATGGCGGGTAATGATGTGCTAGACCTACAACTACCACAGTAAAAGGTGAATCTTTACCTTATGTGATCCCTGTTCATTGTTCCTGTGCTTCTAGAATAATATACCTTTGAAATACCAGGGTAATCTTTTCTAGGCTCCTCGGAGGTGTAACCACCCTCATGGGAGCACATGAACCAAATCACCTCATTGTCATCTTGTTGCATGCATAGCATCTCTCTTTACTGTAAATGTTAAATGCTGACCATCTTGTACCCACCCCACCTCCAATGCAAAAGAAGTATGTATCTCTCCATTTTACTTTTGATCCAGTCCTAGAGATTTCTCAGCTTTGCTTTCTCTGGCTTCCTCAAGCTACCAACAATGGATTTCATATAACCTTCCTTATGATTTCTTCTTTGATTCTAAGTGTATAAAATGAATTGCAAACCTGTCATTCTCTGGAGCATTTTCTCAATCCATTGAGATCTTGTTTCTGGGCATGTCCTCAGTTCGGCTCAAATAAACTCTTATAAAATGTTTGTATAGGTTTGCGCCACCTGGCATTGACATGGAAAAGGATAGAGGCCGTACGTTTTGGACCCTCATACTTTCTGAGTGAAGTGGATACTCTGGGTGGTTCCCTGGACTAGTGACGACTGAAGTAAAACTGATCCTCCCTGACATGTTGGCTCCTGCCTCAGCAGTTCACGGTCCCAGATATTTGTCCCAGCCAATGAGTCCCCAATATATGGCCGCCTCTTTTTTCCAACCCCAGACCCCTGCTTGTCCATGTGCTCTGCCCACCTTCATAGGAGCACATAGGGACTTCTAAATTTCTCATCTACTGCACTGCACATTCCAGGCTACTGTAGGGGTCACATCTATCTAGGGACCACCATCTAGCAAATGTGCTATTTTCCCCATGATGCTGAAACAACTCCAAGTTTTGAAACCTTCACTTACTTTACTCTCTTCTTACCTTTGTTCTTTATTTCCTCCTTGTTAACTTGAATATTTCTACCATGGCCCCACTTTGACTTTCCATCTTAACAAAGAGAAAGCAAGGACATAAGAATGCTTCCATGTTCTGTTTTCAACTCCCTTCTTCACACAAATCACTTGGGGTAGAAGAGTTGGGCTTTTCACTTTTTTCCTTTGGCATGGGTTTCTCTTAAGTAAAACTCTGTGTTTACATCAGCCAGACTTTTGACATGAAGGAATCTAAAGATATTTAAGAATCCTCTTCTCTTTCCTCACAGAATCTGGCATTCCAAAGTGCAGCATTGACACCCAAAGGCTATTGATGATGTCATCTTTGTTATAGGTGATAAGACATGGCTGAGCCTTAGTGGCAAAGATTGTGGGAGAACATGATTTAGTAGGGAAATGAACTATATTGGTTTCGTCCCACTAAATCTCATCAAACCTCAAATATAAACTCATTAATGTGAGGTTTTGATAGAACCTTCCAGCTTCTTCTCACCAAGTTTCTTGTGAAAATTAAGTGGTATAATTCAGATGCTTGCTGGTTTTCGGTAAGTTTTTTTTTTTTTTTTTTTTTCTTTCCTAATTTTGATACTTTCCTGTACTTCATGTCAATTTTGTTTGTTGCCAGTCTGCAACTCTGAATCTGAGGTCCCTCGTTTCCTTCCCTTATTCCCCTCTCTCCTCATTCTACTCTTTATTTCTTCGTTAATTTTCATTAAAATAATATTTTAGTTCCACGTGTAAAAATGGTGCCTGCCACTTACGGGATATTCTTAACTACACAAAGATACAAAACAAATAAAAACATCTGTACTCTAATTGCCAGTGTGTACTCTCCTAAACTGTGTTCTCCTCACTCAGCAAGTAAAATCAAAGTTGTTTTCAATTCTTTCGCAGAGAGGCATAACCTAAGTTAAAATGGCTTCCATACATTAGGAAGCAACACAGATTTTTGACACTTCCTAGAAAACAGTATTACTATATTAGCTGCTCAGTTAATGTTCCTCTTCCTCTATTTCCTGCTAAGTACACATATGAAAACTTGCAAGATGGATTATAATATTTAGAACTAAAAACAATTTCATTAAAATGCTGCTGTCAAACATGCTTGCATACATATATGTGTTTCAGCCAAAATTATTCTCTCAACCTTGCAGGGATTTACCTTTCTTCATAGGTCTCTTGTACTAACGTGTATTTTTTTATGCACGGAGATCTTAACATCCCTAAGCAAACAATTCTTCCACGGGTATTACAAACTGAAAAGGCATAAGGTGAACACTGAGCTGTCATGGAGTTGATAACTGCAGAGCTCCCCAAAACCTCTCCTTGGAAAAGGAGCCTGGGGAGCTGACATTCAGACCTCTGACGAGGGAGTCCTGCCCAGCTGATATTGCTGTCTCTAAAAAGTCACCGTGAGGCTGATTCTGTGAGGGCTGAAAATGCTGCAAACTAGTAGTTACTGCAGCTTGAATGAACTACTGCTTCCAAGGTAAAGAGATGTTGCTAGAAACAGTGTGACCAGGAACAGGAAGCAAAATCAGAAACAGGAAGTCAATAAGAAACTATGCCCTTTCTTCCTCCTCCAGCCGTGGAGGCTTGGTTTAGCACCCCCAATCGGCAGAGCCTGTCAGGGAGCAGCTGGCAAAGCAGACATGCGGTTTACTGAGAAAAAAGAAGTAGCTTAATAGTTGGCTTATTCAGCTATACTACAAATTTCTATAGAGTCAGAATAATTTCATATGTATATATAATAAATATGCAATTTCCGTTATAGTACCTACAATAATATGAATGGGGACAGTGGGTGTTTAATTCTTAAAAGATTAATTAATAGTCAAATACCCATTTTACACTGTGATTATACATTTATTTTGTCCCAAAAGATGCTTAAAGAATTATCCGTTTTGATTTATTCATTTGTTAATATTGAGATGTATTTATTTGTTCATCTAATTCTGAAAAATTAGCAATATTATATGCAAAGCTCTGGTCTGAAGGAATGTAAACTAAGTGATAGCCTAAGAAAAGTGCAGTTATTAAAGAAATCTGTCACCACACATAGCTATATCATGCACTGAAAATCTAATGTGAATAATGTTATGATTTGTCTTGTGTTTTGTTTTTTTGCTGCAATATCCTATCACATCACCCCTCCTATTCAACCTCCACTCCCTACAAAGAGGCAGCTGTGAGTAAAAGGTACTGATGTAGTTAATGAAATATCACGTGAAAGGCGTGGTCAATACATTGTTCCTACTTGAAGTCCCAGTATCTAGCGCAACAGTAACAAGTTGTATAACTTTGACAAGTCATTTAATTTTCTGCAGTCTCAAATCAGGAGGCTTACTGATGTCTCCCGCCCCCTCTCCTTCAGAAGCCACATTCTTTTCGGTTAAATAGAAACGGGACAATATACAATCACATCATCAAAGGGCTAACACATCTCTGTTCTCCTCACAGTCATGCATAAGCCGTGTATAAAAATGAGAAACACAATGATCATCTCTTGATAAATTAAGCAGCGTTTTCTGGACACCTGCATTCTCCTGCATCTCCTCCTCCCTCCAACAGCTCACAGATGTGCACCCTTTGTTTCTGCCAACAAGTCAGTCAACAGGAGCAAGCTGATTCAGTGGCGGAGAGGATCAACCCCTTGCTGCCCTTTAGACTAACAAGCTCCTGCCCTTCTCCATTTTCTTCAGTGGGCTCTTTTTCTGCCTGAAAAGCTTTCCCTCTGCAGTTGTTTCCACACTTTCCTGAAGTCCCTGCTCAACGGTCAGCCCCTCAGAAAGACCTTTCAGTTCCGTGCTATCTCAATCCCACCATCACCTCTGTCTGCCTTCTCATCCTGCGTCATGCTTGTCCAGCACACTTCGCAGCATCTGACGCCGTCTTTATGTATCGCTGCTTCCTGTTGGTGGTGTGTCTCCCCTGGGAAGTGTGCTTAAATGGCAATAGAAATTGTGTCCCCTGCACTTCTGAGCCCCCAGAGGAGTGGCTGACACAAAGGAGGTGTCAATAGTATCTGTGTGATGGGTTTTTCTCCCCATTCTATTTCTTTTATGTCATAATTCTTGGGTAATTTCAACCAACGTTAATTCAATTACTACATTTGCTTGAAACTGTGCTAGGAAGTGACAATAAAAATGAGTCTGATACAGATTTTGTCACTTAAGAATGTGTGACCTAGACACTGAGTATATCAATTTGTCATTTGAATAGCTTCCATTTCATTCTCCAAAAAGCGCCACAGATGAGATTTCAAAGGGTCCAAAGGTGTACTAGAACCCTACTGGTTACAGGAGACCGAAACCAAGCCCACATTTGCTTAAGCAAGAGGGAGAGTTTATTCAGTCAAACAATTGAAAAGTCCAGTCTTCCAACTGGATTCAAATGCCCACATGATGTCATCAACAACCTGTCTTTTTCTATTTCTGTCTGTGCTTTTCTATGTCCAATCTTAGGCAGCTGGTCCCGCAACAAGTAACAAAAAAAACCAAAAAGCAAACAACAACAACAAAAAAAAAAACAAAGGAGCTCTAAGTTTATACTCTGTTGGCAACAGGGGGGTGTTTCTCCCCAAAAAATTCCAGGAAGACTCTCATTGGTAAGGTTTAAGTGATAAGTAATAAGCCCACCCCTGAACCCATTATATTGACCATTTGGTCAGGTCCAGCTATGGGTTTCACCTTTGACATTGGGATGAGTTTATGGTCTGAGAATTGGTAAGTATCAATTTCATGAGAAATCAGTGGGGGGTCTTTTGCTTTGTGTTTTGTGTGTTTGTTTGTTTTACTAAGTATGCTACCGGGGGTACAAAGTACAGATCTTTACTACAAACTCTGTATTTACAACACAATCTCTGCATATCACATGCTCACATTTTCTTCAGCTTCTCAGTTGTATCTCAGAGAAGCTATTAAGGAAAGAGGAATATTACCTACGTGGCAGAAAAGGAACATAAGATTATTCCATCTGTTATGCTCCACAAAAGAGTAGAAAATTCTACACAGACAGTTTGCCACTAGGAAAAGATCTTCGTTCTCCAGATAAAAAAAAAAAAAATTATGTATAAAGTAAAATATAGATTTTGTAAAGAAAGATGAGATTGTTAATGCAGATATAATACTCAATTGTTGCTTAAACACAGAAATTTGGGGGCAATGCATTTTCCTGTTGGCATGGGCCAGTGTAATGTGTTGGTGGCAGACTCAGTCCTGTCATGTTTTTATTGTTTACCTTCCCCCTCCCTAAAATACACCCTCTTCACCTACTCAAGGCAATATCAATAGCTATGATACATTACACATCCATAATGCTAAAAGCCAAAAAGTATGACTAATACTCTAAAATGTATTAGTATGTATGATTTAAAATACTTCACATATATGAAATCATTGAATCCTCTCAACAGTGTTGAAAGTAGATGCTATTATTAACCCCATTTTATCCACAGGAAAACTAAGCCAGCAAGGTTAAGCAACTTGTCCAAGTTTGCACAGCAAGTGAGTGCCAGAACCAGAGTTTAAACCCACATCAGCATTGCCAAGGAACTGCTTAAGTCTTATGTCATGACGAAGACACCTCTGATTTTTCCCGCCCACATTTATTGCTGTATTCTCTACTTCATGGTATACTTAGTACTGTGTAATACAGTTAACATTTTTGTGTTACCCTTAACCTATAGTACTTTCCTTTGTTATACCTCATATTCTTTCCCCCTAGTTAGTTCAATGCTTGCTTATCTTGTCTAGTCAACTCTAGAGGTAAGTAAAGAAGCAATAACTTGGTTTTGAATTTATTTATTCCGTCTCCCAGCAACCAACATGTTGCTAGGTATATGATAGCTACTAAATATAACTACATATATATAATACATATATATGTATATATGTTTTATACACACACACATATATATACATACATACACACATATATGAATTAACTTTGCTTATTGCAAAGTCCTTTATTTTTAATCATAAAGATACAACTTTGGTGTTTTTCAGAAATGTAATGAATTCTCACTTCCCTTCTATTAGAGTATCTTCTAAATGATCCTCCACAGTTTCTGAAGTTATGGAAGAATAAGGGAGTAATGTCACCTAAGGAAGTGAGTATATTTTACGTGACACAAGTACGGACAGCTACTTAGAATGATGTTGGGTTTTAAAGGTGGGCATCCAGATGCGAGTGAAGAGAGGAACTACAGACTGTATGTCCAAAAAGGGCTGGGACCATGTCTGTATTGTCAGCGCTCAGTGTTGTGTCTCACACAGAGTAGGCCCTCAATACCTTTATTTATTTATTTTTTGGTCAAACAAACAAACAAACAAACAAATAAATAAATAATTCCTTCCCTAGAAGAGAGAGGTGGTGGTGCTGGCGGCAGTCGTGTTGTATTTTAAACGAGGTGTATGGGTGCTTCTGTGCAGACCCACACACACACACATCAGGGTACTGGGCTGCAAACAACAGGACCCATTCTGGCTACTTGAAACAGAAAATAAATTTATTAAATGACATGGAGCCCAAGGTAAAATGTGACGTGGGTACATGTGAGTGGAACAGCCAGCACCCCAGCTGCAAAACAGACTGGAAAAGTGATGTCTGGCTTCTCCCTGAGTGAACTGTGGGATTCCAACACAGGAAATTTTCCATACCTGAGAAAGCCTTCCAAAAGTTGCTGGGCTCTGCATTATGATGGATTATTATTATTATTATTATTTTTTTTACCTCTTCTAGAATTTTTAGAACATAGAGAAAATAACCATCCTTATTTTAAGGTGGTAATGATTTTCAACGAAGGTTTATGATTTCTCAAAATGGACAAACATCTTGATAGTGTAGCTTGAAACATACATAGTCCAATCTGTGGAGCTGACTTTGATCTAAGGGGTTGAACTCTGATTCTGAGGAGTGATTTACAAATAAAGCCAAACTAAATCAAACACAAATGCGAAACCAAACCTGACATCCCCTCAAAGTAAATATGATGATGATGGTTATACATTCTCTGCTTAAAGACTTGATAAAAATCACAGCTTCTGACTCTTGCAACACTTTGTTAAGAAAGAAAAGTATTTTGATAGTTTGCTTGACAGGTTTAAAGCTGCAGTCAGAGATTTGCTTCTCCATGTGGTGAGTTTTACATGCCAGGATCTGCTACATAAAGGTAGCAAAGAAATGCTGCTGAACACCAATTACAGGTACCTGTCAACACACAGACCTTGGAAGGAATAACTCATGTATAATTGGCTATGTTTTGCTCTCTAAGTGTAAGAAGTCTAAGAAGTTATAGGGGGGAAAAAAAAAACTTGGCTCAATCTAATTGCTCCAATTCCAAAACAATTCAATAGTGTAATACATACATGAACTTTTCTTTGGGGAATAAACTGTTGAGGCTCTTCATTATTTTTCCAGGGGTTCTAGAATCATTATCCTGGCTATTTGAGAACAGAAGTGAACTCACAGAATATTGGTCATTTACTCATCTTTTATGATTAAAATAAAAAATTTAAATCACCCAAATCTCATTATATGAAATTTAACTATGATTTCTATCCCTATTAAAAAGACTTTGTTTATCTTTGTTTTATAATTAAACAATTTGATTATACACACCCCAAATTCTTCTGAACAACACCTAAAGATTTCATAATGTAATCAGATACATTATCTTGTAAAATATGATATACTTGTAAAGTATGTTGGGAAATTGGGATGAAACATTCCATGTTAGCTTGTATTCCTAAAAAAAAGGGGGGAATTTTCTTAACACTTAGATGACCAACTCCTAAAATGAAGAATCTAAGACCTTTCTCTATTGTATCTTAATTCAAATTAGATCCTTTATCTTTTAGATATGGCTGCCCAGTGCCTCCAGACTTACTACACTTTCAGTATGATTTCTACTCTGTTGCCAGAATTATCTTTCTAACATAAAATCCTCACATTGTAACATCAAAATGTCAGTGGCTTCCCCTTGTCTATAAGATGAAATTTAATATTTTAAAAGACTCTTAACATACTTCAGTTTTCGTTTTATAGCTCCATTTCTTGAGAGTGCAAAATGTACATCCAATAGGCCAGTACACCCCAAACTTTCCTGGTCTCTGTTGATACTCTGTTTGTTTTTTTTTGTTTTTGGTGGCAATGTTCCTTTACCTACGATATTTTCTCTGGCTGGCATGCTATCATAAATTATAATAATAATAGTGACAAACATTAACTGAGCATTTTCTATCTCATACCAAGTGCTAAACTGCACATAGATTCTCTCTTTTGATTTAACATTCCCTACAAATAGCCTCACTTCCCAGATATGAAAGCAGAGGCTTGTATGGAATAAGTTAAATGAACGGTCAGAGGGCTTTCCCCACATCAATGAATAAAATAATCTGTCATTTTGGAGAGTATGATTAAAATCAGACCCAAGGAACATGACTTTATGTTTGAGAAACATGTGCATTAGTAATACACAGTCCTGGGAAAATTACTTGCCTTTTGTGGGCCTTGTCCTCTGTTGTTTTTTTATTTTTATTTTTTACATCTGTGCAATGAAATAATCCTATTGTGACTCCTTTGACTGGGACTCCCTGCCACCCACTTACATCGGCAGGCTAATGAGGCAATGAGCTTACAACAGATTTCAAATATCAAGTGCAATGTAAATACATGCAAAATAATGCATCTGTCTGTTTCATTCCATAAATCCAACCATTCCACTTTTTAGCTGAGTGAGGGTAGAGAGAGGCCAGAGGTGTTATATCAGTAGAGATCCCACCACACGGAAAGTGTGGGCAAAAGGATTCCTCCTGCCCCTTTCTGCTCCTGCGAGGCAGATTGAGTTTCCCTGCCAACACTTGTGAATTCTATCTAGCCATAAGGAGCAGGTGCGGTAGATAATCAGAGGTATAAGCTTCCATCAGCTACCTGGGGGTGGGAAGCATTTCCTCCTGAACTCGAGAAATTCTATGGGAATCCATTAGAATCCATCAGAATTTCCTGTTTGATATAGTAGTAACCCTCTTGGCAATTTGAAGCCCTTCCGTGACTATATTCAGTGCAAGAAGATACCTCCTGAGAAAGAGATCCTACTGTTAGGTCCCCAAGTTACAGACATTCTACTAGAATTATAAAACAACAATGACAATAACATTATTTTTGAATCAGTGAATGAGGGGTAGCTAAATTTTACTGAGCGCTTACTACGAGTCACGTTCTATTCTAATTATTTTGCATGCATTTACACTTAGGTAATCCTCATTATAGCCCTACGGAGGTAAATACTAGAATAATTAAGCTCATCTCATTTTACTAATAAGGACAGGGGCACAGAGAAGTTAGGCAACTCGCTCAAAATCACACAGCTAGTGAGTGGCAGAATTAGAATTTAAGTCAGGCAGTTTGGCTCCAAGTTTTCCTCTTTAAAACTGATGATGAAGTGACCTAAGTTGGACAAAGTGACCTCTTCAGAACCTCTGTCTAATAACATAGAGAAACTATCTGGCAGATTTTTTTTTTTTTCTGAAAGACCAGAAATCAAGCAATCATTAGCACAGAACCACTTTCTTGTCTTCTTATTAATCTGTTGAAGCATAAAACACTGGTTGTTTTGTTGAAATGTCCTGTTTACTTATTTCTCAGTGAATGGGATCCTCTTAATAGGTCCTGGTTCTGCAGGAAATTGTGTGAGCTGAAATTCCCCAAATAGAGCAGAATCATTTCGTCATTATCACATACAGTGATACCATTATTGGTCATTTGAAATGAAACATTAAGCTAAACAAATCTGTTTTATTTTCTCAACAAAAAGTTCCCTGTATTCCAAATAGAATTTGACCCATGAGAGACTATAGCGGAAAACAGGGGAAGAATAATTAGAATGATTAAAATGCTTAAGGATGCAATCTAAAACCTGCCAACTTCTCTACCTTAACCTAATAGAAAACATGGAAACATTTATAAGTTTGTAATTATCAAGTGTTTGCACAGCACACAGGTATAATTTTTCGTGGACTATAAGTTAACTTGTTTCAAGGCTACTTGCAACATGCTTCTACATGAAATATTCATCTTTATCAAAATGATAATGCTACTCAGACCAGCTAAATATTAACAGGCAATAAATGAGAAAATCAAGTAAATTCATCATGAGGTATGAAAAAAAAATGCCGTATAGTCACAGGATAAAAAGAGTGATGCCTCACTGTTCTACCTTTCACAGCTTTTGCTCTAAGCCAGGGGTGTCCAAACTGCGGCCCGCGGGCCGATCCATTTTTAATTTGCCCGCAGCAAATTCCCAAAATATATTTAGTTTACTTAACTAAACCAGGTGAGGCAATACGTACTTCACTTTGAGTGAGTGGCCCGGCTGTTTGTGTATTTTACCGCATATGGCCCTTGGTGAAAACCGTTGAAAAAAGTTTGGACACCCCTGCTCTAAGTGATTAAAAATAATAGGGTTCAGACTTTGGACATCATTCACTAGTACTATTGTATAAAATTTGAATAAGCCCCATGAAGAAATAGGTTTATGTTTAAATTATTTGTTTCAGATTCTTGTATTTCTTTATATATGGTAGAAAATATATATCCTACCATTTTATAAATATTATAATGACAGTCTTTAATCTATCTTGGTTCAAAGGTAAAATTCTGTTTTATAAAGCTGCCCGTCTATCACAGAATGTCAACATCTACTTATTAAGCATCTACCATGTATGTCGTGTATGGGGTTAGACATTGGGGTACAGTGGTGAACAAGAAATATGGTGTATGCGCTAATGTACGTTTTCTTGTTACACAACACTATGGTTAGGTAGATAGAGTTCTACAAGACCTGTTCAATGTGACTTAATGATGATGTGATGAGATGAAGCGTATGCTTCCATCTGAATACCCAGATGCAACACAATAATAATTTCCACACTAACTCTCACAGAGCCCACTCTCTCACTATAACCAGAATCAGTATATTGGGTTTCCACTTGCTGTTTTGTCTAAAAACGAATTCTGGAAAACCAAGATGAAACGTCAAAGAAGACAGGTTATGCGGCAATGGTATGTTTTTAATCAAGGTATAAAATAATTGTACCATTATGGGAGGGAAAGGTATCCAGAAGTAGGAGTCAGGATGTCAACAGACGGCACATGTCAATTTAGTGAGTTGAGCCAAGTCAACTCAGTGACAGACTGGCAGTCACTTACTAAATGACTGAACAATGGCTGGAAGATTAATCATGACAGTGTGAGGCAGTGCAGAAGGAGCATTGGACTCAGAATGAAAAGACACAAGGTCCAATCCTGGATTTGCCATTTGTTGAGCGGTTTTGTTTAAAACTCTTAATCTTAGAGAGTCCCAACTTTTTACCTAAAAAAAGTGGTGGTGAGGGGAAGTATGATAATTCCTGTAGCGTTTTAAAGATCAAATAAGATAATATACCTAAAAGTATTTTATAAACCATAAAGTCTGGTTAAAATGACAAACAGAAAATTGCTACCAAATGAATTGACTATTTTCTAAAGGTATGACAGATACCATTTGAAGATAGTCTGCTTAGTTCTCCCACGGCATGCAGAGACTTCCTTTATGAATCTCTAGAAGGCAGAATTAAGACCAGTGAGTGGAAACACTGGGAGAATTGTTTTTCATATAACATTAAAAGAGATTTTTCAGGAACTAGAGCAGTCCAACAATAGAATGAGGAGGGCCAGGTAGAGAAGTAAGAAGCTCCATCAGTTGTAAACAGCTTTGAAAAATTACTGTACTGAATGGAGATTCATCTAGGTGTCCGCAAGTCTCTTCCAACACTAAAAGTCTGGCATTATTTCACTGCTGTTGGCTGCTGTCGGCGGGACATGAGCTTTGAGTGAAGTGCCCAGTGGCAGAGATGGATTTCTACTATCTTTCTCATAATAGACACTTGTTGACAATCGTCCCTCATATTATGACTTGGTTGTTGTGCAGCATTCAGTCATGGGGCAGAGGCGAGCTGGGCTACACAAGAATCCAAACCACGTCCCAGGCCATCACAGCACTCTGCTCTGACTGAAGCCACTTTCCATGTGGTCACACCCAACGGCCTTTGGTGTTTTCACTTACTGATCCATGATTTGGATGGTCCCTGGAGACAGAGCCTAATAATTATACTACTTAGCCACCTCTAGGTGCTGTGATTTTTCTGGTGCAGTGATCCTTAAACTTTTTACAGATCTTTTTGGCAGCCTGATGAAAGCTATGGCCCTCTTCCTAGAAAAATTCATGCTCATACATACACACAAAATTTTCCATATAAGTTCAAAAACGTATCCCTTGACTTTCTTCTGGGGATTAATATACCACAGTTCTAGAACCTTTGACTGGGAGCTTTGCTTGGAAATTGAGCAGACGACACATCCACCCAATCCCCAGACTGTAAAGGAAACCAGGGGCCCACCAAAATACTCAGCACTGTCTCCAATATAAACTCACATTTCCAGGGAAATGGTCAAAGTCAGGTTAAAAGTAGGCCACTGTTCCTAAAAAAAGAATGACCAATGAAAAATGCTCGAGTTCATTTCTATCAGAGTTATGCTCACAACTTGAGCCTTTTCTTAAAACAGGGGAGCATGCAAGTGGGAATAGCTATACCCCCTATTTTGATTTATGGCTCCGAGAATTGATACTCTACACTTTCCATTCCAGAATATTGATAACTAGCTGAGTTCACAGGCAGACCCAATTCCCTTAAACCAGATTGATTTTCATTGCCTTCATTCACTTTCCCTTCTCCGCTTTGATGTTCTACTTACTGTTGAGCTGGAATGCTAAATTACAGGTAGACACAGCCACACGTGAGGGTCTTATAGACGAGGCCTTAATGACCACCGTGTGCCCAGATAATTTGGCCCCGTGATCAAAATCAGACCTTTTACAAGTTCTTTCCAACCTGAGGCCATGTGCTTGCCTTTCACCCCTCCTCATCAATGCAGGGCCACGGTTTGCAAAATATCCTATTTCTTTGATTTTATTTTGTGGTTTCAAAGGTAGGAAAGAATTCCACCTAGTTTGAAATTACAGCTAACTGCAGGTAAAGAATGTGACTGTGTGTGTGTGCTTTGGTCCGCGAGAGCCAAGGATAATATAAGGATAATTAAAATGTCTGCACCAATTGCGGCCATTGTGTCTGGGTTTAGGTCTCATTAGGGAGTGAACCTTGCTGATGGGCCTTTGTGTGTGGGCCTCATGTCCAGAGCGAGGATCAACAAGCTGGTGAGTGGGCTGGCACTGCCAGGAGGTGTGGGCGCAGACACGGAACCTGAGATCAGGTTCTGAAAGTTCATGAGGCAACTGCCTCCATTTATTCTCGGTTCTTGAAACTCCACAGAAAAGAAAAGCCTGAGTGGGGCAGTGCGTAGGAAACAGAGCAGACTACAGTGTTCCCCTTAGGCCTTTGTGAATCCCTGAATCTCCTCATCCCGGTGCTGAGTCCCAGGCTCTAAGAGACCCATGGTTTATAAGGAGCAGGTTGTTATCCATTCATTTGTTGATCAAGAAATCAACTTAGTAAGTCACAAGCATCCTTTATAAAAAAATTTTTTAAAATACGTACGAACATGCATACTGCGAATGTAAATAGATTAGAAAAAATATCAGAACACGGCATAATAAGTAGGAATGTTCTATAAAATCTTCATCTCAATTATGTTCATACTTATATTTGTATATGTGGGTGTTTGTAATGTAAATGGATTTCTATGGAGTGTTGGTCCAAAAACTTTGAAAGCCACGCTTCAGAAGCTCAATTAGGAGGGCAAATGCCTGTCTTTACCCTGCATCTGATGGCCATTTCCGGTGTGAAGGGAATGGAGTCACTCCTTCTGCAGTCAGGTTGGTTCTTTTAAAGGAAGTTGCTCCTAAGTTGAGTGAGTTCAAACGGCCATCCTCACCTCTTTCCCTCCTTCTTTCCCTGAGACTACTTCTGTTGATTAAAATCCAGCCTCCACACCAAAGGCCCCTGTCAGCCTGCTCCAACAACCCCCTTCCTCCCACTCTTCCTTCCTTTCCTCTGGCCTTCCTCTGTTGGAAAGCTGGAATGAATATTTCAGGAAGTCAGGAAGGTTTAGGAGTCAAGACAAACTGCGGTTGAATGTAGAAATTGTGGCAACTAAGCAACAAAGGTGGATAAAATACCCCTCCCCGCGGCACCTTGCACAAACATTCCCATCCTGGAGAGGCCCTCGTCACCTCATACTTTGGTTACTGCCGGAACTCCCAGCTCGCTCCCTGACTCTGGTCCCTCCTCACACAACTCCGTCCTGCCCATAGGTGCCAAATTAACGCTTTGAAAATATTGTTTCATCGTGTAACTTTCCTGCTCAAAATCATCTAAGGTTCCCATCACCTCCAGGTCAAATCTGAACTCCACAGCCTACCATTCTGGACTGTCCACAATCTCGCTTCAATGTTTCTGGCTAAACTCACTTCTGGATGCTTCTCAGCTTGAAGCCAAGCCATTCCCTGCTCAACCTCCGTGCCCAACTTCTCTTTATCCAGTCTTCCTATCTTAACTCACATCGATCGCTCTTCAATCTGAACACGTGCAAATTGATCTGTATCATTTCTTTGAAATCCTTCCATGTAATCTCATCATAGTTTTTTGTTGATTTTATATCAATGTCTCTGATCTCCCCAAGTACTCAAAGGCAAGTTAATCAAGGGCAAAATCTCCTGCCATGCCTTTTTTGCCTATGAAGATGTTATATGATATTAATCAATAGCTAACACTGAGCATCACCTAAAACTGTTAAAAATGCATTATTTAAATTTCAAATATGCATTGTTTCATACATTCTTTATAGATGAGGAAAGAGAAGCTAAGAGGAAGAGCCATGAGTAAAACCAAGAGCTAGCTATCTCTTCAGAGAGACAAGAACTGTCTATCTCTTTGGATAGACAGCCCGTATTCTCACCCATTGCCTTAGAGCTTACAGAATAGTGGTTCTTAAGCATTTTCAAGGCTTGCAGATTCCTTCAAGAATCAGATAAAAGCTATGGAACTTCTTTCCAGAAAAACGCATGTATCGCACACTGAATGCTTACATTCAATTTCTGGGGTCATGGACCTCAAAGGCCCAGCTTTGGGTCTGAAGTGCCCATGGACCCAGCTTAGTCATTTCTGTAATGATCATTATATGATATGACACATTCAAATAAATGGTTTTTTGCAGTGTCCTCATAAATCAACACTCATTGTATAAGCAAACTTTTACAGTATCACCCTAGAAATTTGGAGACTTCTATAATGTGAATGGGCGATATGATTGAGTATGTGTGTGTGTGTGTGTGTGTGTGTGTGTGTGTGTGTGGACACACGTGCACATCTTCTCATCTTATCTATAAACACATGCAAGCAAGTCTTCTGTAACTTCAGTCTCATCCCCCATTATAAAAAGGAGGAGTCTTACGAGGTAGATAAGGCAATTTAGCATTATCCCCATTTTGATCAAGGGGGATAAACTAAGAGAGGTTATTCGGTCTACCTAAGTTCACACAACAACTCAGTTCTCTCCCTCATCACTGGACCTTGTTGAAAATCAATATTCTCTATCCAGGCACCAGAACCATTAAAGGTAGATTATTGAACCAAGGCAAAGCTGAAAGCAAAGAAATTGGAATTTGATGTTAAAAACCATTAACCGTAAGTAGTAACAGTGGTGCCTTAACCACGATTCCAGATGCCTGGCCTCCATATTGTCACCTGCAGGTGACGGCTGTCAATGTCTGCAGCCCATACAGGACAGCGAAAGTGCTTTTTGAGAAGGTGTGATGGCTGTTATGACACCTACATGTGGTAAGTGAGTCCATAAATGTCAACGTGCCTCTCAACGTAAACTGGGTTTTCAGGTCAAAATCACCTGGTTTACTCCACATTTGCATTCTGGTGTAATAAGTATATTTAACCACTAGGAAAAAAAGAATATCAGTGGCAGTTTATTTATAGCTCACTTCTGGCTTTTCAAAGTCTCAGTTTCCAGAACCCCTTACATTTTCTGCCCCATGAATGCTTAATGAGTTCCAGTTGAAAGAGCTATAGTTGCACATTCAGGCTATTAAAAAATAAAAAAAGGGGAAAAAGGGGGGAAAAGAAACCTGATAAGTATCTTTCCCCCAGCTACCAGGACTTGTAGCTGATCTACCCTCCCCCTTTTTCCTCTCTCTTGGCAAATGTTGGCAAATATGCTAGCAGTTGGACAGGACTGCTATGTTTTTAAATCCTTTTAATCCTCTTTATAGTAACAGAAACATTTGAGGCTGATCTTTGAAGACTTTGCAGAGAGCCGAACACCTGCATTCCCCATGCTTTGTGCTAACAAACACCCAGGCTGAGCCTAATACAGTTGGGCCAGCTCGGAGCTGTCCTGGAATCCTCCCAGAGTAATGAGGGTCTCTCTTCCCCTCTGACCTCGCCTTCCCCCACTTAAACCTGCTCTGGTAAAGGCACCTTTGCCCTCTGACCCTCCACAAATGGCTCAATGAATCACAGAAGGCCTCATAAAAATAATTTGTTGATACGTCAGGACGTAGAAAAAATGGAGTTGATCCTCCTTTGGAAATGGCTCCTATCACTAACATAACGTTTTTTCCTTTTATTCAGTTGTTAGAAAAGTTGATTATCCAGGATTAAAGCCAATGTTGATGACAGTCTCACAACCACGTAGAAAAAATGGGAATCATTCAACTCTCCTCTATTCTTGTCCTCAAATAATGAAACAAAACAAAGGTTGCTCACAACCCCTCGTATATTAATTGAAATCTGTTCACACAATTAGGTGTTTATCTCTCTCAAGGTAGGGATGGTGCATGCCCCCTACCATTTATACCTAAGCTGTCTTCTATTTGGTCGACTACAAATAACGTTAGTGTGTAGAAAATCCTTATCTCACTGCAAACCACCTTGACACTGAAAAATCCGTATTTACTTAAAGCATGCCTATATGAATTACTATTGAGTCACAAAATGATTCACTCTAACATTGTTAGATGGAAAAACACTCTCGTGTTAAATATATTTGATGAAAAGAAATATGTGCAGAGTTTTTAGAGAAACAGCCAGTGTATACATGAGAGACGTCTCAAGGTGGGGTTATTCCACACATCAGCACAAAACAAAAAGACACACATTACTGAGAACAATGGAGAACCCACACATATATGTCTCAAGTCCCCTTGTAAAAATAAGTATATTCTTGGATTTTTCTCAGCCTAATTATGGCATTTGGATTCAGCAACTGCCACTAGTCCACCCAGGTCTCTGGGGCCCAACCCAAAGCTGGCCATGGACGCTAAATGTCCATTCCATCTACCTTTCAAAGTCAACACAAATGTTGCCTCTGACTGAAATGTATCCTTCCTCCCTGCCCCCAGTTTAAAAAAAAAAAAAAAGTTCCTCTTCTGTTTGAATTACTTCCAAGTCTCCCACAGGCCTTCATAAGCCACCATCTGGGGCACCTGCTGCCACCCACGGACACCGGGTTTAGGTGGTGGAGCGTTTTTCAAAGTGAGTTGATGACAATTTTTAAATCTGCATTTTGACAAGCTTGAACAACTGCGTTTTCCTATGCATTCAGATCTGCCGCTTCTCTGCTGGTTGGTTAAGTTGGGCGCTAAGAAAAGACATAAACGGCACAGAAGCTCCCGCACTCACACCTAGTGCTTTTGTAACCATGATGTTGTTACTCACTGGTGTTGCTGACGTGTATCAAAGGCAAATGCTTTGTTTCTAAGATGTATAGCCATTTTTTCAACTTATTCTAGCTAACAAAGGGCAAGGTTTGCACTGATGCTGAAAATCACTTGAATTCAGTCAAAATACTTACTTTCAGATAGTGTCACATCTCAGTATTTTTATTCTACTTAAACAGGATGATAAAATGACTGGTTTTCCTTTTCTTCATGGGCTCTTCTCATCATACTTCCCGGGGTGATGGGTGAGGATGGGAAATATGGTGAATTAAGAACAATATTTGTTTGACAGAAAACTATAAATCTAAGTTTAGACCACTCCATATAACTTAATGCTAAACGTGAGTAAGCCACGTACATTCTTATTTTCAATTTCTGCATCTACAAAAGTATTGGGTTAGATTTTCTCTAAATTATTTTCAAGGCTTAAACTTCTATTACCCTATAAAATTAAAATTTGATTGAAAAAACATGAAAATAATTAATATAATAGCGATCTCAGATATAACATATATACAGAAGGTGCCCCCAAAATGTATATACATTTTAAGAAAGGAAAAAACTGTATTAAAATTGTAATACTCAATATATACCGATAACAAAAGATGAATACAAGTCATGTGTATACATTGTTTGGCACCCCCAGTATTTTTGTGTATGTATGTATACGTATACCTTCACCACGTTGTAAAAAATAATAATAATAATAATAATTTGAGGTGACTTACTTTAATGCCACAAGATAAAAGTAAAATTAAAAAAATTGAAGTTGTGCGATTTAGAAATAAGAATAACCAAGGAGGACACACGCAGATTTACGAAAAAAATTACAGGAACAATGTCTGGGGACCAAAAGCAGCCTTCAGATTTTATCTATTAAAGGTAAGGATAAGAACATATGTAATAGAATATGCTGATGGTGTAGTTTACCCAGGTCATTCCAGAAGAATCTATTAGACGAATGCAGGAAAAGCACTGTCTTTCACAGCTTGGAAACCCTTAGATCCAAGGATATAAGCATTATGAGAAAATAAAACAGGTTTGATATGATAATAGCAATATAGAAGTTATTTTCCTCAGTCTATAAGCTGTTCAGTCAGAAGAAGGATACAGTGGATGCTTTCTTGATACAGAGCATGTGCAAGTAGAAACGCAGAAGACTGCAAGTAGCTACACAGACTCTGATAAACACCTGACACCACTTTGATTTTTGCTTTGATGGATTCCTTACCTATGAGATGGTAAAAATAGTCAGAAATGATATATTCCAGAATGACTTCAGTTTGTAACAAATGCTGCCAATAGTGAAAATGCCCTTTAAAATTACATTCAGAGAAAAATAAAAAAATAAAAATAAGGAGCCTGGATGCCAGAAGCATACACATGTATTAGGTTGGTGCAAAAGTAATTGCGGTTTTTGTAATTATTTTTAACCTTTTAAACTGAAATTACTTTTGCACCAACCTAATAACATTAAGAGATAAACAATAAAAAGACAGAACTTCTTAATTCCACTTTTGCTTTATTATTTTCTCTCTTACGGAGAACAATCTTCAAGTTAAAAATATAGCCATACCACTGTGCTTAAAAGCACTGCGTAAGGAAAGAACTGCCCCTACCACATTATTTTCTGTGAGTATAGAACTAACTTAATAAAAAGATCAATCAAGAGAAAAAACAGATTATTCTAAAAGATAAAAACATATATGATAAAGGAGCCATTGCACACAAATAGTCAAATAGTGAAAGAACAGCAAATTAGAGTTGTTGATCTTATATATAATTATATTATTCTCTCTCTCTTTCTCTCTCTCTCTCTCTCAGCAAAAGCAAGGGCATGTTATCTGCCAAAGCCCCATGGAGGCTGCTTTGACTTCATCCTGTAGAGGAGCTCTGATAACAGTATAGGTCATATCTCAGAGGGAACTGCAAAATCTCCATGAGCACTGAGATATTTCTATTGCAGTGTATCACCCAAAGACCAGTGGTTCAGAGCTGCCCCCGGGAAAACGTTAATTTCCCAGAAACGTTCTCCACTGGCAGAGGCATCATGGGCTCTGATAACCTGACACAGCCCTCCAGCAAAGAGATGGTAGCTGGTTGAGACAGGGAAAGCCTGTGGCAGGTGTGCGGGAAAATGAAAGAGGGTTTGAGGGGATGTGCCCACTCCTGACAGCTGCTGCTCTGTTCCCTCAAAGGAGATCTTTACTCATACATGCCTGGACTCTGCCTTCTCTCTCTCTCTCTCTCTCTCTCTCTCTCTCTCTCTCTCTCTCTCTCTCTCCTTCCTTTCTCCCATCCCTTCCCCTTCCCCTTCCTTCCTTCCTTCCTTCCTTCCTTCCTTCCTTCCTTCCTTCCTTCCTTCCTTCCTTCCTCTTTTCAGGATTCTCACCAGCAAATTAAAGGTTATATAGAAAGCAGGCATCAAATCTGTGGATGACTCAAAACGGTGGGAGGAATGGCTAATAAGTTAGCTAATTCAAGACTGGGGTGGGGGGGGGCAGCTGGAATGACAGGCCCAAACTAACAGAATGAAATTTGAAGGAGATTAATATAAAACCTTCCCACTTAACCGCAAAAAAAAAAAAAAAAAAAAAAATCAGCTGGATGACGTGCAATGTGAGGGAGAGGTAGATTAACAGCAATGCATATGGAAAAGCCAAAGGGTTTATAGTTCACTGCAAGTTCAATGTAAGTCAAGTGCGTCATAACTGGACAACACACTTGACATCGTGCAGAGAGACAGCAGAAGAACTAAGGCTGCCTAATTCAGATGAGAGAAACACTAGGAGAAATCGAGTGTGAAAAGGGGATGGATTATTTTTTCCAGGTTGCTCTAAAAAGAAAAAAGGGGAAAAAAAAACTAAGAACAAAGGGTAGAAACGATAGAAAGGAAATTCTGGCTCAAAGTAAAGAAGTTTCTAATCATATGGCTGGACAACCGTCTCATGAGGGTGTGAGCTCTCAGTTCTTGGAGTTGCTTAAGCTGAAGCTGAATGAAATTCTGTAGAGACAGGATGGAGAGGCTTTTGACACGGGGGAGAGAAAGAGGAAGTTTGGACGGAGAACTCCACATCCTCTTCCAACTGTGAATTTAGTTGGTGATTTTCGATAAAACTGCTAACAGACGGTGTACCCAGAAGCAGAAAAAGAAATGCCATAGGGCCCAGATAGCCTCTTAATGGATATAGAGGTCTCTGGATTATGGTAACTGGCAAAACTTATTGAATACCATTCAAAATTCCTGCTCAATTTTCAGAGCTTGGAAGGGAACTATTTGCTACCCTGAACACACCTATGCTGATGGCCAAGCAAAGAAAGCCCAGGAGAGAAAAAGACTTGGAACATCTCCTTAGGCAGAAAAAGGGGAAAAGTGGATGAGTAAGAGGGAAGGAAGATGAGAGAGGGGAGAAACACTGTGAATGCGTTCACCTTTGCCCTTTCCTATTTCCTACTCATTGTTGTTTTGGATGTGTTTAATTTCTTCTCCTCTGGGTTCAATCACCAGCTGACCACATCTGTTCGATTGGAAGTATACGTCATCTTGGTTTTGGAATATAGGCAAGTATGCACTTAGTTGTCCTCCAAGCCAGAAGGTTGCTCAATATCTAAGGCTGTGCCAGTGGGGCGCCAAACAGGGAACAATGGTCCTGGGACAGGGAGCCGTGCAACAGGGAGGATTAGATTGTTGTCATTCCACATGCCTGTGGGCCACTTCTGCGAACTTTTGAAGAGGGGGTCATCCTACCCATAAAGCAGAGTCTCACACCAATTATAAAAATATCTCTCTGCTTTGTCTAGGAAACCCTCTTCTTCTAAGATCTCCAAGTACTTCACCTAATTAACAAATTAATCTTTACAAATTTCCTAGGGAGACTGCAACAACTATTATTATGTTCACTTTACACATGAAGGAATGTGGAGGTTGATGCATAAAGCATAAACAGAATAATCTAGAACAGCGAAGTCTCCTGAAACCCACTTTAAAAACCATGTAATAGACCATCGAGGTTTTCCTGAACACAGCTTTATAGAAGTGATGACCCTGAAACAAATACATTAGAGGTCTTGGGTAATAACACCTGACAGCAGAATTACAGAATGCCCATTTTATTTGGCTAAGGAACCTTTAAAACTTGCTACACAATATAAGCTTCAAATGTTCTGGCCTCTTAGAACTAAAGCCATTTAAAACTGGACTGATTATCTTCTTTGGGTTTACAAGTAATGAGATACCATTAGCAATGAGCATATATAGCAATAATTTTTGGCTTTAAATACCAAATACGTCTAAAAATAATAAGAAAGGTAGGATCTAATTTTCTTTTTTGGATATAATTTAACTAGAATAATCAGTCTGCCTTCTATATAAAATAATAATCAATTACAAGATATAACTGAATAGAATTCCCCATTTATAATAGGAACACAAGAAATAAAATACCTAAGAATAAATAAAACAAGAAGAGATAAAAACTACCCCATCAAAAAACTTTAAAAGCAGATGGAAAGACACAAAAATAGACTTGAATTCATGGGAAGCCATTAATTCAGGGTCTTGAATAGGAATATTCAACATCAAAAAGTTGCAATTTTCCTTGAGTTAATTTTTTAAATATTATAAAGCCACAATTAAAATACCAACTTTTTTTTTAGTTGGTGAAGATCTTTCTAAAATTAATTTAAAAAATAATCGAAGAAAACTGAAATGAAGTTGTAGTGTAATTTTTCCCAAGAGCAGCATGAATCATTGCCCTCAGAAATACAATATTCAATCACTTCCTTCCCCTCACCTTAAAATCATTAGCACGGGCTTTATTTTTTAAAGCTCGTGGCAGGACTCTAAGGGAAAAAAATTATTTTAAAAGGAGTTGGGTAAAATAAGGGGAAATAGTACATGTTATTGTATTGATTTGATATGTCTCTGAACCATCCGTGATATGCTTTGAAGTGGAGGTCGAGAGCAAATCTAATTAAATTAACGTGGCTGTATAAGTGAGCCAGAAACTGAAGGCAAAGAGAGAGGAGATCTGTTCATTTCTTCCAATTGGTTATGAGTGACCTACAGAGGCAGTTTAAAGATTGGATATCTAGATGCAAGATTTTGAGTCACCAAAGAGAACGCGGTGATAGCCTTAGGATTGTATTAGAAGTAGAAGTTTCCAAATAGGCCAAAAAAGGAAATGGAAAGGTATCAAGGTACGTTTCTCCCATGACTTGACGTCAGCCGTGTGCCATATTTAACTACTGTCCTCTACAAGCATCTTCTCAGTTTACTATCATGCTTCTTTCTATGAGGGTTGGGGATGGGGTGGTGAAAAACAGAAATTTGCAGTGAGAGAATAATCAAAAAGTATTCCTAACACATCAACTCACTTTAACAGTGAAGCATGTACCATACTATTCTTAGACACTTGACAATGAACTGATTTCTAATTTATTTAAGACCCAAATAGCTTAAAATCATGTTGAAAGTTATCTGTGATTTGGGAACACTTTTTTCTAAACAAAAAATATAATTGCCGTGTGTGTGTGTGTGTGTGTGTGTGTTTTAATTTTGACACATAGAAATCATGAAAGAGCAGAAACCCTGCAGATTTACTTAGGCAGAAAACTGGAGAGTTTCATCCCATCAGGACTGATTTTAGGCAAAAAATTCCATATGTATCCAATGAAGTTTTATTTACTAGAGATGAGCCAAGGATACCAAAGGGAAGTCCATGTTTTGTACTCTCCATGTTTTGTTCATCTCTCTGGTGAAGGGATTGTGAACTACTATTTAGCACTGGGCAGGATGCCAGAGTTCAGGGGTTGGCCAGGAAGGATGGGAACCCTCCTTAGATCAGGGGCTCCCAGTAACAAGCAAAGGAAAACAAAGGAAGGTGAGAAAAGGGTGGAGGCTGGCTGTGAGTTGCTGACTTTCCGAATGTCTATTTTATATCCCTTGCACGAAATCATTAGGGCGGATGCCATTTCTGTGCTGTTATGAAGGTCATTAGAAATAGGACTTGGCCTCTTGGTTCTCCTTCCACCCCAGCAAGCCCTACACTGAAGCTTCACCAGGAAAAAAGTTAGTCCTTATTGTGAAAACATTATCTAACGGTGTAGCCTTACCCTGCACTGTGCCAGCAAACACAGACACATGAGCATGGAAAAACCTTACAGAGTTCAAGATCATTCAGAGCTCCACTGCAGAAAATATTTATCATATTGAAAGGCATTGCTATAGAATGTTAAATCTCTTCTCTCTTGCCTTCACCGAAGCTGCATTCTGTATTTTTATTGTTTGTCTTCTTCTTTGATATTTTCTCTAACTTCTTCCTGTTTCCACACCCTAGGCACATGTATCCCCCACACAAAGGGCACCATTCTTTTTGTCTTTCGCTATCCACCCATCCCTAGATAGCTCACTAAATGTCAGCTCCCACTTGTACAGAAATAGCTCCCAAATTCACATTCTGACACGATTCCTGTGGCGTGATTCAGACTCCTATTTCCAATTAGCCAATATTTCAATTTATATGCCCTTTCTACCTAGGTGAACCTTGTTCCAAACACCTTCGATGAAACATTCAGGTAATGTTCCTTTTATAAAAAGCATGAGGATGTAGGTACAGATGTCCTAACTTGGCTTGTATAATCATCACTCAAGTGACCTGAATGCTCCAAAACCTCCAAACATCTGGAATTCTTTAATAATTAAAAGGGTGAAAAAAGGCTGAAAGCCTCATCCCACATAATGTCCCTCTTGATATTTCCAAGGATTCTTGAAAAAGAGGGAACAGGTGGGTTGGAATGGGAGGTTGTATTTCTACTAGTCACCTCTCCTCGTCATCTTGTGCTCCAATTTCCTGCTTTGTTTAAATTCTGAGTCTTAAGGGCTGCTTTCGTCTTTATGTTGCATACACACCAATGACTCCCAGATTTGATCTCTCCCGTGAGCTCTGGAATCAATTTTCTAAATGCCTTTTCAACACTCAGCTTGGATATCTGATAAGCATCTCACACGTAAAGTACACAAAACCAGATCTCTCCTCTACCCACCCCCTTCCATACACACCTGTTTCTGTAATTTTCCCCATCTCAGAAAACGGCACTACCATTCACCTAATTCCTTGAGCTGGAAAGTCCAGGAGTCATCTTTGATTTTTCTCTTTCCCACACACTGAGCAATCTGTCCACTCTATTTTCAAAATATATACTGAATCCAATCATTTATCACTCCCCTGACACTACCATAATCCTTCCCTTAGGCAACAGCATCCTACCATCTATTGTCTAACTCATGGAGTTAATGTGAGGATTCAACGAGAAAATGCACATTAAGCACTTAGCATAGAGCCTGAAATATACTAACCACTCGATAAATGTTCACTATGTTATTGGTAATAATAAGACCCCATCGATTGATTCCATGTTTTCAAGCAACTGTGTGATTACCATTTTGTTTCCTGTGTAGTTTGCCTGACCACGAGACAAAACTACTGAGTCCCTGGTATGGACAAATTGTAAGTTAACACATCGGTATTTTTGAGTTCTGTTTGGGATTTTGTGGAATCCACCTATGGCAATGCTGCAGTACAGTTGGGTGACTGAGTAAACAACTTGACAATGAGAAAGCTGTGTCCATGCTTGCCACCCTGCATTCGAATCGCTTCACAAAAATCACCACGATCCTCCAAATCATAAGATCAATTGTCACTTCTGAATTCTCAACTGTTCAGTGGCACCTCCTCCAAACACTCTAGCATAGATGACAAGTCCTCTGTGACCTTGCCATCACCTACTTCTTCTTCTTCTGTCACACTCTCCATTGTCGCTTAAAGCTCCATCATCATGGCTTTCTTATTCTTCGTTTAACACAAGCGCTTTCCATTTCAGGGCATTCGTACTTGATGTTAGTTTCTGCAGGGAATGCTCTTTCAGTATCTTTTTTCTTGTCTATAATTTAGTTTAGAATTTTGTCAAGGTAACCTAATTATTTGTGATTAACTATAATCCATACCGCGAGCACTGTCAGCAGTTGAGTTGCCCTCAACTAGAAATATATACCCCTCATTCATGTTCTGTTTCCTTAGCCCTTCATTTCTTTCTTTGTAGCATTTATGATGACTTTAAAGTGATCATATACTTGCTTACTTTTTCATTGTCTGCCCCCTCCCTCGTTCCACAATGGTCCGTGAGGGTGAAGTCTGTACTGCCTGGCATACAGCAGGCACTCAATACATGTTTGTAGATTAAACAAACATGTCATTCATCTGTTTAAACTTCACTTCTCTCATTTGTAACATACAAAGAATAACAACAGTGAGGTGAGTATGCCCCCGAATACTTAATATTCCCTTTTCTATTTGTCCGTAGAGTAATTCGGCTGTCTTTTCATCTGGCCCATCTTAGCTGCACTCTGAGGCACCATCACGCACACATCAAGTATCCTACCAGTGTTCCTGGTAGGATAAAGGCAGCTTCATGTGTTAAAAGGTTTTTACACCTTTAAACATGTTTACCTATCTCTATATTATAGATGTATATGTAGATACTTAAATGAGATGATCTATGTATGTTACATATGCATGCATTCATATAACCTATTATTTTCTATATGCACAACTAAAGTGAAATTGATATTGTTCATTTGTATGTCATTCATTACATTTTTTCCAGTATGATTAGGGTGGCAATAACAGTGCTCAATGAAGTCTCAAGTCTCACATTGTAAATAAAGGTAGGTATGGGCTTATACAGTGCTCACTGTTTCCTGCGATGCCTCAGATTAACTCCAGAAATATCAAGCTGTGTGATTCAGCATCGGCAAATCTGTTAGTGCCTCCTCAGCGTAAGGCTGCTACAGGCTCCCCAATCTTACTCATTTTTCCAGAAGAAATGGTGAGGTATAGCCTGGAGAAAGCCAAGTAGGTCAAACACAACTTAACCACGTGTCACTGGCTGGATATGTGGTACCTGCAATATGACCTTGGTCCCCGGTCCCCACAACTCAGGCCTTGTAACCTAGTGGCCATGAGCTGGGACTTCACGTGTCATGCGTGGCATCACTAAACTGGCTGGAACAGGGAAGATAGAGAATCTCAGGGGTTTTTTTTGTTTGTTTGTTTTTGTCTGTTTGTTTGTTTTTAGGGGTATTTTTTGTTTTGTTTTGTTTTGTTCTGTTTTTTGGCCAGGACCCACAGGCGTCCATCACTACAGACATCTCTTCCATCTCGGACTTCGGGAGGTGGAGTCTACCTTGGAAGACTGGGTACCAGAAAAGAAAAGGTAAGGCTCCTTAAGAACAGAAGAGGCATCTGGAGAAAGGACTTGTGCCTCAGACGCAGTACTATTGAGATGGAAGCATTAGTGTGTCAGTAGTCAGACTGCTTAGGGCCATATTACAATAAAAGTTGTTGTGCGTTATTTTGGCTTCTTCTCTATTAAGTTCTAAGTGTTTGCCACATCCAAAACCCCATACTGAGGTGCTCTTTCCGTACAGGTCACCACATGACAGCAAGACTAGGCCATAGCTGATTGGGTACAAAACAAAATCAACTGCAAAAGTTGGCCAGTAGCCTATTAGGTGGAATACCCTGAGAGCTTGGGAAACACATTCATGCTCTTGGATTATCAGTGGCTGAACCCATCAGATCTATAGGGAGCATGATCTCCTATAGTAACTCTTGGGGATATGAACATATCAAGAATAGATTGAGAAGCAAAGACCAAGCAATTAAGTCATGATAGTGGTAAATTTAAAAACTATGAAGGAGTGACGACCAGAGTTCCTGGTGATCACTAAGGCAACGATCAATTCAGAATTATTGCACTTCCTGTTTGCTGGGAGGCCTGGCCATTTCATTTCTTCCCAGATGACCTGATGATGACCTCTGACTTACTAGGTCAAGTGAAGGACATGATTCTTCTCTGAGCTTTAAATTAGACCATAAATGATAGTGTAATTAATGACTAATAAATACAGTCCTTCTTTTCTTTTTTCTTTTTTTTTTTTATCTTCAGAGTGTTTGACTATTTGGGGCACTGAACAGTCAAGATTTCTTACATTACACTTCCAAGTATATAACCAGTGTGACTTCCCAAATCTACATAGGACCAACTGCTACCAGGATCCCAAAACACCATAGCATGACCTAGGGCACACAGACTGATTCTTCCCTCCCTTATACACACATATGCAAAAAAAGAAAAAAAAAAAAAAAAAAAGGCTTGCAAATTGTCTTCAGCTTTCAAAAAATACTTTGGTAGCTTATTCCAAACTATTTTGGACGGTGGCGCAGAGGGCATATTCATCAAACATGTAATATTTGTATTTTTTCATCTTACTTTTCTATCACTATTTTCACTTTTTTTTTTTCAGCTTGAACCAGCTAACTGCCCATGGAAATCCCCTGATAATTAAGTTTATTTACACAAGAAATGGAGGGCTCCACCTTGAAGGTATCCGTGGAATGCTTTCCTCAACCTCCTGGAGGGATTCCATACTTCCTGAAACTCCAGGTTAATTATCTCATCAATTAGGCCGGGAACACTCCCCTTCTTTGAGGACATCACTTCCTTACACTGAACACTGTTTCTCCTTTGCAATTAATGATTCAGGAAATCGTTTTTCATGACTACGGTTATTTATTATTTCCTACGAGTGAGTGGCATATCCCATGATAACACATAATGAGGAATTAGAGAGCAACCATCAAAAGAAAGGCCATAATCTTCAGTTTCAGACAGAGTTACTGGTTCCAAATAAGTTGTGGGGAACAGGCTGGGGGTCGATCCTGACGCTACATGAGAAACACTGTTACGCATCGGTCCTCTACACATGGTAACAACGCTGGTGATGACAGTAACCCTAGTTCAGGAGCTGTATAGAGATACTTGTATCATTCATTCCAAACCCCCTCCCCCTCCAAAATGGATGGTAAAGCAGGCAAGAGAGCACCAGTTAAGGCCAAGATGAAAGCGGTATCGAGTAATAGATGCCATAGAAGGAGGAACACAGGGTTTCCGGTCCCAGCATGCTTCACCTGGTTGGTGGTGAGACAGCTTCATTTCATTGTGTACTCTCAGTACCTCTGAAAAAGTGTTTCTGTTATTTTTCACTTATTAGTACCATCTTCTAATCCTTAACTCAGGACCTATGTGGATTTTAGCCTATTTATCACTACCAGCATCCTGGACTAGTTAGAAGAAACCTCACTTTGCAGCTGAGAAAACAGAGGCTGATGTCAATTAAATACCTTGCTCAAAGTCACCCAGGTGGTTAAGAGAAAGGCATTTTGCAAACCCGGGTCTGGTCCCCCTGCTTCCAAAGCCCACCTGTCAAATGCTCAGCCATACATCAGAACCCGCCCTTTGCACATTACTTCTACCTGAGACTGCTCCGGCCAGGTATACCGTGTTGATACAGAATTATTGGGCTCTATAGCACAGAGTTTTACAATTATATTCACAATCCTTTACCCTCAATTCCAGAATCTATAAAGAAGGGAAACTGAATTTTTTTTTGTTTTGAAAGTTTGGTATCAACTTTCTTCTGGTAGCAAAATCTAAACAAACCTGACATAGGCCTCTTTATAATTTGAATATTTACAAGTTTCCCTAAAAAAAAAAAAAAAATTGTTTGATTAAAGAGGACTGTCCAGACACTCTTTAACACCGGGAGTTTTATGTTATATACTGTATATGCTCCCTATTATTTTTTTTTAAATTAAGTTTCTTTGCACAAAAATGTTCAGTGAAAAAAAATAAAAGTCCTAAATATGAATTCCCAAATGCAACTGGCTCCAAGGATTTGGAAAAGAAAATACAGGTCTATCCTTCTAATGAGGGTTAATCGAATCAAGTTGCCACCATTAGCTCTGACTTCCCCTAGCTCAGTGATTCTTAGATTGGCCTGCACATTGGAATCACAGGGGAGCTTTTGAAAGTCCTAATACCCAGGCTTTACCCCAGACCAATGTCAATCAGAATCACTGGGGGCGGGACCTACACATCATCATGGCTGAAACTCCACAGCCAATCCCAAGGTCTGTGTACCTGTCTGAGAACTACTGTCTGGTCCTAAGCCAGTCATTCATGCAATCCTTTCTGGTTAAGCCAATCAGATATCCATGCTCTGCCTCCCATGACCAGATCATGACAGCACCCAACCACCATGAGACACACACAGTTGACAACAATAACTGGAATTGATAAAGACAAAAGGAGCCTCCATGTTGAATTGCGTCTCCCTAAAAGATATGTCCCAACCCCGAGAACCTCAGAATGTGACCTTATTTGGAAATACAGCCATTGCAGATGTAGGTAGTTGAGACAAGGTCATACTGGAGTAGGGTGGGCCTTTATTCCAATATGGACTAGTGTCCTTATAAGGGGAGGAGACATACTGAGAGGAGAATGACATGTGAAGACACAGAGACACACGGGGAGATGACCGCCACATGACAATAGAGGCAGACATTCCAGTGATGCATTTACGAGCCAGAGAACACCAGAGGTTTCTGGCAAACACAGTAGCTAGGAAGAGACAAGGAAGAACTCTACTGGTTTCAGAGGAAATATGACCTTGCTGACACTTTGATTTCAGACTTCTAGATTCTAGAATTGAGAATAAAGTTCTGTTCTTTTAAGCCACCCAGTTGTGGGACTTTGTTACAGCAGTCCTAGGACACTGACACAGCACGTGTGCGGGAACGAATCACAGTCCCACATTTCGAATGTCCCCAGAACCCCCTAGATCCTCCATGAACAGCTAATCATGGCGTCCGAGCACTGCAACTGGAGGTGAACTGAAGGGGGCAGCTGGCTTACCATGAGAAATGCACATCGTAGTAACTGACATTTATTGAGGGTTTAGTATGTTCCAGGCACATATCACCTACACTAGTTCATTGAATCCCAAACAACGCTTTGAGCTAAATACTATTTAGAATGCTGTTTTCAAACGAGCCGATACTGTTTATTAAGGAGAAAGCTGAGGCCCCTATACACCAAGCCACTTGTCCAGGAATGCTCCCATGATGAGATGAGCCAGACCCTACAAGCCCTACTTTCTGGGTCAGCTTGGGAGAAAACTCTTGGTGAGTGCAGATAACTCAGCAAGACAACTGCCTTGAAGAGTCAGAGGCCTAGTTCAGCCCGCTATGCTGCAAGAGTGGAGTCACAGCTCTGATGCGACAAACACAGGAGTTTGGCATTCAGCTCTTGCAGCTGCCACAAAGAATTAAAGAAAGTGAATGAAAGCAAAGGAAAGGCAACAACAAAAATGCCAGCAGCAGCAGCAGGCGGGGGGGGGGGGGGGGGGGGGCCAATTACTACTGGGTGAAGTGTGAGGAAAATTGAAGTTGGTGATGGTTCAAGGTTATGTTGAAATTCCAGAGCAGTGGGCTTGCATAACCATGAAACATGGAAATTAAAGTATTACTGATGTTCACACTGTTTATTTCAGGACTTCACTTTCCGTCTCACTTTGTCTCAACAAGTCTCAATTCAGTCACGTACTAACCACCACAGAGAAAGGAAAAAAAATAGAGATGTGGTGTTTGTGTGTGTGTGTGTGTGTGTGTGTGTGTGTGTGTGTGTACCAAAACTGTAAATAAATTAGGAGTAGGGAAAACTACAAAAAGTATCATATAATCCCCTCTGTTTGCTTCTGGCTATGTCCAGTGATATCACGTGAAACAAAGCATATTGTGATCATTATTAGGTCCCAACAACTTGAAAACATTTTTTTTCAGGCAAAAGCTTTCTGCATTCACCTACCATAGAAAGCACTGATGACTTCTGAATGTTCTACAGTAATAATCATTAAGTTTGTTGAGCATTTATGTCCCAGACAGTTAATCTTCCTGATAGCCTTACAAAGAAAGCACAACAATCACCATTTTGGAGTGGAGGAAATTGAGCTTAAGAAACTGCAAGAACTGGGCCCAGGTAACAAAGCTACTAAGAGGAAGAGACAAGATTAGAACTCATGCCTGCCTGTTTGATCGCGAAGCTAGAACTGTAAGTCACCATGTCGTTTTTCTGCCACTTTATGTCGCCTCTAGCTGGTACTAACCATCCCTCTGCCATGTCCAATTCCTCCCCTCTCCTTGGCACTTACTACAGTCTGTAAGTGCTACGTGTTGATGACCAATTGCACAGTGTTATTTTTCTCAGACTAAAGATTTTAAGTTATCACATCAGACTTTGGCTTACCCTCCCTCACATCTGATTAGATGCCTTCTTTAGGGTGTTTGTACTCGAGGCAAACAATGGTTTTCTCCCACAGCCTGTTTGGGTCAGAGCAACTGCAACTCTCAACTCTGAACCAAGGCCCCTGTTCAATTTTTATACCACAGTACTCCCTTGCCAACTGTAGTTTGATAATTTAAAAAGTTTGTGTCTGCATACCAAAATTTGATTTCATTTGGATCCTTAAACAAAAGGACAGATCAGAAATGATTGTTGCTAACCCTTCCCTCTCCATCACAGAACGATTAAGTAGGTCCCTGGGAGGATGACAGAAAAGATATTTTTCACGTCTCATCCTTTCAGGATATGGATAAAAGACTAAAAGATCCAACCCAGCAACAATTGCCTTTGAGTCACACGACCACTTTTTAAAAAATCAGGAATTTTGTTAAGATTTACAAAAATGAAAAAAGGAAGAAAGCTAACTTAATATAGAAATTTCAGAGTTCAGTCTGATTAGACAATATTTGCGGAAAATTTTACTTAACTGATCATGGTACTTTCTGATCAATTGACAAAGGTTATAGAAAAGAGTTATGTGTCACAGATAATGCCACACGTTCATCACATCCTGTTTTGTATACCTCATTCCTGGAAATACGAAAAACTCCATTTTTCAACCCCTTAAAGGTAGGGGAAGGCATATGGTGAGTTCTAGCCAATAAATTTTGACTAGAAGGGATGAGCGTCCCCTCCAGGGTGAGGCTGCACAGAAGAAATTCAATTTTCTTCCTCTGCCTGTGAGATCAAGGAGGTCTCATATTGAGCTGGTAGAAACACAACAGGCTGCCCTGGTGAGCCACACACTCAGATACCTGGAGAGTCACCTGAACCTGCAGCAGATTTCATGTGAGTGGGGAATATAATTCAACAGGAAAACCATTTGTGCCTGATGTTTTCTCTGGAGAGGGTTTTAACAAGGAACTTTAGTTTCTTTAACAAGGATGGGCGATTTGAAATTCAAGTATTACGATGGTCACAATGTGTATTTCAGAACTCCATTCTCCATCTCACTTTGTCTCAACAAGTCTTGATTCAGTCATGCACTTACTACAATAGTGAGAGAGGAATTTTGTCACTGTTTATTTTTAGTCTTTTTGTATATTTTTAGCCTTTTTTTTAATATTTCATTAATTGTTTTACTCTTATATTTATCATTTCCTTCTCTCTACCTATTTTGGAATTGCATGACTTTTTCCCAGCTTCCTAATGTGGAAAAGGTCTTAAGAACTTCTTGGGTCATTGATCTTAGACCCTTCTTTTTAAACATAAGCATTTAATATTCCATGCGTACTTGAAAAAAAGTGCATTCAAGTACACATGGAATATTGACTGGAATGTTTTATGAACAGCAACTAGATTAAGGTGGTTATGGCATTGTTCCCTAAAATCTGCTATATCTTTAATATTTTTTCTCTAGTTGTTTTATCAATTGCTTAGAGAAGGGTGTTAAAATCTTCCACTGTAATTGTGGATTTCTCTATTTCTCCCTTTAATTCTGTGTATTTTTGTTTCACGTATTTTGAAGATCTCTTATTAGGTGTGCATATGTACGTATATGTTTTCCTGATGAATTGAGCCTATTATCATTATGAAATATCCCTTTCTCTCTGGGAATCTCTGTCTTGCCGTATTCCTTCACAAGTCTGATACTGATATAGCCACAAAAGCCTTCTGGTTAGCTTTCCATCTACCTGTGTCTTTACATTTAAAGTGCACATCAGACAGAGAGAACGTAGTTGGGTCTTGCTTTTTAAAAATCCAATCTGAAAATGCCTTTGATTGGAGTGCATACAGTATCTATTCTTCACATCAGTTCAGAGATAGATTTTGGTCTCCCATTTCACTGTTTGTTTTCGGGTCATCCCCTCAACTTCCATTCCTTGCTTCCTCCTTTCCTGCCTTCTTTTGATACTAAATTTTTTTAGAATTCAATTTTAATTTATCTATTGGATATTTAGCAATACCTCTTTACATTAATTTTTAGTGATTAAGGGATTACAATATACACCTTTGATTTTTCAGGGTCTATTTAGTGCTAATGTTACAGAACTTCCCATAACATGTAAGAGGCTTGCCACTATATGTGGCCATGTATCCCTTTCTTTATCCTCTATGCTAAATTTGCCACATGGATTGTATCTATAAACATTACAAAACTACATAATAAATTATTCTAATTTTACTTTAAAAATTACATGTTTTTTTAATTAAGAAGAAATTGTCATCTTTTAAATGTGCCCTTATATTTATGACTTTCAGTTCTCATCATTCTTTCCTGAAGATCTGAGTTTCCATCTGGCATCATTTTTGTTCAGCCTGAAGAACTCACTTTAGCATTTTTTACAGTGTTAGGTTTGCTGGCAACAAATTCCCCTACTTCCCTTTTATCTGAAAATGGCTTTGCTTTGATTTTATTCTCTTTTTTTTTCAGTTTTATTGAGCTATAATTCATTCTTGATAAATACTTTTATTTGATATAAAATTCTGCATTGAAAGTCTTTTTTCTTTAGTCCTTAAAAATATTGTTCCACTATTTTCTGGACTACATTATAAGTAATGAAAAGTCAAAAATAATTTTAATCAAATTATTGTTCCCCTGTATGTAATATGTCTTTTTTCCCCTCTGCCGCCTTTCAAGATTTTCTCTTTATCTTGACTTTTGAGCAGCTTGACTATGATGTACATAGTTGATTTTCTTTGCATTTATATCGTTCTCATTCACAAATTTTTTTGAATCTAGAATTAATATTTTTTTTCATTTTTATTAATTTAGGTAATTTCAGTAATTGTTTCCTCAAAAAAATTTTTTTTCTCTATTATCTATCTCCTTTTCTTATGGGGCTATAATTACATATATGTTAGAACTTTTGAAATTGTCCCATCAGTCCCTAAGACTTTTGTTCATTCTTTAAAAAATAAAATTATTTCCCCTCTTTTTAGATTGGATAACTTTAATTCATCTATTTCCATATTTTTTGTTCTATCATTTCTAACTTGCTATTAAGCCCATTGAGTTATATTTTTTATTTCAGATATTTTATTTTTCAGTTCTAGAAGTTACATTGATTTTGTTACTGTTTAATATTTCTCTGTTAAGATTTCATATCTTTTCACTGATTATGAACACAGTTTTCTTTATATTTTTGAGCATCGGTATAATTTCTACTTTAAAATCCTTGCCTGCTAATTTCACATTAGGGTTTTTTCCTCAATATTGTGAATGTTTTATTGTGGAGACTCTGGATTCTGTTATTTCCTTCAAAGAATATTAGTCATTTTATGGCAGACAGTTAAATTGGCTGGAACTCTAGCTACTAATTCTCTGTCCCTCGCGTTTGATAACAGAAACTTACTTCCATGCTTGGAGCCTGGTTCTTAAAACCAAAACGTCTGATGATTTTCTATCTGAGTTTCAGCTCTGCAGAGCTTAGATCGGGGCCTGCCATCAAGCTAAGATTCTTTACACATTTGGAAGCTCATCTAGTGTTCTCTTCTTCCAAGTGTTGAGTCCTCTCTAGTATTTCCCTGGTTTGGTCACTTCCAAGGATCTTCAGGTATTTGTTCTTTATACTTTGTCCAATGTTTACAAGTATAACCTACTGTAGGTGAGTCCAAGAGGAGCTATTTGGCTATTACAAGGAGGAAAACCCACCATGAGGAATAAGCTTTGTGTGGTTGTTTAATGGTGCTAGGAAGCAATCTGTTCTACAGCACGATTTAGTCTGTCTTGATTAATACCAGGTACCAGCTGCAGGGTTTTGTCTTGATTTAAAAATATTTAGTTTGTTTTGTAAACAGAGTTTCTTGAGCTTTGATATTTAAGGTGTTATAATTATTACAACTAAAAGGTCAATTTTTTTATTGGCTTTCATACATTTTCTGTTTGACACTGATCTTACAAAATAAAATTTGTCAGTCACGGTACTTTTTAGAAAAGTAACTCCTGCAAAGGGGTGAAAGATTATGTTATTCACCACTGATTTTCCTAATATGAGTACCATACTTTTTTGCTCATTAAGACATTCTGCTCCTTCAGACATCCTAATTTTTTTCCTCACAATTTAAATCATTGTAGACATTTTGTATGTCCCTACTTTATGCTTTTAAGACTTAGAATTTTTAACCAAACCAGTTAATTCTGTGTATAAGTATTTTGTTTAAAATAAGTATTTGGCCGCTCTTCCCTCTTCTGCAATCTACATGTACTTCTTCCAGTTGAAGGAGCTTGGATTGCTAAAGCTAATTTTATTTCAAACATTGCAATAGCGTTAGAATAGCAATAAAATAGCTTTTGCTTTTAACTTCCATTTGTTTAACATTTACTGATAAATTACTAAGCTCCTACTGTTTGCAAAGCCATTGTTTTACTCTTGTATTTGATAGGCAAAGGTAGGGCTACCTGTGGTTCATACATTCAAACTGACAGTGGATAAAACACAGAGTGTAGAAGACGATATAACATTGTCCACCTTTACACACTGGGATAATGTACTTTATTTAACTTATTAAAAAATTCTCAATACAAGTTGGGGATTTGGGTAATTGCGAAGATTCTATTTGGGTTCAGCGTCTCAGTTTTCCATTCTTAATCAACTTGCCCTTTAAGATAAACAGAGAAGCTTTGCTCCCATTTATCATCTATCTCTTTTTCCATTCTTTCATTTACTCTATATCCTTTTTCTCTCTCACCCCTATAGTCCCACCTTCTTTGGCTGGCTGTCAATTCTGTTCCCCATGGCTCCCTACTGCAACAGCACAGGTTATTATAGGTTCTTTTTTATAGGGGGAAGAGAAAAGAAGCCTATTCTGCCCTCAGGGTGTGGGATCAGTGAGACAGTTTTTTTCACACTGCCTATATTAATTATTCTATTGGCATTACGCAAGAGTCTGCACCCTTCTCATTCCCACCTGGTATGTGTTCTAACCTGATAGAAGAAAGGAGAATGAGAAAAAAGCAAAAACTTTGTGACACCTACACCAGATACTTGCAATAGGTACAGTGATCAACAGTGAATAAAAACTACGCCCAGTGAGAAGTCAGGCACAGATAGAAATCATTTTAACATAATGTGGAATAGATCAGAGCAGCATGTTCTACGTAACCAAGTACCGGGGAAGAAGCACTAAGTCTGCTACTTTGCCTGCAGGGTTTCTAGAAAGCTTTTAACACAAGAATATGACATTTGAACAGAATCACGCCTCTAGCCCTTGTATTAGCAGTTCTTTCTGCCTGTAGTGTCTTTTCCTCAACTCTTTCTTCGCATGGCTGACAACTACTCTTCAAGTATTCTCCTAAGTATTAACCAACAACAGGGCTCTTCAAGACCACATGTTCTGTGACGATAAACTCCACCGTTCTCTATCACAGCTCCCTCTTCATCTTCTTCCTAGAGTTAAACACCTTCTTTATGGATGTATTTGATCACTTTTTGTATTCATTCATTCATTGCCTGTTTTCCCAACTTCAATGTGAGCTCCATGAGGGCGGGAATCTGAGACTTATTCACTGCTATATTCCTGGTGCCCAGCCTCATGTCTAGCATATAGTAGGTGCTGAATAAATATTTATTGACTAAGTAAATTGTAATATAGTTACTTGCTTCTATGTCTATCCTCTCCATTAGATTGTGAACCTCTAAAGGGACTCCTGTTGTATTCATTTTGCAATTTCATTTTTGTCTGGCAGTTCCTCCTGCTCTCTCATACATAGTAGGTGCTCAATAAATTCTTTTTGCATAAATAAATACACAAATTGTTATTTATTCTTCCTTTATCCACTACTTTTACTGTAAGGAAGGTAAAGAAATTCTAAGCTTCAATTTTTTTTTTAATTTATCAAAAAGTTTTAAGAGAAAAATAAGTTGTGCACCTCCAAGTTGAGCACAAATAGTTCTGTCATCTCACAGGAGGAAAAACAAAGAAAACCTTTGAGACCATGTTCTACATTTGATTGGGGATAAAACCATGACAAGGTGAAGTACTCAAGAATGTGACCGCTAAATAAAACACTGTTGAAAAATTTTTTTATTTGTATCCTTGGACATATCTTGGGAGGTTAGCAGTTTATAAGGAGACCAGAGATGACATTTCCACCCTGCCAATATTTGGTACATTCCCTTTGCCTCAAATGTGGCAAACATCTCAAATTTAGTCCTTGATGTCTCAGTTGGAAGATGACTTTGCAAGGCCCTTCAAGTGGCAAGCATACCAGCATGAAGATAAGTCAGAGCCACAGAAGGATAAACTTTTAATATTAAGCACTGTTTGATTACAATAAACCTATACTTGGTCATAATAAATTTTTTTTTTAGGTTGTATGCCTTAGCAGGACTTTTAAAAGTCTAGTATGCATTTCTTGTCATAATTATCTTAGAGTCCTTCACCAGGAAACTGCTATAAAAGTTAATTGAATGATAGTTAAACATTTGGCCAGAATCTGTGCCGTGAGTCAAGTCAAAAAGAACAAATACTGAACACCTACTATGTGCACAGCCAGAATCAAATAGATATCACTGGGTCCCTTATTATATGCAGGCTGGAGGGAGATGCTGACGTTAGAAGCAGGCAGTTATAGCTCTGTATGGTGAGTGCTAGCATAGGACGTACACGTGGTACCATGATAGCTCTTAGAAGGGGCCCCTAGTCCACACATGACCAAGAAGAGCTTTGCACAGCGACTTATCAAATGCGATAAAAGATATGCTGATCCTGGCTTATTTTTTCCAAAAGAGTCTGTATCTTCAGAATAGCTTTTCTTTAACCATTGCCATCACACTCGTAATTATTTATCAACATTTTTCTTAGAATACTCATTCATGATGACATCAATCTATTCTATGTCTATATTAAACTAGTGCTTACATAACAAAACCATCTCTGAACTCCAGGTTATGAGAGTTCTCTGCAGTTAAAAGTACACATATTAAGGGTCTTTTTGTCCTTCAACAACTAATTTTCAGTCTATGAAAATCAAGATTGACCTGCTTTACATCTTTAGAGTAATTATTATAGCAAGTATCTGCTACATCACAATTTTTGAATTGGTGGGGTTTGACTTTTATAAGATGAACTACACTTGATATAGAAAAACAATATTCACAATGCAAATTTTGTAAAGTATAGATAAGCATATGAGAAAAACAGAAGTCACATCAGGATAATACCAAGTTATAATGCGACAGAGCTAGAGAAAATATTGGCCATTGGAAATACTGCAGTCAGAGTGAAAAGTTCTGTCTACCCTAATTACAGGACCCACTGGTATTAAACACTCACTCTGTCCCATCACCATAATAACTATAATTTATTGTATGTATTCGCTTAGATGTGTTTCTCCACCGCTAGCCTGAGAGTTCTTTGAGAATCAGAATCCAGTCTTGGAAGCCTAACACCTAACATCGTAACATAACTTTGGTATATAACGTAGTTTCAATCAACATTATCAAATAATTCACTGCTTGATTGAACAATTCATTAAAAGTGCTAAACACTATGCAAATATAAATAGCTCCATGAAGGCAGATATCTCTGTTTGTTTTGCCTACATTTGATTCCAGAATACCAAAAACACTCAATAAGCTTTTATTGATGAGCAAATATGGTCACTCACGTCTATGTAGGATAGGCATGGTTCTACAGACAAAATTGTATCAACAGAGTGAGTATCCTGCAGATATCTTGAGGCTGCTTGGAGCTCAGGAAGCACCCACAGAGGCTACTTAATTCACTTATTCTCTTGTCTTGATTAAAGAAGAGCTAAAGCTTCCTTTACCCAGATGTTCCCTTGCTTGTCCACTCTGGTGGTAAGGAGTGAACTTCAGCAACGAGCAGTGGAAAGTACATCTTGGATGAGTAGAAAAATAAGAAGTAGAGTTTTTCAGACTCCTACCAAGAAACATAGTTTACTTATTTAGGGTGGAATTTTATTTGCATGTTAAGCTCTATGCAGCCAGAATTACAGCCATGTGAGCAAAGGAAAAAAAAAAAATCCCAACCACCACAACACTGGCAAAAAAACACATTTTCACAGGTTAGCAATAAAGCAAAACATTTTTCATTCTTGCCTCAAATTTTTGGCACCACCAAGGGACAATTTTCTGAAGTCAAAGGGAAGAGCAAAGAGGAGAATGGGAATATGCAAGTGGAGTGATCGTAAACATTGGAAAAGGATCAATATTGCTAGATGCTGCTCAGAGGCCTGATACGCAAGGAGGCCTAAGCAGGGCTTCGTGCTTGCTTCCTATGTCTGTTTCTTTCCTTTTTACTGAAAGGCATATTTTCCTATCCATTAAGATTTATGGTTTTCTGCCAACCACTTCCTGGAACACGTTTTTCCCTTTAATTTAACAATGCACATATTAGACTGTAATGTACCCATAAAAACTTCTTTTTAGATAGTGCTCAAAAATGCGTTTCTTGAGGACTCAAGACAAACAGAAATACAGTCTATGCAATTTGGAACCAACTGTCTCCCACTTATTTATTAGTGAGTATGTTGGGGCCATCGTCATTTCACCAGGTCACATTCAATGAATTAAACATTATCTCCAGGTTCTGACAACCCCATAGATACTCTAAGGGTTTCCGAGAAAAATAAGACTGTCACTGATTTTTCTGGCTCATTTGAGCTCTGTATGGCTTACCGTTAGTTGGGATCCAAGAAGTAAGTATTCATCGTCATGTTCCCATGGTTGCCAGCCCCATGGACTGCGTGGCATTTGCCATAATACACTAAACAAAAAAATAAAAAGAAAAATGGAAGGATTAAAAGGGGATTTAAGAAGAGAGAAAATTTCTTAATCATGCTTTCATAACTGTTGGTGAACAGTTGGTTTAAATTTCCAAATAACTCTTTTCAAAAGGTTAGTATCAAAACACATGCAAAAAATAAAAGTCTAAATAAAGCACAATAAATTATTTCACTGCGAAGGTATTAGATTTCAAAGAGAGAAGAGAGTACACATAAGGATATTAGAGTGGACTATATTGGATCTTTGGGAATTGCTGTCAGATATTGATGAAAACAGAGAGACTGTAGGAGATCAGATAAAAGAGAGAAATGATTACATTTGGAAGAACAATGTGAAATACGTGGCCAACAGAGATTTCAAATGTAAGCTAATAGCGATCCACGAAAGAACAAAGTCCCACATCTTTAACCACATTTACAATCATTCAGCATCTGTAAAAATTTTTACATAGCGTTTTCCTCATTTCAAAATTTGCAAAATACATATTTAATAGGTTTAGCATGTCAGTCAGTAATTTTGTCCACAGGCAGTGAAAAGGATTTGTGTTCTTAAAAAATGAGCTGGGTTTTGATGCAGCTGCCCTCTCAGCTTCGTGCCCAGCCAGCTGCAATCACGGCTGATTCGCAGCCCACGGGCACTGGAAACGCTGTGCTCTGTACATTTCAGCATGCGTGCTGGTGAGAAAACCTATCATCTTATATTTTCATCTCCTCTCTCCCAAGTTTCACACCCCCTCCACTTGGAACAGGGAGAGTCCATTTTCAAATTGCTTACTGTCCTCCAAATTGCTTGCTGACCAAAAAAATCACCAAAGAGAAAGTGATGGGAGATTTTCCCAGAACATGTTTTTCTATCTGGATAGGAGTATTAACCGTTAGATTCAAAATGAACAAAGATTACTCAAACTGAAACAAAATTTGAGGAAAAAACGGAAAAGCCAGCTGGGATAGTAACCGGAAGAATAAGTTGGGTCAGCCAGCTCTCCACAGGCAGGGCTGTCCAGCACACCTGGCACTGAAAGCCCCCTTGCGATGACGTCATTGTATTGCGATAAGCTGAAGGGGTCACAGATGAGCGGCCATATGGTCCATTTCAGTTATATGATGTTACGTGATTAAATGATGCAAGCTTTTCATATTGCCCCCCTGTTGCATTCTGTCCTTTTTCCTATCCCTCGTTGTCTGTATTTGCACCAAGTGAACAATTAAAACTAAAATAAGATAGTAGATATTAAAGGCATGTTAGGAAAGCATTCTGAACCAATTAATTAATAACACAGAATCATACCCCTTATATATCTTGGGGTCTATTACAGCAGAGATTTGCTTCAGGATAGAGTATGAGCATCTCAATTAGTAGCTGATCGGTTTTGGATTGGAAATCTTTCCTATCTTGGTAGGCAATCAAAAAACAATACAAAAAGAAATCTGAGTGTGAAAATCTCTCAATGCTCCCCAAATTTTACTATCACTTATAAGCCTTAAACTGGTCTGATATCAAAACTTTGGTGCTGCATCATAAACAGAGATTAGGAAAGCTTTTCCACTCAGCTTATTTCATCTGCCATCTGTAAAAGTCCACATTTACTCCATGCTTATGTGACTCTCTACTCCAGAGGTTCTTAACAGAATAACTACGCTTTGCAGTTAAATTACAAAAATAATTATGCATACGTGGTATGACATGGGGTTTTCTTAGTGGAAACAGTGTAAAAAGGGGGGTTATTTTCTTAATTTGCTTTCTCAGATATGAAGTCATCCCAAATGCACTGGAAGTCGAAAACACAGCTAACAGTAGAACTGCATTCTTAGAGAATTTATATCTGTTGGGACTTTTCAACAATCTCCCTGGGACAGATTTTTGAATTTGTTTCAATCTTGATTACAGTCTACACAATGAACAAAAAGTATTTCTGCACAATGGCAAATCCTAACTGAAAATAATATTGTTTTAGTTTGGAAAAAAAAAAAAATTTTCAATAAAGCCTCCCACTTTGCATTTTGAAAGAAAAAAACAAGTACTAGAGAGAATGAGTGTCTTCCTCGTCACAAGTTACATTTTCACCTGTGATGACTTCGGTGGCACACTGGCAAAGATAGGGGCAAAATAACCTTTTCGTTAAACGTCTTGCAATTCTAGAATGGATTGATGTCACAGCTCTTTGGGTGTTTTTCTTCCCTGGGTCTCTCATCACATTCCAGTTTCCAGGAATATAACAATTTCACATTGTGGTCGAGTGAAAGTGCTCTAGGGTAAGACAGCCTGGGCCGGAGTCCTCAGTCAATCCCTTAGTAACTGTGACCTTGGCCTAGCTACTCAACCTTCCTGGACCTGTTTCCTTATCTATAAAATAGTGACACTATTCCTTCCATCACAAAATTGTTGTGAAATTGAGATGATGTGTATAAGTGCTTCACTCACTACCCAGGATATGGTAATTGCACTCTATTTAATATTAAATTGGCAAAGTTTTAATAATGAGACTGATTTTCTGCTGCTTTTAAGCAATCGGGCTATAAAAAACTAGAAGCCTTTTAAAATATGGAAACTCCTTTTTCCTCCCCACAGGACAAGACCCTCAGCCTGCTAGCATGTGGCTACTGCTCATGACCTCGTCCTACACCCGGTCAATGTGTTATTACTCTTATTTCAGCTAAGTCCAACTTTCTCTCCTCTTACACCCACACACCCCTCCGTGGTCTGAGCTCTCCACACCCTCATGAGCAGAAGGACTTTCTCCCAGTGTTTTATTTTCACTCTTCCCTAATGACCACTCATCAAATCCAAGTTTATTATCATGGAATTATTATTGTTCTAAATCAAATTCCAAAGAAAAACAATACCAGTAGATTTCTTTTCACTTAATGTATTATCAAACAATATAAAACATAGGTTTGACCCAACACGTGTCCTCAATCTATGAAGAAATGCCCGTAGGTTGACCTGCAAATTTCATTTCATATCACTGACTCGTCTAAGAAAAACAAACAAAATAAGAACAGTCCCTGCTGATTACCTTTGAAGAACCTCCCTCATGTGGTGGAGATGTGTTTGGCTGTAAGGTTCTTTAAATGGCTGTTTTCAGTTGGCTTCTTATTATTAAATTGTCCGGTGATATTCATTTTAAGGGAATGGTAGATGACAATATTCAGCTTTCAAAAGCTTATAGGTATCAGTTATCTATTGCTACATAAGAAAACTACTCCAAAACTTAGTGACTTAAAGTTGAGTGACCATTTTATTCATTCACAATTCAATGGGTCAGCCATTTGGGTTGGGCTCAGCTGGCAAGTTCTTCTGCTTATGTCACTTGGGTCACTTATGAAGCTACAGTCATCCACTGACATCTCCGGAGATGTGTGGCCACAGTCAGCTGGGCCACACGTCTCCAGCAGGATTGTCTGGGCTGGTGGCTAGATCCCAAGAGTGCAAGAGCGGAAGCTGTAAGACCTCTTAGGACAGGTTCATACATCATCACATTCACTGCATTCCATCAGTCAAGACAAATCATGTGGCCAAGCCCCGTCATGCATACACAGAGAAGAATTATAGCAGCCATGTTGCAGATAATTTACCGTATCACTAAACCTTTATTGGAATAAATTAAGGCTTAATTTACACTCTTCTTCCTGATTTGTTTAGCTGACATTGTTTTACTCTATACTGTGTGCCAGGTGCTAGCGACACAAAATGGGTTGTATGTATAAATCTTGCTCTAAGGGGTTTCGTCTCTGCCAGAGAAGAAGGTTGGTGGACTTCCCAGATGGTGAATGTCTCGATGACCATGTGATGTAGTTAGTCCTGTTCAGCTGAACTGCTGAACCTGGCCAGGTGTTGCAGACATGTGTGTCATTCATCACAAAAATGGACTGAGCAAGTAGGTTTACGTGTGTTGTTTATAAACCCAACCTCATTACAACAATATAATAGGATCAAGTAAGGCATGAAATATTTTTTGCTGAGACCAAGTCAATTACCTTGTCATCACACCTGAATGACAACACAGATTTTTGATCCCCTTTTGAGACAGATTAGGGTAGTGTTTGAGAGCTTGGCTTTGCAAAATAATGATGATGGTGATGATAATACATCTCAGTATCCTCATATAAAATGCCTCATACAATTATATTGTGGAATAGAGAAAAGAAAACGTAAAGTGTATAAAAATGTCAATTTTCATATATAGCAGTATTGTTTTTTAACTAGTGAAGGAAAAGGACCCTCTTTCAGAACTGTTGAATAAAGATCTAGAATTTAAACTTATTAGTGTCCACGGTTTCCCTCCTTTACCTTCTGCTCTTTAAGGACCTTGGAATACCAAATAAAAATTAATAGAAGATTGCAGATGTAGTATATTGGTTTGAATTAAGAATTAACTTCTTTTCTTAAAACATTTTTTTACTGGACACAACATGAAAAAAGAAGTGTGTGTGTGTGTGTGTGTGTGTGTGTGTGTGAGTGTTTGTGTGTATTTACTATGATGGTCACAAATAACTCCAGATTTTCTTTCTTTCTCATATAAACTCAGCTTTCTTGTAATGAACGCTTTTTAAATCCCTCGTTCCCCAACAGGTGTTGAACATGGGACAACATGAAGAAAGAACACCCAGCTGACAAACCCTAAATTCATTCCAGGGTAAAGCTCTACCAACCCAGAGACAAGCATCAAAATTTATGATGTCAGAAGGAAGGTCCTACTTAAGTGTTTTCAGTAAAGATATTCCAGGAGCCTTGTATCATACGGCTAAATTTCCAATTTAAAAAATTAGTTTTTATCTACTCCAAAGTTGTGATACCGTAGCAATTAAATAATAAAACATCTCTCTTCACTTATGGTCACGACCAACCAATGCCAGAACATTCTTGCAGCGGACAATGCCTGACTCTAAGTTGTGATTGTTAGACTTTGGTTGGTCATGTCATCACTTGAGCATTATTTAAGTATGTTTCTCCTTTTAATTCAATTTCCTGTTTTGTTTTCTCAAAACCATAAATTGCCTTTTAAGAAAGTTTACAAAATGCATATTGTTCTCCCGTGAGACCTGTGCTGTTCCTCAGCTGGGCATTGCCTGCCAAATGACATTTTTTTGAAAATTTTCCCTTTACTGGTTTTGCATAATGGTTGCAACAATTCTCAAGTAATGAAAAAAGAATGAAGAATGCATGTCCTTTCCAGCACATAGCCACAATGTTAATGTTAAAACAAAGCAAAATAAAGCAAAACAAAAACCCACCCTAAAAGTGATCTGGACACCCAGCCATCCTCCTCTCCCCTCCCTTATTTGGATTCAAGATGTTTCCTATCTTCTATCCTCTTATTCAAAGTAAACTATTTATGCTCAGAGAAAATCTGCCATGGAGGACATACATGGTAATGTTCTTGTGGTCATACCACTACCAATGAGTGTAGAATTCCTGGGGGACATGAAATTCTCTGAGCCGATATTGTCTCATTTGTAAATTAGGAGTAGTGGGGCATACTTCGCTGGATTGTTTTGAAGACTAAAGAGAAGTCACGCAAGAGTACCTCACACAGTGTGAGTTGAATTAAATACAAATCTGTTGTCTGCTCCAGGGATGGAACCACCATTTTCTGCCCTCAAGACACAGTGGGTAGATGGCGTGTGAGAGGACACTGGAGATGGGCAGTGATGAAAGACAAGCACACTGGGGAGACACCCTGACAGAGAGAGTACCAGGTCCCTCGCTGCTGGATGCCAGGTAACGTATATGCATAAAATTGGGCCTTTACTCGTTTTTCTATCTACAGCGGCACAGAATAGGTATTAATTATTGTCTGCCGAATTTTGTATTGCCCACACATATATGACTGGTCATCGTAACCTGTAAAAGGAGTTGGTAAACTACAGCTTGTGGGCCAAATCAGGCCCACTGCCTACTTTTGTAAATAAAGTAAAGTTTTATTGGGACAGAGCCACGCCCATTTATTGTTTAATGATGTTTGGGGTTACAATGGAGAGCTGAGCATTTACACAAGTCCCCTTATGACTCACAAAGCCAAAAACAGTTACTATCTGGCCCTGGTCCTGGGTAGAAATTTTACCAAACTTTGGCCTATGGAATTAAGTTACCTATCTACTCCTGTATGAATAGAAGGTCTCCTGATGAGTCCCAATTCAGGGGCCATGCACTTCTCTGAGGATTATGTTTTAATGTAATTGTTTCATTTTCCCATGGACATTATTAGCTTACCGCTTTTTTTTTTTTTAATGACGAACTTGATTTTATTGAAAAAAGTTAAAAAAAAAAAAAAAAAAAAAAGAGTGCCTGTGATGTGAAGAGACACTTTATTAACCCCAGTGGGCATCTTGGAAAGATGAATGGAGGGGGCCTCTCCATGCTGACTGTTAGGGTCACGGCAACACTGCGGGGGTCACAACAGGATGGCGAATGAAAACCACTGACTTCATGTTCATTCCCAGCCTTTCCCTGCATCTAGGTGTCTACCCTGGACTGATGGCTAATGTCACCATGTAGAGACACTAGACAACATGACAAGAGACAGGTTCGTGGAAGGCTGACTTGTAGATTACAGCCCTCATCCTACTCTTCGTTCTGCATCAGGGCTGACACCCCTGCTTTGGCATAATATTGTGTACATGTGCCCCTAATTCTCCATGGTCACTTTCTGGGTGCTGGAACACATTTGCAGCTGTGGTTGGCTGGTCCTAAGAAGAAGCTAAAACAATCAATAATTGACTTGGGGTCCTTTCCACGCTATCTGGCAGTTACTTATACAGTACTAACTCTACCAAAGAAGCCAAGTTGGCATGGCTTTTTTACTATTTCTGCAAAACCCATTTGGATCCATTTGTTTGACTACCATCAACCTGGGGGGGAAAGGGTGGGGGGAGGGCAAAGGAAAAATCAGGCCTAGGAGTGTAGAAACCACTGTACTTAAAACTATATCCTTTGCTTATTTATTTCAAGTAGGAGGCCACACAGACACAGAAAAGCAGCAGGCTTATGGAACAAGACTTAAGTTCCATGCTGGTTAAAGGGTCCTCCCTGATGGTCAACCCTAGGGGTGGGACTCCTGGATCTTGAAGAATTTCCAAACCTTCCATGCCCAGGGGAGTTTCCCATGTTGAAAAACTGCAAGATGGGACCCCATAACAATCCCCAGAACGTTCAGGCTGAAATTACATTCAGGCCAAGCCTGTATGCTGCACTCCCCTGTAATTGTTGGGTGTCTTCCAGAAGGCTCTCAACACATGGGACTCTGATGAAGTTTAGCATGTGGAAAGGGCTAAAGCCTGAAGCCTGTGTGTTTGTAATGGAAACACAGCAGTGACCCCACGATCCAGGTCTGTATCTGCGCTGCCATAAAATGTGTTTCTCTAAACAGAACAGCAGAAGTGCCCGTGATAGGTGGGGGTGGGCAGAGTCTGTAAAAGGCTCCTTCAGGTAGGGAAGTAGCAGAGCCTCCTAATAAGAAAACCATGCATTTAAGGAGGGCTTTCTAGGTATCGAGTTTGCAAACGCTCTTTCACATTTAAGATGGTCAGGATAAGACTCCAAAATGGGTAAGGGAAGCATTCTTTTCCTCCTCTTCTACATGAAACAACTGCAACAGAGAAGCAGAAGGTCCTTCTAAGGTTCATGAGAGACTCAACCAGAATCAGCGAATATCCGTTGGTACCTGGTTCAGTGTTCTTTCTAATGAACGACTCTCTGTTCTTTATTTCTGTATAGCTGTCTAAACTAGAATAAATATTCAAACACAATATTTGACTGTAAATAAACCTGATGTAAGCCATCTCAAAGAATGACCAACCCGAGAACAAGAGTGAGGAAAGTACAGCAGGTATCTGACAATCTTAATGGTTATTTACAAAATGCCTTGAGAACATAAGCTTCTTTTATGACATAGAATCTTGTACCACTATACATTTGAAATGGTCCCTTCAACCTTGAGCGGGGACGAGTTCATCGTTACTGATGAGTGGGGAACAGAATGAGTCCCCAGTAGCTCTGCCACAGACATCAGACAGTGTTCAAAGGTCTGTGAAGTGCCTAAGAGGACCCACCAGCATCCATGAAAACATCAGTAAGCAGAATAAGGTTAAGACCAACAATGAGGCCCATGGGAAAGGCTGTTTGGTCAGAGGCACAGACAGACATCACTCTTGTCTTGGCACACACAACTCCACTGAGTTCCATCACCATCAAGCAAGAGCCCTTCAGCTTGCTCCTCATGACTGAGTTTGTCAAATGTGCAGTGAATGCCCCTGCCAGCTCCCTACTGTGCTCAGGTGGCCTGTGCCACACAGATCTCTGTCTGGCCCACCTTATTCCATGTTCTTTTTTGCCCCCTCAACATGCCCAAAGATATGGAAGAAGAAATTGCAAGGGATGCAGAATACCTTGTTTCCATGAAGACTTACCAAATCTTTTTGAACTATGTGGTCCTGAAAAAATACAACAACAGCTCTATGCAAATCGCAAGTAAAATATAAATGGCAGGAATCAGGAATCAAGGAAATTCATCCTAAATTAAGGGAACTCTATAGCCAGACCTCTGTGGCCAGGTTAGATGGGTATTTTCTGCCAGTCTCAAGAGCATCATCTCCACAGATATTTGTGTAACCACATTGTTCTATGCATGTCCCTTAGAGAACAAACTTGTGAACATTTTATTGCCTTCCATTTTGTACTTTTTAATACGAATAGAGTTCCAATACATACAACACTAATTAAAAAGAAATAAATATAGACATTTTCAGTCTCCCAATATGAAAGCATATCAAAAATTGTTTTGACACAGGCAAAATGAAACAAAAGTTATACTATACTATCCAGAAACTTGTTTTTTTTAAAAAAATACGTGTTTGAAGAAGAGAAGAACCTAAATGGCATAGCTTGCTTTTTAATGGTGATTTGACTCACTCAGCATTCTATGTAAGAACACCCAAATATGGTCATCAGAGCCACGGTTTCTCTTTAGAAGTTGGGGCCAATAAAAAGCAATTTCAGAATACAATGCTTGTCGTCATGACATCTGCAGATGAGCAAGCTTAGATATATAAAAATTCAACTGTATAAATTAAATTATTTGAGGCAAAAAATTAAAGTTCTTGAAACAATATTTTGTTGAATGTAGTAAGTTGGGTTAACTTTAAAAATTCAGCCACCAAAAGAAAAGAACTGGTATGTAGTAGAGAAGAGCTTTCCAAGCATAAAGCAAAAACCATAAAGAAATTGTAAATAAATATATATATATATATATATATATATATATATATATATATATATATATATAAAATGTTCAAACTCCCCAAATATATATATATATATATTTTAAATGTTCAAAATTCCCTAATTAACAACACTATTAATATTATAATACACCGAGGATGCAGTATTTGCAAAACATATGGCCAACAAAGGGTTACTATCCTTAATTCATTTTTAAAAATGGTCTTTTATATCAACAGGAAAAAGAGGAGTACTTAATTGAAAAAATAGGCAAAGGACACAAAGAGGTAAATTACAAAAGAAAAATAAACATGTGAGTTTATGTTCAACTTTACCAGCATCACACAATAAGTTTCATTTTTGGCTATCAAATTGGCAACGGTTAAAAACCAGAATGAATTCCCTTTGCTGGGAAGACTAAGGGAAAGCAGGCGCTCTTATCCACTGCCAGTTCAACAGTATTTCTAAGTAGCAGAGGCAATGGTGAATAAGAAAGACAGACCCAGTCCCCAGGGAACTGTAGGTCTGAGAGGAAAACTTCACAGAAATGGGCCTTCGATAGTCAAAGTGCTTGAGGGGGTGTAAGTATAGCTGTAAGAGCAGGGCACATATACATTATCCCACATGGGCTGGCAAGGCCGAATGCAATCTATTTCCAGTGTAATTGATGTACAAAGTATATAGTTCAGGGTAAAGATGCAATGTTTACAAAGTAGGGATTCTCTTTAGAACACCCCCAGAGGTGAGGTCGGGGCCAGGGTCAGAAAATGGAGCACTTTTTCTCTTACTCATTAAAAAGAAGCAAAGAGACAAACAAGCGTGAAAAGATTTCCATTTCATATAAAAAAAGGAAACTTTAACATTTATAATTTAATGTAAAGGTTGACCCGACACATTGAACATTTTATTTCCGGCATCCCAAGCCAATTCTGATCTTTAAGAATGGCTTTCTTCCTACACTCTGTTATTAGCAATTCCCTCATCTTGTGCAAAAGGGAATTTTTCTCCCTGGGAGAGTCTCCAAGCACTTCCAGAAATGCTTGGATCACCATTAAATGGCTTCCAGGCCTTGGGGGGGTCTTTTTTTCTGAGTTAGTTCAAGAACATATCTTGGGATGTTTATTGTACTCCAGAAAATGACTCTGTCGAATGGGAAAGAAGTTCCTTGCTCTGCCCTCCATTTTTTTCAGAAATTGTATAGTCACAGAGTTGTCAGCTCTGGGGACTGATTGATCAAACCTGGTATCTGCCATCTGCAAGACTAAGGTGGGGAGATTTTTCTTTTGTAATATTTCAATCATTCTCTGATTGGTGATGATCCTCTGTAAGAACTCAATCATGATTATACCTTTTCTATTTCTTCTTCCAGTCTGAATACCAGGTATAGAGGTGTGTGGAAATTAAAATGGAATCCCAGAGTTTCTTCCTTCAAGGTACTTAGCATCTGGCTAGAAAAACTTTGATGTACTCAACAAGGATGAATGTATTAGCAGATATATAGTCTTCCAGAAGGAAAACAAAAGAGATAACGTGTGTAAATATCTTTAACTGTCTATATATTGACCCAGTAACTCTAATTCTGGAATTTGTCCTAAGAAAATAATTAAAGAGAAGCTCAAAATTTCAGGTACAAGCATGATCCTTTCAATAGTAAAATAGTAACAGTAAAATTTTAAACTGAAGTAGTATACAACAGCCTAAAAAGTACTTACTAAAAGATTACTAGGAAATAAGCTTTTTGTTTTCTAAGACTTTACTGATACAGAAAAATGGTATATATTTTAAATGGAAATTGGTTTATAAAACAAACATGTTTACTCTATCTAAATATATTTTTAATGTTCACAAGAATGAAAATAACCAAAAATATGGTCATTAAAGTGTTAATAGTATTTTTCCCTAGGTGGTAAAACTATGGATGTTTTGGTTTATATTTTGAAATTTTCTATACTTTATGCATTTTTATAGGAATAATTGCAGAAAAAGCATTACTTTTTTGGATATACAGTGAGTGTCAAAAAAATGTATATACATTTTAAAAAAGAAAAAAAACTGTATTAAAATTGTAAAATACTCAATATATACCAATACCAAAAGATGAATACAAGTCACATTTGGTTTCTTCAATTACAAGAGGTACTCAAAGAGGTTACCATCAGCATAATTTTAATACAGTTTTTGCCTTTCTTAAAATGTGTATACATTTTTTTGCACCCTCTGTATATGTGCCAATTTACTTCTCAAAATGATGAAATGTATAAATGATTAGGATTTTTTATTTTATGACCATGTGTTATTAGGAAATAATTGTTAAAATTTCATTCTCTCAAAAAAAAATGCCTTTAGTTTCTTGGTAGAAAATTGCAATCTGACTCTAGCAGTTCCTGTTATTTTCATTTAGGAAAGATAAAAGAGTAGAACTGTAGAAAACGATCCACATTTTAGTGTTTAAGTAAGTTATTCCCAGGTGTGGCTTTGCGGTGCCCATCCTGTTGTTTCCAATGAATATTTCTAGTGTTATTTCATACTTCTCAAAGAATTATCAAAATCTGTGAGCCATCTTTTGCCTCACCCACCCTTTAATCTTTCATATGTAATCTGATGGAAGTTTTTCTTGGTGCCTCTTTCCAAAATGGTATGGTTATTGTGAATAATTTTTTAGAACATTTGAACTGCATTTTAAAAAGTAGATTATTTTTAATTGCAAAAGCAGTTCCCGATTTGTGCGGGAAAAATTAGAAAATATAGGTAAACCAAAAGAGGAAAAGATCAAATCTCATAATCCCATAGCCCAGAGAAGATCACTCTAAATCCTGTGGTATATGTTTTCTGAGGCATTTTCACATGCATAGATTTTCACATAACATATCAGACACACAAACACATCTTTTCACAAAAATAGAATTAAATTATATATTTTTGTTTTTGTTTAGTCTTTTCACTTTACAATATGTAGTAAACATGTTTGTAAGTCAGTATCATTTTGAAATGTCAAACATTTAATATTATAATGTTCCTGGTTCATTTAACCCTGTAATGATAAAAGTTTAAATTGTTTCTAATAGTCACCATCATAACAGCACTGCAGTGGACACCCTTAGTTAAGTTAGAATGAGTCAGCTAGAAGAAGCTACATTAATTTTATAGATGTTGGAGATACAGTCTTCATGCTGACAAAGTTACCAAAGAATATTAACATTTCTCTCCTCTCCATGAGATGTACAGTTTAAATCAATGTTTCTTAAATTTGAGCAATGCGTGAGTGCCTTTTAAAGGAAACGATTTCTGCAGAACCCAATTTGAATTTAAACTATTTTATCAAGTGATTCCTTAATGCGCAAGCATAATGTGCGTATAAATTACTAGTGCAACAGTACTATACAGCTATAAAATCAAAACAAACTTATATAAGGAAAACATCAGGACCAAAACAACTCAAATAAACAGATATTTAAAATGCCAAATAATGTTGCTTTACGGAAACAAAATTCCATGCTACAGGTGACATTCTACTAAGCATATGTGGGAGACCATGGATACCCTGGGATAGCTCAATTCTCCCCAGACTTTTTCAGCTTGAAGTACTGAAAAATCCACTCCTACAGGTTACCTTAATATCACTTAGCCTTTGTTTGCTATTGACCATTGTTTGATTGATGGTTGTCACTCTTTCCCCCACCTCCATTAGCTCAACAGTAAAGCAGCCCAGCCTGGCTCCAGTGCCATAATAACCCGGAACATAAATGCAAATGCAAACACTGAATTCACAAGGAGGTCAGATAATCCAGGACATAGTAATTTTCTAAGGATAGTACTCAAAGTTGTAAAATTGTCAAGTTTTTATAGAGAACTTCCCAAATCCCAAGAATACTCTAGTGATAAAAGCAAAGAAATTGGGTATCGTTGATTCATAGCAGATTTCCTCCACCTTCCTGCACGAAGGAGGAATTTTTGATTTTCCTCAAGGGAGAAGGAATGTTCTAGAACACCGGGAGTGCTTAAGGGAAAGAGGAGTGCTTGGGATCCTGAATATGTGAGGCATAACATCCATTTATGCACATGAAAGGGCTTGGTAACACTCTGGAGACAGAGTTTCTCAGTGGTTACCTGAGCAGCCAGATTGAGGATGTAATCTGGATTCTGGCTCTTACTATTTTGTACTTTGGGATACACTAAACCCTCCTAGCCTCGTTCTCTTCATTGGAAACACACACTAACACCTTTCAGGTTTGTTATGACAATCAAATGAACTTTTATGTATAAAGAAACAGTTATGTGAGTATAAAGTCCAAACTTGCTCGTATGGACTCTGAGTCACTGTCTTTCTGATACCATCTCCTCCCACTGTTTTTATAAATTATGCTGGAACTCATCCAACTCTGAACATTCCAAGCTCCTTTCTGCCTCAAGAACTTTACATAGGCTGTCCCAGCGCCATTCTTCTACCAGAATTCACAGGACATACCGCTTTAGAGTTCTCCAGTGTCTGCTCAAACATTACTTCCATCTAAAACAGTCCCCTTATCTCACCCAATGAGTCCTTCCCTCCTTAACTCTGCTTTATTTTTTTCCTACAGAAGTTATTACCCCCAGAAATCATGTTACGTGTTTATTTGCTTATGTGTCCCCTGTTTCTCTCACCGTTGGTTGGTGTCCTGATAGCAGAAACCTTGTTTTGTTTCCTACCTCATTCCTAGCCACAACTGTGTTTTCCCAAAGAGAGCGCTCAGCATGTGTTATTACTTAAGAAGTAAGGCGTGGCATCCTTCTGGAAGATTGGGATCTACTGTTCCGATACCTAGATACAGAAAATACAGATCTTCCCTATGGACAATTATAAGATAAATTATTGTCAACTACTAGATTCCTTTTACATGCTTAACTGTGATAAGAGCCCTGGAGAGTGGAGAAAACTTATGACAAGTAGCTCAAGCATGGAATAGTTCAGATACTACATTTGTTTTTGTAGGTATTTGTAAGGATAAGATAGCTTTAAAAAAATGATCCCCAAATTCCAGTGGCTTAACTCAATAAGTTAACTATATTTCATACAGTCAGTTAGGAGCAAAGTGTCCTTATATCTTGAGGCTCAGTCTCCTGTACTCTTAGATTTCTCTCCATTCAGCCAGTGAGTGAGCAAAGAAAGCAAAAGACTATGTTTTATATGAGCCAGATGTGGAATGAGTATGGATCGCTTCTGGTCATATTCTATTGCTAGGACCCACTCATGGAGCCGTATGTCATGCCAGGAGCCTGGAGACTAGAGTCTAGCTGCATGAGTAAAATAAAAGAATAAAAGAATGTGGCTTTGGTGAGCAACACAGTCTCTGTCACAGCATTAAAGACAATTGGAATATTATTTAGTAACATTATTTAATTGTAACTATCTATCAATCTGGAGATACATTCTGTCTGAGAGAGGTTCCTGTCATACCAAAGAATAAATCACCTATTAATCAACTATTTCTATCTATAATAAGTCAAAGGACATGCCGTGAAATTGCTTTAGTTTAATCTTCATCCAGGTACAACAGTGAAAGGCATTACCACACGCTACACTTTCTTCCAGATTCATTTCTGTGGTCAGTTCAGTCATTTGTGATGTTGAGGTACAAACTGTTAATATAACTCCTGTGATGATGGTATATCATGGCCAGTGATGGTTATGTAGGCTGATCTATCAGTCATTTTTTAATATCACCATCCCTATTTTGATCATTCATTTTCACATATCACATAGATAAGATGAACTGTATCTTTAGAAAAATTGTCCAAATGTTCATGAGCAATTTATTTTCTGAACCCTTTGATCCTGACGTTTTTTCCTACTGTTTTTACATGTGAAAGGTTAATTGGCTGTGAATAAAATGTTTCTATACAAAATTTCCCCCCCAAAAATGAAAATATGGCAGAAAGTTAAAAGCCAGACTGATTTTTTGGTTCTTCATGCTATAGTATATTTTTACCCAAATAACATGCAAATTATTTTTCTTTATTAATTTTGTCGAGAATGTGTTGAGGCTTTTGAATTTCATAAGTAAATAGTTTTCAGCTCCGCAAAATTTTATTTAATTGTGTTATTTCTTCTGTTCCAATTATTTTGATTTCTTGTCCTGGAAAACCCATAATCCTTTCATTAGATGCCTGTTCTCTGTACTTCATCTCTTTCTTATTGAAAGTCATCACTTTCATCTCTTTTTCTTTTGTATGCTTGGAAAGTTTTTCACGTGGATTTGATCCCGGTTTTCTGTACCCTTTTCCAAAATGTTTACTGGTATATAGAAGATTGCAAGTCATACAAATATGTTCACTTTTAAATACACTCAGTATCGTACTACTGTACATAAAATTGTCTTGCCTTTTCGCTTAGCTTTTTCTCTTAAATATTTTCAGAGAAAATGACTTTTGTTGATTGCATGTATTCAGTCAGTCATCCAACAATATTTAGTGAGCATCTACTATATGCATGTAACAGGCACTCTTCTTGGCACTTGCAATATTACAGTGAACAAGACAGAAAAAATTCCTATGTCTGTGGACAGGGATCTCTAATTGCACATTTTAAGTTGTTCCCATCTTTCCACATTGTAACTATGAATCTTTGTATGTTTATAATTATTTCCTGGGATATATTTCTAGAAATGCTTTTATGGCATTAAGAGTATAAACATTGTAAGGTTTTGTGACAAATATGCCAAATTACCTTTGAAAAGGCTTAAAGAATTTATATCACACACCACAAATGAACAGTCATGACTATTTCACACTCCCTGGCAAACAGTACCTCTCTCTCTTTCAATAAAGACAAAATTCACCTTCTACAAAACTAGCAAAATAAAAGTACCTATATTATTTCAGATATATAACCAAAACAACGACAACAAAACCTGTGAGTTTTCAGCCTCTGTACACTTGTATTCAATGAGAAATTTAAACCTACTCTTAACCATCATTTCTAAAGAGTATCCCTAGAAACTTCAGATACTTTTTATATACAAAATTTTCATGAAAAATAACACAAAATAATAATAAGAAGAAGGATACAAAATATCTTTGCCAAAATTAAGTCATTCTCCTATTTTGGGAACACGAGAAACCTGGCTGCCTCATACAAGCAATGATTCATTAATACTAATTGGTGCTTTTTTTTCCATGCAAGGGAGAAAACTATTTCAGACCCTAATCATTCCTCATTACAGTAACGGCAGGCTATACTTAATCTGCTGCTCAACTTTTCAGTGACAGAATCAGTTGACCTATAATTAAAAGACATTTAGGTCTTAGGAGGAAAGAAAAACAATTCCTAATGACAAACAGATACCAGAGACGCAAAACCCTGCCTGCCCCACCTTCATCCGCCCACCTCTGCAATCTGCTCTCAACTGGACACAATTCTGTTCAGGAAAATAAAAAACTGTTCCTTCTCCACTCTAAAACTAAAGTATGTGCATGACCATGTGGTGCTGAGAATTACACAAATGTCTGAATATATTATACTGGAACTACTTTTTTTTCTTTGCATTTAATATTAATTTTTCTTAAATATGAAAGTAATGCCATGTATATTAGAATGTTGCCACAGGATAGAACCACGATTGTCAGGCCTGTGTGCTTCCTTTCACTATCTTCTCTGTGTTTACATTTATTTTTAGTGAACATACACATATAGTTTTGTTGATGGTGAGAGAATCGAGCAGACACAGGTGTGAGAATTGATAACCACGCAAACTGCCTCGGATGGTATCCTGACTGTCTCTCATAAATGCATTGAGACAAGAGACTTAAACCTTTGTGAGCTTGAGTTTCCTCATCTGCAAAATGGTAATAAAAAGCATAACCTCGTGAGGTAATTTTGGAGATCAAGTGAGATAAATAAGTATCTGACACAGACTGAATAGCCAGTAAATGTCAGCTATGGTAAATCTTTTTAACCTGATTTCTTGCATTTAGACATATATTCTTATTGTCTCTGTAACTAAAAAGTGTCAAAAACCTCCCTTTAAATAGCTGTATGATAGAACATGACATGGATGTACGACGTTGAAGAATTCCCTTATTATTGGGCATTTAGATCATTTCCAATTTTTCACCATTATAAATAGTACTGTTGGGAACTCCACGTGTTATGCTCTCAGATTATTTCGAAGGAGGCATATTTAGATTTTGAAATACTGATTCCAAAGCTTTGAGCTCCTTGACACACAGTCCCCAAGGGGATCTCAAAAGTATGTAAAGTTGCCCTCCCTCTAGGAAGGTGTGGCAGTGTCTCGTTAACACTGTTACCAGCACTGGCTGCTATCATATTTTACATTTTTTTATTGATTGGATATGTGAAAAGAAAGTGAATCCCACTGTTGATTCCATTAGGAATTGTATTAGTTATTTTAAAGAAGCTGAGCATTTTAAATCACTTGAACGTCACAGCTATCACTTAGTTTACCTAACACTTCCATCATGTTTTTTGCCCTTTTTTTTTTTTCCTTTGGGGTATTAAGTTTTATCTTATTGATTGGTAAGACTGATTTGGCAAGCATATTTCTAGTTTTGAATTTCTCTTCGTGTTTTTTGTCTTTAATTTTTGATTTTGGCCTTTTTGAAGTACTGAGTTTTCCGTTTTTAGGTAGTTCAAACTTTCCATCTTTTCCTTCATGGTGTCTTTGTATTTTTCATGTTGAATATGCCGATGATTTTTTTCATCAAACTTTCTTAATGACTTGTCAAAAACAATCAACACAATAAACCAGTGCCATGCTGATTGGTGGCTCATGTAACAAGTATAATAATAAAGAAATTATCATTTTAATACAACCAAAAAAGTATATACTTTCGTTAGTAAGTGGACGCTTGCCGAGACAGATCCAGGAATTTTCCAATCACATTAGTGTTTTCGTGATATATATATATATTGATATATATATATATATATGTCATGGTGGCCAATTTGAGTAAACTATGCCAATTACCGAATATAGATTTCTTTGTCGAGTTTCTCTTTTAAGAATTATTTATAATAGAGAGCTAGTGACCTCCATTTATTTTTCTAATAATGCTGGGGATGAAGTCGATAAATATGTGACTTAGCATAAATCATGAGTGAAAGAATGGCCTAGATTAAAAACAAAAGGTGACTTGTGAGCACCCATAGACTTATAGTAATTTCAGGGAACGACGTGTCCACCATGAGGTACTTTGAGGCCTAACAAGAGTTTGGTGGCAAAAAGGACTGTGACTGACTGACTTGCACAGTCTGTCCTGGGGGGAGGGCGGGAGCCTGGGGAAGGGGGCGATGTGTGTGCCAAAGGGACATCCTGTTACTCGTTCCTCTGAGGGTCCATTCTAGTTCTAGGGCTTTTGGAAGAAAGTTGTTTTGGTTTTAATGAATTCATGCGCTAAAGAATCTGTCAAAGACACAAACAAACCAAAGTTTCTCATTGAGCTATAATCCCCTCTCCTAGCAGCACTGAAGTGCTTAGAATGTGCTCTTTTCTGTACTTGTTGATAGAGGAACATGCTTTGCTCATCCTCCTTCTGGATTTTTCAGGTCTAATTGAAGCAGGGGCTCCTTGACTTGCTTAAGCTCCACGAAACTAACAAGTGCAGGTTCTCAGTTCATTTTAGCAGCTATTTAAGGGGTTGCACAAAGAAATAGACTGGTGTTGGCAGAGGCCTTGAAATCACCAAGTCCAGGTACCCCGGGGTTGCTGAGACCACCTTTACAATACCTCCACCAGGTAATGGTCACACTGAGGCTTGAACACCACCAATACTGGGAGCTCTCGTGCTGTCAGAGAACTTGCATTTAATAGTGTCTACAAATTTTTCAGGTATTCGACTAGGACCCTTTACACAACAACCCTCCAAAGGTGATTTTCTTCTCTTATTTATAGACAGAAAAATCAGTATAGACTGGTTAAGCAGATGAGCCAGGATTTGAAATCATAGCTATGACTTTTTTCTATGATGTCATAACTCCTGGCCTTTGCACAAGCTCACACCAGGGATATAAACAAAATTTATGAAAGAAAGAGTATACCTCACTGTTTGTTTCATAAATCAAAATCATCGTTACTAATTTGGAAAAACTAGTGGGGATATCAATAGTGCTTCGTAAGTAGTATAAATTTTTTCCCAGTGGCTCAGGATGTACCTCTATTTCACTCCCCAATATAGTCAGTCAATCTGTTAACACTGCTGTCAAAAATGAAGTCTTAATTAGCTTACTTTAATGATTAGCCTAGATTAATGAGTTTCTATATCCATTGCCTATATGAAAGCTGCTAAAAGATTTGAACTTTTAAATAAGTGAAACATCTCTAACTTAACCTCAATCCTGTTATTTGAATTAATTAGTATGGAAGACTCTAGAAAGACACAGAAAAAAATCAGTTTCTTGATGTTTCTTCACAAACTAAAATAGAAACCTTATTCATCCCAGGTTAACTGTTAAATCCATTCTCTAACAGGTCCGCAAACTTTCTACCTCTACTTGATAGTTTCTGAAATACTGTAGTTTGGCCCACAGCGAGATACCAGCATAAGCAAATCAGGCGATAAAGGCGTGTATTGCCAATTCTCACACACGGCTACTTATTGGTAGTTAGCAAATGAAGATTTCCTATCAGTGAGTTAGAGTAGGATTTGCAAAGTTTAGAACCCACTCAAACTTTGCTGATTTCAAGTGGTGAACTTGGGGTTATAGACTGTATATCCCCGAAAATAAGACCTAGCTGGACAATCAGCTCTAATGCATCTTTAGGAACAAAAATTAATATAAGACCTGGTATTATATTATATTATATTATATTATATTATATTATATTATATTATATTATACTATATACCCCATAGTATAGTATAGTATAGTATAGTATAGGACCCAGTCTTATATTATAGTAAAATAAGACCAGGTCTTATATTAAGTTTTGCTCCAAAAGACACATTAGAGCTGATTGTCCCGCTTATTTATGGGGAAACACGGTAGTTTTTTTTGTTTGTTTGTTTGTTCTTTTCTACCATAGGCAAAATAGGACTTTTTGTTTCTAAGAAAATCAGTAATAAAAATCTCCTTGGACATTTAAATTGCTTCACAAAGCATTTTGATGAGTTAAGTATAAGTGAAATAGAAACATAAGGCTTACATTTCCCTTAAACACACCAGGGATATAAATAAAGGGAAAATGTTCACGGAAACATGTTTGGGAATATGCTCAAACTTTGAAAAATTGTTAAGGACGTTTGATGAGCCCAAGTGCAGCTGGATCTTGCTCATCCATGACTCTGTTTTAAAGGTAATGGATTATAAATAAAAACATATATTAATAATTCACAGAAGGGATGATCGCAATGGAAGAGAAAAATCCCTTGCATTACTCATCCAGCTGGAAAAATTCTAAGACGGACTTGAAAAAATGAAACATGAGGAAAACTGAAAGGTTTCACCTCTCACATAACACAGTTGCTTTTCCTACAAAACACAACAGAATTATAAAATCCAGATGATTAAAGTATTGAGGATTAACTGAGTATCAGGTATGAGTGTCAAACGGATTGGTTCCTACCCTCAAGTGGTCCTCTCTGAACACTAGAATATATGAGAGATTGCGTGCGCGCGCGTGCACACACACAGACATTTTTATCTAGGTTTTAAAATCTGTAGGAAAAACACAATTAACAATTCTCAAAATGTACCTGTGTCATGAAAAGCAATCAAGAAAACTGATGTTTGGACCTCATCCCAGATGTCTCCCACTTGAGTCAATGCAGGAATCATGATTTCATGTAACTGGAGCTTGAGAAGTTACAATAAAAGCTTTGATCAGAAAGCTCACACTGGTGATGCTTAAATCAGGATTTCAGGCCCCTGGATTGCAGGGCTTTGGAGGAACCTACACTTTGGGGAGGTCCTGAAGGGAATTCAGTGAATTAGCATTCCCAAATAACCGTGTGCAAAGGCTAGTTCAAGTTTCCTTCCTGAAAGAAAGCACGGCCTTACTAATTGGCACTAATACAGCTCATTTCCTCTTGTGTTCACTAATTTAGTATATAATTATTGTGCACCTACTACTGGTGCTAAGCACAAAATGCCAGCTCGGCAGTACCGAGGCTACTTCGCGTAGTAGAATAAAAAAATGTATATATTTGGTCTTTGTCCCCAGTTCTTGGCACAGAGCTCCTAAAACCTTTGAAATTTCCTAAGAGACAGGAGTGTCTTTTGTTATTTATAATGAGCCCCTTTCTAACCTACCTGAGTTTAGGCTGACAAGGTGACTCATTCTGGGCTTTTCGTTTCCAAGGAGTGGCTGGGCCACCCCAGAAATAATACTAAGCACCTGACTAGATGGTTGGAAAGTTGAGCCTCACTCTCTGACCTCCACAGTGGAAAGGAACTGGAGATTTCGGTTAATCGTGTTGCCAGTGATTTAATCAACTATGCCTATGTATGAATCCCCAGATAAAAACTGAAACAAGGCTCATGTAGCTGGTAGGGTGTTGGGAGGGTGGCATGCCTGGCGAGGACACAGCATTCTGTACTGGCGCCATTTTCTATTTGGCTATATCCTTTATAATAAAAATATAATCTTGTGCACAGCATTTTCCGTGAGTTCTATGAGTGGTTCTAGAGAATTATGGAACCAGACGAGGGATCATGGGATCCCTTGAGTTTGTTGTCAAGACAGTTGGTCAGAATTGCAAGCAAGCCTGAGGACCTGGGACTTGTAACTGGCATCTCAAATGGGGACAGTCGTTTGCAGCTGAGCTCCTTAACCAGTGGGATCTACGCTGTGTGATATGATCAGATTAGCATCTTCCCAATTGTTCTCTGACAGGTGAGTCCTGAGACAGAGGAGGTAGAGAGATGAGATGATACTCTGGTTGGCTGAAACTCTAATGTCTCAAAACCAAAATGGCAGCCCAGTTTTCTGTTAGTGAAGACCTTAGGCTGTTTGTGGCAAAATTATGGGGAAGAAAAGAAAAAGGAAAAACAGAGTATCACCCCAGAACCTCATAAGAATATACGTGAACATTACTTGTTAGAAAAAAGAAGAAATGTGCTTTTTAAAAGACGTTCACCATTATCGATGGGATTCAAGAAGACATGATATCTTGAAAGAGGAAAAGAAATTCCATCAGAAGAAAATAAGGTGCCAGCAGTAAGCTGTTTGGAGAGGGATAACCGTCCCCTTCCGAAAACTTTCCTACCTAGCAATTAAAACTGTTCCTAGAAAAATAGCATGAAAAGATTCTTCTGGCAAGCAGACATTTCTCTCAGATCCTAGAAATAAATTGATGGTCAGTGCAACTGTTTGATGGTGAGGAATTTTCATATTTTTTTCACTGACGTCCTAAGTGTTTTTTAGTGGGAATTTGGGGGAGGCCTCGTTAAGGGACTGCTGGCCAGTGGACGATGTATTCATACATTTTCTCTTTTATTTCTCAACAGTATCTTCAGGCAAAAGCAAATGTTTTTGTCTAGTGCAGAACATGGATGAGAGTCCAAAAAGTCCAGGGTCAGTGGTGTTTGGCCTCTATCCTTCTCAATACCATTACTGTCTACTGAGGACAGATTGGGGCCCAGACCCTGTTGATTGTAAGAAGCTGGCTAATTACAACTTGAAATCTTTTTCTGTTCAGGTTCCTGAGAAAAGCCCTGAGGAGGAAGACCTTTTGGCCACTACATTGGGTCTTGGTTACTGTATCTATGAAATTAGAAAAGTACAGCCCTTGCCATGCTTATCGTCAAGAGTGCTTGGAACACAATCTGGGATAAAAAGCGAAACACAAAGTATCTTTCTCTGGAGCCTAGAATGTGGTGTTGAAGTCAATTCTAAGAAGGTGCTTAGTCTATGATCTCATAGTCCCAGATTAAGCAATTTGGTCAACAATCATACATCAAAAATAAATGAAATGTCAGGAAACATTATCCTTCTCTTATATCTAACGAATTCAAATATTGAAATTCTGATCCCTGGATGAGAAAAATACATGCTGGATCAACTGTGTACTCACGTCAATGAGAACAAAATTAAACCTAAATGAAATTTAATTTTTTTTTTCTCTAGCATTGACCGTATTTTCCCATGACTAAATAATAGGTGTTCATTTCTAGGATCTGGCTTTGTTTGTTTTGTGAACTTAATTGCTGCAAGACACACTGTGAGAAGAGGAATGCAGCACAAGAATTATCAGACGAAAACACACAGCCTGAAAACCACCTCTTATATAACTAATGGACTGAGACCAGCTGCCAATAACAGTAAAAATGATCTCTGAAGTCTCTCCATAAACTTTGCTACTCTTACACCTATGATTTTGTCACTTCTTTGAATTGGATAAAGTTGGCTATACTGATTTCTTTTATTTCTAATTTCTTAAAATTATATCCCTGCTTTGACTTCAAACAAGTATTTTTAAAGCATGAGGAAACTCAATGATTTTTGTTGCACTCAAAGTAATTAAGTACTAATAATTCACACATAGTCTCAAAAGGCATACCTCTATTATTTTTTCTGAACTTTTCAGAAAACAGAATTAGTTATCTGGAGTATTATCTATTATCAAAAGGGAAACCTCAGTTTCAGGCATTTATTTTACTTCCGTGATCACTTATTTATTATTATTTTTGCAATAATCAATCTAAATGTTCAGGCAAGGAGATAACATATATTTCCAATTTAAGATTTTAAGGTTATATGATGAGATTTTGTCAACATAACACAATCAATCACTGACAAATTATGACTGAATTTTTTAGTGTGAATCATTCTTGAGTCCCTTGTCCAACTGCAATCACCACAATTAAACTTAAATCAAGTTCAAAATTCAACCATATAACTACTCATATTCACCATCTTTAGTTTTTTCCTCCTGATTTGCTCTTTTAGAATCTGATCAGACCATACAGACTAAATCCCATAGTTTTCTCTTGAATGGGATTCTTCAATTTTTCCATTTTCCCGTTTTGGCTTTTAAAGTAAGAATTTAAAATGTTTCTTGTGGCAAATTGTTTTCGGTCTTAATTGGTTTTTCCTATATACCAAAATTTTCTTTCATAATCTACTTTTAAGTTGCTGTTTTTTTTATTTTGTTTTTATTGTTTTTGTTTTGTTCTGCTGTATGTGAGTATGTGAGTGTTTGGGTGTGTGAGTGTGTGTGTGTGTGTGTGTGTGTGTGTGTGTGTGTTTCCTTTTCACCCTAGTAGGGAAAAGAAAAAGAGGTGTGAAGCTCAAGTGCATGGTTATGAAGACTCAGTTTATAGGGATGTAGAGGGGGGGTTATTAATCAGAAGGGATGACTTACCCCCATTTTTTGTAAGGAGGACAGTAGACCTTCACATTTTTAAAAGTAAAGAATAAGTTTAATGTTATCAAGCTGGGAAGTGCTGGGGATGGCATTAAAATCTCAGTTGTCAAAATTGTTCAGCAAGGCTCTCAGTGACATTGCTGTGCTACCTCCAGTTTGAGGGAATAGGTCAAATGAGTACTGATGATTTTTTTTTTTTTAATGAAATGAGCCCAGTGTTGTATTTACCTCGTTCTCTGGGCTCGGATGTGATGGCTTTTCGGGGTGTAAGCCAATTTGCTCCTTGGTTATGAGGTAAATATTTTCTTGACTCCCTCCAGCCCTTTTCATTGGAAATGACCACCCCTGGACGTGGGGTAAATGTCAAGGTGAAAGCAATTGGGGGTGATGATGTAACAAAATAGAGCCCCAGAGGTCAGGACATCAGAGGCCTGGACAGGGACCAAAATCATCTATCAACAATGAGGCTATTTGAAATCTAACTTTATTATTTATTTACTTATTTTGCCTAGACCTGTAAAATTACTACAATGAAATCTATCTCAATGAAAAGAAAACAAAAATATTAAGTACTGAGTGGAAGAGAAGAAGAAATAAAATAAGCGGGTCCCCTGATTTTCTTTATATTGTATCAAGACCACTAGGAAAATAACTACTGTGGCACTAATACAAGCTGAAAGCTTGAGAACCGGGGGTGCAAGAAGAGTAGCAATAAACATTCTTTGCAAGACCAATCGAGGTTAATTGGAGGACATATAAGGAGGAAATATAAGCAATGTTTTTTAAAATTCAAGAAAGTAATGTAAATATATAGAGAAACAACAATCCTCTTACATTTTTGAATATTTTTAAAAAGTATTCATTACTTAACTGGCAACAACACTAGGTACTTTGCACACGAAGACATACAATTATCTTGGAAAAATATGAACAAAATAACACGGAATATTGAGAAGCCCAGTTCCTCTACTGCAACACCTTTTGGTGCAAAATCTATTCACTGGCTCTTCTTCATAGAAGAAAGGAATTGAAAACCCCTTGTCCTCAAAGGAATCCCTCTCTTGATTTGCAACTATTATATTTTCCAATCCACAAACAGTCCTTTTATATTTGTGCCCAAATTAAAATAACTCTTATTTTTTCTGTGATCTTATCATGCTAAAAGTTATGCAGTAGATCCTCTTGGTGAAAAGATACTATATCTAAACAAAACCAGAATTCATTAAGAGGCTAGCAATTTAATTTCATTTCCTCTCCCTATACCAAAAGTTATAGTTATAAAATTTAAAAGTTCTCTTACTGAATAAATTTTCTTCCTAGTCACTGTTTACTTTGCACATAACCCGGAAAAGATTGTTGGCTGCAATTCTTGCGGTGTTACTAAAATATTTCTTTAATGTCCCAAGCTAATATAGTGTACATGAGTAGATGACTAAGACAGAAGCTGAATTTTTCATATTGTACTTTATCACATGGTATACAGGGATGCAAAATTTGGCATGTTTTAGTACACGTTGCACACACTACAAGAGTGTAAGAGTTTGGGTTCTCTTTACCTCCCTTTGCACTATTTCCATACTGTTCTACATTTAATTAAATTTCCTAATTCAAGTATATGTTTGTTGCAAACCATAGAATTGCTGTTATAATTCACATATTTTGGTAAGAAAATAGAACACACGATCTACAAGAATATTTTCATTGATTATATTTGTCAACGGGAAAAGGTGCTATGAAATGATAAAAGGTGCTATGGAAACATATTCAGTTACCTGAATCTGAACACCTAACTCATCTGTACTGAAGTTCTCAGAAACTAATGGTCTATGTAACGATTCATGTTTGTTTGGTTGGTTGGTTTTGTCTCAGTCTACACCTTTAAAGTGTTCCAAAACATTTCAGAAGTAAAAGATGGACTTAGAAAACTCACTGGAGTCTTTGACTCGTGTCAAGGTACTATGCTTCAGTGACTGAGATAAGCATTGAACAAGAAACTAAAACTTTGCTTCTGAGCTCAAAGTAAATCTTACCATAATTTTCCATCATCAGAAATCAAATTCTATAGTCTTTGAGTTAAGAAAATAAAGGTCTCTGAAAACCAAAAACAAGTACAGAGAACTACAACATAAATAACCCCAGGAATTACCTTTGGATGCAAGACTTGTTTCTTACGATAATTCTAAATAACTTTTCAATAATTGTGCCTGATATGTAATTTATAAATGTAGATCTCTTTACCACACACTATCTATACACGTGACTGATTTAGAGTTCATTTCACCCATTATGTTCACGAGAGGGAAAAAAAAGAATGTTTTAACTATCTAGGCCAGGGGTGTACAAACTTTTTTCACCATTTTTCACCAAGGGCCATATGTGGTAAAATACACAAACAGCCGGGCCACTCACTCGAGGTGAAGTACGTATTGCCTCACCTGGTTTATTTAAGTAAACTAAATATATTTTTGGAATTTGCTGCAGGCCAATGAAAAATGGATGGCGGGCCGCAGTTGGCCCGCAGGCCGCAGTTTGGACACCCCTGATCTAGGCTCTTATAAATGTAGTGTATGTTAAGTGTATTCCTGTTTAGCTGTGGTATACATCGCTCCCAAATAAGACAAATTTTGGACATTCATTCAGCAGATGACAGTGGCTGAACCACACTACTTTCTTAGAAATGCCCTGTATGGATCTTACTTTCTGATACAGAGTTAGGGTCATACAACCAACCAAGAAACCAATAAATTAATTAATCATACATCTTAAGGAATGCTCCGAGGAGAACCCAACAGGATTCTGAGGAAAAATAATAATAATAATAATAGGGAAGAGGAGGAGGAAGACCCTTCCTATTAAGTGATCAGGGGTTGCCATTCTGATGAGTTGCCTGAAGCCCTGGAATACGAAACGTCAGCTATAGGCAGAGCGTGGACAAGAGTGTTTTAGGGAAACTGTTTATTCAGACCTTGAGGTGGGAAAGAGTTTGACATGTTCCAGGAATCCAAACACATTAAAAATACATAGAGGGATATGGTGACCTAGGGGTCAAGTGTTACAAGAATTTGTTAATAGCTAGTCAAAGGATGTCTTGTAAAGAGGCTGTACCAAATTCATGTTTTGACTCATTTCTTTCACCCCAAATAAAAAGCAATAGTTAATGAAATAGAAAAAATAAATAGGAGAAATGAAAAACCATAGGGTGACTCAAAGAAAAGATAAACATCTTCACGGACGAGAACTATCAGTGAGATCAGAAGAAGCCGCATAGATGACGGACTCCAGGTCCAGAAGTTGGAAGTGATGACTGAGAATTTGGCTCAGTGGCTCAGTAAAGGAGACTCCCTCCAAAGTCTACATGCAAGGCAGGACCCCAAAATAAGGCTCACTATTTGTATCAAAGAACTGAGTTATGTTCCCCCACGTCGTGAAAAGAAGGATACAACAGAAAATGCTGACCACTGCCTGAAACTACAGCTTTTAATAAGTTGCATGTCTAAGAGCCTAGAAGATAAACAAAACACTCTGCCCAGGAACTCAACAGCGCCCCCACTGGATTGGTAACTAAAATTTGAACACCTTCCTATTAAAAAGGAGGCACAGTTGCCTTCAGACCCCAGTTTGGACTTGACGCCCAAGGAACCGACAGAAGGTCACCACAAAGTTGCTAGACTGAGCACTCAGAGAAAGAAAGAGAATACAAGACGTCTCACACAAGAAATAAATCTGCAAACTAAAAATCCAAAACACTGAAAGAGATGAAAAAGTCAGTAATAGAGGAATTAAAGCACAAAAGAGACAGGGTATGTAGAAAACAATCAGCAACATGGCTATGAGTAATTGCATTCAAATGTAACAATCCAGTTAAATGTAAACAATCCAATTGAAAGTCAGAGATTATTGGAATATGACTAAAACAATGATCCAACTGTATACTGTTGACACGTTAGATTCATGTTTTGAAATTAAAAAAAGAGGTTGAAAATAAAAAGATGGAAAAATCTATCTATCTTTCTATCTATCTATCTATCTATCTATCTATCTATCTATCTATCTATCTATCTATGATAGATCTATCTATGATAGATAGATAGATAGATAGATAGATAGATAGATAGATAGATAGCTCATGCAAATGAGAACCAAAAGAGAGCTGGAGTGTTTATTCTGTATCAGACAAAACAGAGTTTAAGACAAAATGTTACCAGAGACAAAGAAGGACACTTTATGATGAAAAAGGGGTTAACCCGTCAAGAAGATATAGCAATTATAAACCTAACAATAGAGCCCCTAAGTACGTGAAGCAAATACTGGCAGAATTGCAGGAAGAAAGACAATTCAACAATGGTACTTGGTGCTTGGTGACTTCAATAGCCCACTCTCAATAGTGGATAAACAACTAGACAGAAAGTCATAAGGAAACAGAACATTTGAAAAATACAAAACAGGAGGCGGATATAGGTGAAGAATTTCACAGAAAGTGGAGCCTAAGACAGAGATGGAAAATATAAGAAAAAACAAACAAAAAGACCAGACCAGAGTACACCATCCAGAGAGAACAAATAGAAAAAACTGCCTAGTAACCTCATTGTCAATGAAATGATTCCAGAAAAATTTCTAGAACTGAGGGAAAGAAATTTGAAAACAATAAGGCCCACACTCGGATATATTATCATTATTTTTCAGTACATTGGGAGCAAATGACAGGTCCTACAAAGTTCTGTGCTAGAGATGAAGGCTATAGTGGTTCACAAAATATTAGAAATCTGATTTTTTTCTACTTTTGATTAATATTATTAAAAATTAGAGATGACTAAGGTTTTCAAAACCCTAAAGGAAAATAATTTCTAGCCTATGGAATTCTAGAACTAGTTTAGCTAAAAATTAAGTATGATGTTTAAAGACATTTTAAAACAAGTAGGGTCTGAAAAGTATATTTCCATTGCACCTTTCCTCAAGAAGCTATAAGAGAACATTATCTACTAAAATGACTTTCTCAACAAGGAATGCAAGAGTATCCCTGGGTAGTGAACACACAAAGTGATATATAGATGATGTATCAGAGAATTGTACACCTGAAACCTATGTCACTTTACCTATCATTGTCAACCCAATAAACTTTAATTTAAAAAAAAAAAGGCCTACATGGATACAGGAAATGGGAGAAAGAGAGAAAGGGAATCTGAGGTGAGCATTGAACATCACAAGTGTACCAGGATAGATAGAAGGGAGCTAGTTCATATTGGAGCAGAACAGAAACCCCAATAAAGGTTTCTTCAAATGACGTTGGTAGAATCACTGAATTTTCTGAATGTACTGCAAGGAGAGGGGGGTAGGTGACTGCTTTTTTTGTTTGTTTCTTTTTTAAAACAAACCTGGTAGAACTATTGATTCTTTACATTATGTGAATATATAACTGATAAAAATAAATGTAAGAAAAAAAGAAAGAAAGAAAACAGTAAAATACACACGTATATGTAGTAGTAATTAACAACTAAAAGATAAAACAAGATACCATGTGAGAATTTTTCAGAATTGAATTGAAAATAACGAGCTGAGTCCTCACATTGGAAATCCAAATATCAAACAGGTTGTTTTTGCTTTTTTTGAGCTGTTTCAACCGTTGTCTAAATTATTCCCTCTCCTTTAAGTGACCTCCTATTGGTCTCCTTAAATTTTTTACACCACCTAATTTCCTATCACTTTTGATTCTCTTGACATCTTTTAACTTCTCAAAACCCTGGATCCAAGTCCTCTCCACATGTTATTTTGTTCTCTTCATTCTTCCTCTTTAGTCTCTTTTGCCCTTTGTAGTTTTCTGGAAGACTGTTCAGAGTTGGATGTGACACATCGCATCACAGAAAGAACAACTCAATAGATTAGGGTTATTTCAAGGACGAGTTGGAAGTATATGATAGTGACATTTAAATACTTCTCATAAATAGCAGTAACAACCAACCTTGGCTATTGTGACAGCACTATCTAGTTATGAAACAGAGCTATCAAGTGTTTTGAATACTTCAGGAGAAACACGAAGCTCAGGCCTGCAGCGGGCCCTAAAGTTCTTTTCTCCACTCACCTCAGTGACAGTCTCTTAATCCTTAATCCCCGGAGAACTATGCTCCGTAGAATCACACAACCAGGTTTTCATTAAATACAGCTGTACAACTACCCAAAGTGCAGGTTTAACTGCAATCTTCTTGTCATCACTCCAAGATATTTTAAAACCTTCACACAAAAGGTTACAAATTAATTATCTGTAATGTCCTAAATCCCTTTATTGAATCTCTAAAGCTCTCGTACTTTTTAACCCTCACTTTCTAATAAGCACTTAAAAAAAGAATCCTAGAAATGAGAATTAATTACAAGAACTCCCCAGCCTTGTTCTCCTTTCTTAGCGGGCTTGCACGGCCTCCTCTCTGCAATCCTCTCCTTTCCCGTGCCTTCCCTTAACCTTTCCTAGGACGCCCTGTTTCCCTAAGAGCCTTTGAAATGGAATGTCCACCAGAGCAGTGAGCAAGTGGAGCATAAGCTCTTCCCAGACCTCTCAGGGACAGACTAAAACTGCGTTACAGGCTCTTGTCTTCCGTTAGAACAAAACAATGTCATTGCCTGCGAGCCTAATTGTTTCATTTGTCTGTAACAAAATTTTCTGGGAAGCCGGCCTTTTGAGAACCAGAATAAAGAACTTCCTAGAGACTAGTGAAGAAGGGAGTAGTGGCCCTGGTTTCAAGGACATCTCTTCTAGGTTTGGGTTTCTGCAGCGGTCCCTTCCTTTTGTAATATAATTCAATTCAAGATAAAAGTGTGTTTCTTAAAGCCGAATGCCCTAGTAATGAGTTTAGGTTTGAATATTCCATACATTTAGAGTTTAAGTTTTCAGTTGGGAGTGTTCCTTATAAAAGCTGCTGTTTAAGAAAATTGAATCTGTTGACTTTCTGGACATTCCATAGATTTTATGAGGTATGATGAGTTAGCCATAAAAGCATAGGGCTTTGCTGATTCTATTTCCTATTAAATACACACCAGTTTAAAAAGGAGGAAAAAAGTGGATTGTGCAATGTGTCTTTCCAATTTTCCTAAATCTAGATGTTTAAAAACTGGTTTAAGGTGTTAGCCAAACCAAAAATGCAGTTAAATTGACCCCATTCTGATTTATACCACGTATTTAAGTCCACTTCCCATTGGGTTGCTTCCCACAGTGTGCATTATCTGTTGATTGCTTTAAAATATAGACCACGTTCAGCAAAACATTATATAAACAGAAGGAAATTATTCTGTTCTCCTGCATTAAACTGAAATACTACCCAGCCTATGATTTACACTCTATCTCATTGGCCTTGTTTTTTGGTGTAGGTCAAGAACAAATATCTTTTAAGTAAAATCATTTGTAAACTATCATTTCGTATTATAATCAAAACACTCATTGCTCTGTACCTGGGAAATATTTAAAGCTATTCTCAGTGTTGTCGTACTGCCTCTGATCTTACTTTCAAGTTTCCCTGAAATATTACTATAAAACTAAGCTGTCCATAAACATGTCGATGTATTAAACACCGAGCAAACACAGATTAAATTATTTAATTTCACTTCTAACAAACAGTGATAGCAGAGAACCTATGTATTTTCTCCATTTCAACTTTACTATGTAGAGCAATTATAAAAGGTTAGTAGCTAAATGTTTGCTGTGAATACCATCATGGCCAACGTTCTTGAGTGAATTTTCAGTCTTTAGAAGATGAACTGTAGTATATTGTGTTCAGATTGGTTTGAATAACCACCCCCAAAGTTCAGATCAGTATCTGAACTTTATCCGAACTATCCAAACTTCCTTTAGTGTGTGAGTCAAATCGGAAAATCTCATGAGAACAGATGCTCTTGTAGCTTTCCCTTACTTCCTGCTTCATTGTGAGAACGAGGTTTCCCCAGAAATTCCTACACGCAGTATGAGAAGTCTGCGTGCACGATGCCTGGGGACGTTTTGTCCCACTCCAGTTAAAATTTGTTATTGCTTTTATCCAATTAAAATTTCAGTTCTTTTCTTTGGTAGTAACCAATCCTGCATGGCACTAGTTTCTCTTGATGCTCCCTCTGGCCTTCTGGTCTCACCTTTTCAGTTTCTGCTTTGACCTTTGTCAAATCTGAATATCTCTTTCTTGTTTGGGATTCCCCAGGCTCTTAATTCTCATGATAAATCCACTGTGAGCACTTTCTATATGCCTAACACTGTTTCTATGTACGGGATTTAGAGCAATAAACAAAGCAGGTAAAAGACAAAATCCTGGTCTGAAGGCATGTAACTTCTAGTGAGGGTAAAAGCAAACAATAATAATAATAATAATAATAAAATTTAAAAATATAATATATTAGATGGTTCTAAGTTTTTTTGGGGGAAAATAAAGCAGAAGGATAGGAAAAGTCCTGCGAGGAGGAGGAGTATAAAGAGGGTTGACATTTGAACAAAGACCTGAAGGAGTGACAGTGTTATCATGCGTTATCAGGAGGAAGGCCACTCTAGGCAACGAGAACAGCATCTGAAAAAGCAGGGAGACTGGCCTATGCCTGGTGTGCCTTTGTCTTAATTTTCTTCTCACGCTACACGTTGTCTCTCCCCGTGGACTAAGTTATCAGCAAATATGTTAATCATACCCAAAGCTGTATTTCTATTTTGAGCACCAAATCTCTAACTTCCCGTGGGACATCTGGATCTGAACATCTTCGGAGCATTTCAAACTCAATGTCTCCCCAAACCTAACGTGCTTCTGCCCTGTAAAACACATATTACCTTCTGCATTTCTCTTCTTGTGACACAAATACACACTTAGTGATGAAAGCCAAAAACCCAGGAGCCCTTTTTAGTTTCTCCTTTTCCTTTTCTTTCCACAATCAGATTTGCTTTTCTGTTTAATACTATGTTGGGAGAGACCGCTCTGTGCCAGCGTCAGTGCCACACACCACGGTAGAAAGATTGATCAGTGCGCTCACTACACACCAAATGGTTTTCTTTCTTCTTTATATCTGTCTATATCTCCACCACTACAGCCTTCGCACACCATCAGATTATAGTAACGGTCTCCCAGCTGGTGTCCTGTCTCCATGTGTTCATCCTTCTATCCCTGGGATCTTTGCTTTCAGAGTTATCCTTCTAAAATTTAAATAATTATAAATAATCAAGGAAAATAAAGAAAATACACTCTGATATAGTAACACTTAGGAAATGATTCCATCTTAACTTTTAAATAGAATAAAAATTTTCTCCAAGGAATCAAATATATATCATTTTGATGATTCTCCAAGGAATCATCAAAATATAATAGGTGCTGCTCTGGACAGGACAGAAGGAAACCTTGATTAGGTGTGTGATCATGGACCAATCACCTCACCTGTTGCCACCTATATCGCTCTTCAAAATAAATAGACTAGATTCTAACTGTAGGCACTTCCAATCCTTATTTTCAATAGGGTCAATAGAGAGAATACTGCTACTATATTGGTTGCAGAGGAAAAGATAGATTTTTCTGCCGTTTAGTAGATAAAACTATGCATTTCCTAATCTAGAGAAAATGATAACTCCTGCCAGTTTTTACCTTTAGATAAAGAAGTATATGTTCTGAAATTCGATATAGCTTAGGCTGTAGAAAATGAATACCTCCTCCAGTTCTCCAGTTTTACTATAATAGAGAATGCTCCAGAATATTAAAAAAAAAAAAAAAAAAAAACATACTAAAGTTAAAGACATAATAGGGGAAGGAAAAAAACAAAATTGAAAACAAGAGGATCTGAGCTACTAATTAAATACCTATATCAAATAAAAAATTACGTCAGATGATTCTACTTGAGAACTTAAGGACAAGAATAATAGACAAATGGATAGCAACCCTTAAAGAAAGCACCCCCTACCCCAATATTACAATATGATTACCAAAAACTTGCTACAAAGAGAAAAAGAGAATTTCTGAAAGGTTCAGAAAGCCCAAGGAAAATACCACCTTTCTGGTTCTTATATTATTAAGGAATTTGTTGAAGATCTATGTAGTCATACAAATATTTAGAAATCATTTTCCTGACTTTTCTGTTGAAAACAAAGTAATTATGAATTCCCAAATTTATATAGCTACCCATACCTCTCTCCTGAACCTCGTCTCCATCCTGATGTACACTCAGTATCTCAACGTTAATGCATCAAACAGAATTCTCTATTTCCCGCTACCCACCGACCCCCACCTTACTCCTTGCCCTGTATCCTCCACATTGGTTAACTGGCACCACTGCGTTCCAAAGTTCTCAAGCAAATGATCTAGGAGTCATCCCTGGTCACTGTCCTCCCCTCACTTCCACGTTCAGTGCCAGAGAAAACCCACTGAGCCCTTCCTGCACTGAATACACCACATGTACTAATAGGTTCTTCTCAGGCTCCATTACCATCATCATCATATGGTACACCTTACACCTTCTCCCTTGACTTCCATGACAGCTCCCTAACTTGCCTCCCGGCTTCTTCTACTTTTTTTTTGGTTTTTTTAATTAGTTTCAGGTGTACAAAACAATGTAATAGATAGACATCTGTGCCCCTCACGAAGTGATAACCCCCCTCCCCCAATCTACTGCCCCTCTGACATCACACACAGCCATTACGTTTCCACTGTCTCTATTCCTTATGCTGTACTCCACATCCAGTGACTATATATATATATATATATATATATATATATATATATATATATATAAAATTATAGTTGACATTCATTATTATTCAGCTTCAGCTTCAGGTGTACAGTGCAGTGATCAGGCACCTACACCATCCATGAAGAGGTCTCCCTAATAAGACAAGTGTCTATCGGACACCCTACAAAACCTTTACAACATTATTTAGTCCCCAAACTGTCTTTCGTATCCCATGGCAATCTTGTGGCTACTGATGTGCTTTCTAATCCCCTCACCTTCTCCCTCATCCCCCGCTTCTTCTTTTGTCTCCCTATAGTCTATCCTTCACATATCAGTCAGAGCAATTTTTTTTTTTTTTTAAGAACATAATTCTGATAACAAGACTTTTCTGCTTAAAATCTGCCTATCATTAGAAAATGCAAATCCCTTACCTTGAGCTGCTGCAAAGTCCTGCAGGGCCTGGCCCCTTCCTGTTTCTCTGGACCTGTGTTCACTCACTGTTCTACACTACTAGCTCTCGTGTTAGAAATGGTTAGGAAGGCTTTTAGCTGCGAGCAGGAGTATCTGACAAACAATGGCTATATAATTTACTTACCAAAAAGCCCAGAAATAGGTAAACGCAGAATTAGTCCAAAGGACAATGTGATCAAGGCCCCAGGCTAATTAAGTTTCTATTTTATCAGCAAGTGGGATGTTTAGTTCTATGCTCGGTCTCTTATGGTTACAATGTGGCTGCTATCATGCCATTTTTCACATCTGTATTTTAGGCAGGAAGAAGAGGGAAGGGAGAGAAATCTGCATCTGTCTTTTTATTAGGAAAGTAAAAGCTTTCCCAAAATTTCCCTTATGTCCCATTACCCACAAACAGACTTCTTGGTAAATCTCATCGCTTCAAAGTAGGTTAATGACCAGCCCTGGCAATAAGAGATGCTGAGAAAGCTATTATCTTACTTCAGCCCCCTATACTGGAAAGAGGCAGGGGTGACCCAAATAATATTCCCTGCCACACTGGCCTTCTTTCTGTTCCATAAACATGCTAAGCTAATTCCTCCTTTAAGGTCTTTGCATGAGCTGTTCCCATTGCAGAAATGCTTTCCCCCCATAACTTTTCTTTCTTTTGGTCATCCAGGTCTCAGTTTGAATGCCATCCCCTCTGAGAGCTCTTTGATTACTGTGCCTAAAGTTGTCCCCCCTAACCTAAAGTTACTCTATATTCCATTACACAATTATATTTGAAAGCACTTAGAATGAGTATGATGGCAGAATGGAAGAACAACTACTTCCCTGCTTCCCAAAGATGAAGACTTGGAGCAAGAAAATTACACATTAGCTGGGATAAAAAAAAAAAAAAAAAAAAGGAACAAAAGTAAAAACTGTAAAAAGTTAGCTTCTCTTTAATCAAATATCCACACTGCCTACGTCCATTAGCCTCCTCACCCCATTTCGTATTATCCAATTTCCCTTCCAGAGCTGGAAGTGACTGACCATTTTGGGGGTGTTGAGCAGATGAAATAGAGATTGCCTAAAAAGATGGTGCTTGTGCCGACCTATTGCCAGGGAGTAATTGTTTCAATAGGACAGCTTGCTTCTGGCATTATATGCTAAAACTGAGACTTTTCAGCCTCCAAAGCCTACATGTTTGGCATGAATAGTAGAAATCTGGCATTTTCAATGCTCATATGTCCAAAAGCTGGATTGCTGGAAAATGCTAGGAGTCCCAAATTGGTGTCCACTTTGGAATATTTGGCCCAGGAAAATGTATATTCTCATGCCGCAGGAAGTTGGTTTGCAAAACGAAGGCTGAATTGGGGCCAAAAAGCAAGCACCATTTGCCAGAGTGTAGATGAAATATGATAGTTTGCTGCACAAAGTTTCTTTTTAAAAGTTATTTGCAGCTGCCATGACACATCTTTAAAGTTGTAATATGCAGAACTGTTATTTAGGAATTCCAGCAGAGGGAAACAAATCTCAATTGTTTACATTTAAACATGATGTAGTGAGATACTAAATGTAAACATTATAGATTGGACAAAGCAATGCATGTGAAACATGGCCCAAATCACAGCCTAGACTTTAATGGTCCAGAGCAAAAGCAGAAATTGTCATAGAGAAGCTGTATTTACTATTATTCTACTTAACAGACTTTCTGATGGTGTGTTGGGAGAACATATATCGTCTCAGAAAGTGTTTATGTCAAAGTAATATGATGATGGAAATCCATTGCCTTTAAAAGAAGGTTTTAATTCTTAACAGATAATAGTAACCTTAATTATGTTTTTATTCCCTTTGAAGAAAGAAGCATGATTATAGAAACTCATTATGTAAAATTTACTGGTTAAAAAAAAGCATTAAATGTTTAATTTAAAAAGTTAGAAACCATGTGTATCCAAGACTGGACTATTAAAATAGATTAAAATTTGGCAAGCAGATAGAAAACAGAGGATGTTTGCAGAAATGAAGAATTCAAAAAAGAAAAAGAAAGAAAGAAAGAAAAAGACAATTGTGGAAGGAGGAATGAAATTTAGACAATTGTGTAAGGGGAGAGATTTTTTATTTTATTTTTCAGTTTATTCTAGTTAAGCATAACTTTAAGAGTGTCAACCTACAATTTCCAATGCTGAATTTTCCATTCTTGGGTGACATTCGTAGTGATTTAAGGTACAAAGCATAGAGGTAAAGTACTTAAGGGAATGGTTTATTTTAATAAAAATTTTGAATTTGAGTTTCTCACTGAATCCATACTCTTACTGGGAGAGAAGAAGGTAATGGTACAAACATCATTAATATTCTTCATTCTCTATCTAGTCACCACCCATACATACCTGTCCATTGATTTGTTGCTCTTTCCATAAGATGCTGTTAATTATAGAAATACAAGCTTTTAGTTTGCTTTTTTGATGGCTCTATGTTGCTCTTCCCGTTGAAACATGAAAAAGCAAAGTACCTAGCTCTAGAGCCAGACTTCCTGGGTTCAAAAATGGCTTTCCCACTTACTCACCACGTGACCTTAAGCAAGTCATTTACCATCATTTGCCAAGGTTTCCTCACCGGTACAACAGAAGTAATAAAAGTAATGATTTCCACTGCACCCAGGTGTAGTGCTTAGAATGGTGTCTGGAATTTAGTTACTCTTCAATAAGTCATAGCTGTTATCGTGATTACCTCATGCCATATCAATGGTTGGGGAACAAATATTAATAAATAAATCTCGGCTGAATCTGCTTCCCTTGCACCCAGATAGACAAAGCACATTATCCTACTGTCTAATTCCTGTCTGTGATTGTGGCAGAGACATTTAATCCTGACCAAACAGTCCATAGAGCAGATAGGATGTGGTCCCAACATTTGCCAGCCTCCCTTGCAGTGAACAGGCACCACGTAGCTACCATGATGTGGGCATGCAGGGAGGAAGTGATGGATGCTTCTCCTAGGACAACCTGTAAGCACGTCCGCTCTCTTTCCCTGAGCCACAGCACCCATGGGGGCCATGCTCTCTCCGGATGGTGAACGTGCCATCCCAACATGCATCAGACTTTTCATGAATGAGAACTAAACCTTTGTGTGTTAAGCCCCTGAGGATTTGTAGTTGGTTGCTGTAACGTGGCCTAGCGTAATTCTCATTACCACAGTGACTGAAATGATGCATAGCCCCTTCGGAAAGGATTAAAAGCAAAACAAAATAACGTTCTTCCAGCCCCTTGAAAATGTCCAGTGAAATCTGCTATCTCCATTAAAGATCATTGACCCTCTACTTTCTCTTCTTAATTTCCCAGCCTGGCACAGGGGCCAATCTGATACATGGTACTTTTATTTTCAATCCAACTTAGCTTCTTCATTTCAAATCGGAGGGGACTTTTTCATAAGGCCTTAACTCTCTGGGCTGTTTCCTATAGCTAAACATTTACATACAAATACACCTAGTGAATTTCTGCTGATTCCCCTTGTTGGAAGATTCAGAACACCAAAGCATTTGAGACATTAGCTACAGTTTGGGTGGAAATGATAATTCTGCAGTGTGTCTCTTACATCCCTCAGCGGCCCTCTCTGCCCCCGCTTAGTGTGTCCTCACTAGTTAATGTTTATCTCAGTATTTCTTTCTTTTATAATCATTAGACAAGATACTGTCCTATTATTGCACATGTTTATCTGAGTCACTAGTGGATTTATATTTTGTGAAGACATGGACGCCCTGTGACAAACCTAAACTGTTAACTTCATTTGAAAAGTCCCTTAAGGATGTCTTGCTCTTTGGAGTTCTAAAAAGTAGTGATAAAACACAAATACAAAATTACCTCAAAAAGAAAAAAGATCTCCCCGGCCCTACCCAAAAGGCTGAGCACATATATATATATTAAAAAAAAAAAAAAGTGGGGGAGGGGAGCTAGAAAATGACAAATCAAGGACTAAAGCTATAATGATGACATGAAGGTTGATTTGTATGTCCTAAGGTTTTTTAGGGCAGACATTGATAGATCAGAGATTTGCCTTAGGGATTATAATGGTCCTATAATCTAAAATACAGGAACTCTTGTAGGAAAAGAAATACATACAAGGAATGATCCTGAAAGTCTTATTGGACAAGGTGTTTTTTACCAGGACCAGTGTTCTAAAGTGATTTTCTGTTGCCAGGTGTATTCTTAGGACATTTTTCAATTAAAAGTTTTAAGGGCCGTATTTACAGTTATTTATATACTATAATATAATAGGCTCAGGCAGCGAAGAGCCCAGGCCGCTGATATGTTAATGAAAAGCACAAAGTATGGCCATCATTATTTATGGAAAATTGTGAATTTTATAAACAAATAAGAAGGAAGGACAAAATATACTTAAAAAGAGTAATGAAGTAGGAATGATAAAACAAGATTGCTCTACACGATTCTCGTAGGTGTTCATGGTGCTTCAGAGAAGCAGAAAAATATGTCACTAGGGAATTTTTACAGTTCTTTTCTACCTGAATACCAGTAATCTTTTTAAAATGTGTCAAAAGAATTGTTGCTTGTTTGTTTGTTTTTAGGTTAAATTTTCTTTCATGAAATACCACGAGAAATATATTAGCAATATGAAATTAAGGAACTGAGTGACTGTGCAGTTAATTTTGTCTTTATAGTAACTGTTTTCATCTAAAACACTAAACTTATTTCATCTAAAATATTTTAAAAATAACTTTGTGAAATGAATTGTAGGGCTAAGTTCAGCTGTTACCTAGACAGGAGATATTTGTGTGGTGAGCTGCCACAAAACTTAGGATAAAGGAATTTTTGTTGCTGGTATAAATTATCTAGTTTTCCCGCTGACATAGCTTCTTTTCATTTCACCTCTGAGGATGTGAGTTACAGGAAATTATAGCTCTTTGGGGATATTCTGAGCACTGTGACTTTCTCACGAGGTACACTTCACTTATAAGTTCTCTCTGTTAGGAATTTCTTATTCTTAATAATCCCCCAGAAGAATAGTCTATACAGTAGTCCACCCTTATCCATGGGGGATACGATCCAAGACCCCCAGTGGATCTGGAACTGTAGATAGTACCAAACCCTGTAGATACTATGTTTGTTTTTTCCTATACACGCATACCTATAATAAAATTTAATTTGTAAAGTAGGCACATTAAGACATTAACAACAAATAGCTAATTAAAAAATAGAACAATTATAACAATACATTGGAATAAAATTTATGTGAATGCGACGTTATTAAGTAAAATAAGGGTCCCTTGAACACAGGCACGGTGATACTGTAATAGTCAATCTAATAACAGAGACGGATACTAAGTGACTCATGGGCAGGTAGCTTATATGGTACAGAGACGCTGGACACAGACATGATTCCCATGCTGGGCAGGATGGAGCAGCACAATGAGAGATTTCATCACGCTACTCAGAACAGCACACAATTTAAAACTTATGAATTGTTTATTTCTGGAATTTTCCATTTAATTTTTTTTTCAGGCTATGATTGACTGTGGGTAACCAAAACTGCAGAAAACAAAACTGCAGATAAGGAGAGACTACGACCGTACTAGAACACCCTTTGCAAAATCATTTCACAATTGATTTGTCTTCTCCATGTGAATCTGGGGGAGAAATTTATCCTGCAGTTTATTGGACACAGAGATGGTTAATGTTATGTGTCAAATTGGCTGGGCCGTAGGGGGCCCAGATATTTGATCAAACATTATTCTGAATGTTTCTGTGAAGGTGTTTTGGATGAGATGATATCAAGCCATTTCAGGAAATAGCAAGTTTTGAAATACCCCAAAAGGATCATCGACAACTCTCAGTAAACGACAGCACACAACACCCAAAGACTCAGCTTAGCTTATTTTACCAAACAAGACAAGATATCACCACAGGACAATGAAAACAAAAATATAACCCACCACCAGGCCCTCTCCAAAGAAGAGATGGAGGGAAGGAGAATCTTTAAGGATTCAGTATTAAACCAAAGTCTTGGAGCTACTTTGAAGAGACTGCATTATACACCAGGAGTGTATAAATTGCCTTTAAAAATAGATTTCAACAGTGTTGTTTGTTTGTTTGTTTGTTTTTAATTGTTTCTGCTAACAAACAAAAATGAAGAATCAGGGTAAAGTAAATTATGTTATAGAAATTACATTATGTTTCCATACAGCTGAATTTCTTGATAAATTTTAAATTTTCAAATCTTTCTACCCTTTGTGTTAATATCTGTTACCAGACAAGGAGAACCAGATACCCTCTAAGCAAACATCTAAATCTAATATTGCTGTGAGTCTATGCTTTGTTCAGAAATGAGACCAAATAGCATCTGGTAAGTTCATGGGTGGGAGTCAAAGTGGGAGTAGCAAGATGATACCATTATTTCAGTGCCTAAGTGAGAAGAGACCTATTTCTCCTTATTAGAGCAAGATAGCTAGGAGCCCAAATATGAATAACATTAGGCTCATGTTAAGTCAGAAGATACAGAGCCTACAATTGCCCAGTTCACTACCTGGAGGGTAGTTTCCAGGTAGCAGCATGTGAGGGGAATCCAACCTGAGCTCCACAATCTCACTGAGTTAACGAGATAGAGATCAGACTTTGTGAATGCCAAAGAGTTAGAATTCTGAGGCAGAGTACCGTAGAGGGGGGAGCCGCACAGAGGGAAATCTCTGAAGATCTGTAGTGGGATCCCTTTAAGTCTTTGGCTGAGTATTCACTTGCACATGTGTGAAAGTAAATTATCAAAGACCAGGAAAGGACCAACTAGAAAACATTAAGCCAAACACTTCATAAGGATCACACAGTGCTAGAAATAGTTCTGTCTCACCAGCCAGAGTGGAAAGACAATAATTCATAGAACATCAAACAGAGACCTGGACCAAAGACTGCTCTGAACTCACATTAACAGAATCAAACAGCAAAACTCAAAATGATCAAACTAAGTTTAGCTAAATTAACTTTATGCAAAACCAAGACCAAGACTATTTAAAGTAATACAACAAAATCCAGCACCTTTCTATAATGCCTAATATTTTTCCCAAATAACTATAAACCCACAAATCTAAGAAACACAATGAACAGCAATCATAATAAACACACACACACAAACACACACACACACACACACACACACACACACACACACACAAGAACATCATGATCAAACTGTGGAAAGCAGTGATAAACTGGAAATATAAAAAGCAGCCAAAAAAATAAGACATATTAAGTACAAAAGAACAATGTTATGAATGGTTGCAGACTTCTCATAAACCATGTAAGCCAGAAAAAAATATTAGGAATAAAAATGTCAACCTAGAATTCCATACCCAGAAAATACTTTTCTAAAATAAGGATGAAATAAAAATTTTTTCAGGCATGAAAAAACTGAGTTTATCACTTGCAGACCTGCACTGCATGAAGTGTCAATGAGGTTCTTCAAGTAAAAGAAAATAATAACAGATGATAACCTTCACTCTACACAAAGGAAACAAGAGTACCAGAAATGATAAATATATGAGTAAATGCAGAAAATATTTTCTCATGTTCTAATCTTTTAAAATTATAAGTACCTACTTAATGCAAACCAATAAAAAGCATTGTGGATTTTAAAATATGTAGAAGTAAAATACATGACAAAAATAGCATACCAGAAAGGAGAGGAAACATTGAAGTAAACTATTGGAAGTTTATTTCACTATGCACAAAGTGGTATAATATTGTTTGAAGATAGACTGTGATAATTTAAAGATTTATATTGCAAATCCTAGAGCAACCATTGAAAAATAAATAAATAAGTAAGCAAAGAGTTATAGCTAATAAGTCAATAGTGAATGTAAAACTTAATTACAAAAAAACTCAATTATTCCAAAAGAAGATAAGAAAAGAGGAAAAAGAAACAAATGGATATGATAAATAGAAAACAAAAATCAAGATGACAAATTTAAACTTCACCATATCAGTAATTACATTATATGCAGTTTGTCTGAACATGCCCATTAAAAGAGCAAAGAAAAGGGTTGTTTCAAAATAAAAAAATGAGTCAATTCCATAGCAGTGCATAATGATCTTAAATGCATATATATAAGACAAGTAGTTCAAAGTAAATGAAACAAAGAGTAAAAGTAGACAATTCCATTCATTGTAACTGCAAATTTCAATACTACGAGTGTCTCAGTAACTGACAATAAGAATAAACAGCAAATCAATAAACATACAGAGAATTAGAATATTGCTATCAAACAGCTTGATCAAATTGATATTTATAGGACACACCACCCAAAGACAACTGAATGCCATTATTTTCACTGAACATACAACACAGTTCATAATCTAGGCCATAAAATAAGTTTCAATAAATTTTAAAAGGACTGAAATCAGGTGACGTCAGCAAGATAGCAGAATAGGAAGCCCCAGACCATATTTCCTCCATGAAGACACCAACTCAACATCAATCAATACATGAACCAATTTCCTTTATGAGAAATCCAGAAACCAGATAAAAGGCTCCCGCATCCCAGATGAGCATGAAACTAGACACATCAAAATTGGTAGGAAATTTTGTGTCACTCACTCATCAGAACCCCTCCCATTAGCATATCATGGTGACTGAGTGGACACTCCCAACTCCTGGCGTCTCCTTGCATAGGGAATGAGAAAACTGAAACGTACACTTAATGTTCAGACATTTCAGGGGCTACCTGAGGGACTAGTATTGACTTGCCTGAATCTAAGTCAGAGGAGCAAAAAGAAAAAAGAATAAAGAAGGGTTAAGGAAGTCTAAGGAACTTATGGGACACCATGAGTCAGATTAATATACTAATTATGGGAGCCCTAGAAGGAGATAAGAGAGAGGAAAGGCCACAAAGCTTATTTGCAGAAATAAGTAACAGAAGGAGAGTGTCTACTGGGAACTGGGGGTTTGGAGATTAATTCAAAGAACATGAAGGAAAATTTGGGAACGATCAAAATGTTTTATATCCTGATGGTGGTGGTGGTTATACAACTAATCTGTCAAAACTCATCAAATCATACTGGTAAAGTTGATACAGTTTTGTATGTATATTATACGTCAATAAAAGCTGATGAAATTTTAAAAATCATAGTAAAGTCAGCGTCACCATCTCCTATTTATTTTTAACCCCCAACTGTAATCAAGTGAAAGGAGTCCTCTTGATTCTTCTCTTCTTGAGGAATGAAGTTTTATGTATTCTGAAGTTGAGGTTAAATGTTAAAGTGTGTCTGACACCCTTAGATCATACATTCTACCTTTAAACTCCTGTGGCCTTAGAGAAACAACAGGAGCTGTTAGGATACAAGAGACACTCAATAGCTAATATGATTATTATGTCTAGGGTAATGTTATAAATGAATGTTACAAGGAAATGTTACAATTCTGTAGACTGAAAATCTAGCATCATAAATAATGTATCAAAAATACCAATTGTTTTGCTGTTGCTGTCATTAACATACTTAGTTGTTGGTCACCAATTGCCCTGAAAAAGCATTTGATTTTGAAATAATTTTCACTCTTTTTCACTGGGGATACTTGAAAATTTATTCTGTTGATTAACTCCGAGAAATCTGATCTCTACATCTGTCTTCTAAAGCCTGGAATTTTCATGCTAGAAAAATCGTACACATTACAGATATTTTGCCTGTCATGCTTACTATTATATTTAATATGTTGTGTGCTTGTATAAAATTTCAAATCACATATTGTATGGGTGTTTAGACTTCTAAGATTTAAAAATAATTTGTAATTAAATCACATTTTGAGTTTAAAAAAATGACCAGCAAGACATTTAAGATAAGCTGCATAGGATTCCGTTTCTTAAACACTATGTTAAAATAAAAATCAAACATGAAATTCATCAAAAAAGCTTTAGAGCAGGGGTGTCCAAACTGCGGCCCGCAATCCATTTTTAATTGGCCCGCAGCAAATTCCAAAAATATATTTAGTTTACTTAAATAAACCAGGTGAGGCAATACGTACTTCACCTCGAGTGAGTGGCCCGGCTGTTTGTGTATTTTACTGCATATGGCCCTTGGTGAAAAACGTTGAAAAAAGTTTGGACACCCCTGCTTTAGAGCATATACATGAGAATTTCTAGTTCTTTGATTTTACTTTTCTAATACAAGAAGGGAAGTACTTCCAAGACTAACTGAAAATACTTATTAAATGAAAACACTTACCTATGAAATTAGGTAAGTATTTCCAAGTAAAATTGCTACTTGGATAATATGTTTTCCATATTCACACATGTTATATTACTGTAAATATGTTTTATGCCCAAAGTTTACATCTTCATGAAGAAAAATAATGAGTTATGAGGAGGAATAAAACAGATCTTATTACTCCCTGGTTTGGTGTTTCGATAATCTGCTTATCTCTTCCTCTTACATTGTGGTATAGAAACTTCTGTATGTGACTGTAGTTCTGCTCCCATACTCAGAGCCATGCGAATCCTCCCTTTCCTACTTGCGAACAGATTTTGCTCACATTCCCATCTTTGGGCAAGACTGTCCACCTTCATCACATTTAGAGACCACGGACTGAGAAACGCTTTGTCGTTGTATCCAGCCCGGTTGCACAAATGCCGGACCTGCCTTGTTCCTTGGGCTGTGGGTGTGTGGGATGCCCGAGGTCCACTCAGGGAAGGGCACTCATTGTCTGAATGGACTACATCAGCCCCAGGGGACAGGCCAGTGAACAACCAGGACCCACAGGCCTGTCCGGACAGAGCAGAGAGGTGGAGCTGCCCAAGAGAGAGAGGCTGGGAGAACTATCTGCAGTGGAAACAAAGCCCAGCGGACTGACGGGGTTCAGGAGCCAGCAGGAAGGTGAAACTGAAATGCAAGCAAGCGATTCCTAAGTGTGAAGGTGTGGAATTGGGCTGAAGCTGCCACAAAAAACAGTGATAGTTCTTTTATTTCTCTTGGGGAGGCAACAGGGTCAAGACTTAAACCTTGTGTAAGAACCCTTTTGCCATTTCAAACAAATCGACACTCACAAATCATACCCCTCTCTGCCCCATGGCTCATCTGCCCCGTGTAATCCTTTGGTTACAAAAAGCACTTCAGAACAAAAAAATGCAGGCTGGTGGTAAAGGCTCCTTTCACTAAGGCCCAGCCTCAGGGCTAAATGGGCGAGTTCTGCCAGCCATCAAACTTAACAGCTTTTAAACATGTGCAACATTTCTCTAAGCAAATTGGTCCCTTAATATGGTAAACTGTGCAGCACCCAAGGGGAAATGCTGGTGACCTCATAGCCCAACACTGATGGAGTCACACCACTGTATTCCTGAAAAGCACTCATACTTTCCACTTTGATAAAACCAGAAGCAAATACGAGAGGCAGTAGGTTTTGACATCCATTGTTCATTCTCGCTGAACTTTTTCTCCTCTATAGCAGAGCACAGTGGTTTAATTCATAGCTTATGGGATTTTTAAAAATATCAACCTTTCAAATTTTTTCTATATTAATCAGTGGTTTCTAAAGATCCACAGGGATAAATAAACCCTGCAAGCTGGCAGGGGTTTCTCGTGGCATAACCACTGGTAGTTATAAACAGTAAACAAAACATAGTAACCATTTTAAGCACAAGAGATTGCTGTATCACAGGGGGCATAAATCATTAGCTTAATAATTTCAGCAGCAGCGTCTCCAAAGCAAAATTAAGCCAACAGTTCCCCCTGTGGCAATAATGAAGTACTGTAATGTTAAAAGGGGGGAAGAAAAAAAAACAACCAGAGAAGGCATTATTGTGCCTTGGAAATGATTGAAAATCCAAATTCAATAAATAACTGTAGGACTCTGTCTCTGTGCCACTCTTTTAGAGGTGGGGAAGGGGTTGCCTCCAAAACCCGTGGCTGGTCTTACAGACAGTTTGACAAGTACAAGTGCACGTTCATTCAAGACCCCCCATGGCTAGCACGTGCCGTAGGTAGTGCATGAAAGCGATGACATATTACAATTGAGAAGATGACAAATTTCTCTCAGCTGTATAGGCAGACATTATTCACAGATTCAGAGAGAGCCGAAGGAAATGCTAGGCCCAAGACAGGACAGGGAGGTGACGAAGCTCCCGTCTCAGGAGCGCTCAGGCTAGATGGCCAGCGGTCTGAAAGGAAACACTTCCCAGTTTTGATCTGGGCCACTGAACCCAGCCACAAGTGTAAAGCCCTCCTGATTCCCCTTGAAGTTCACCAAGTGCCAAAGTTCTTTTTTTTTTTTTTTTATTTTTTATCCAGCTAATGATTTGTTCATTTTGTATAAGTATACTTGGTTATGGGACATTATCAAAAAAAAAGGATTCAAGGAGACCAGATCCCTGTTGTGTTGAATCAATGCTACAGAACGTCCATTTTTCACCCTGCTTTCCTCATCCACAGTCTTGTCGCTATCCCTTAAAAAAAAGAAAATTCTGATTGTAGACCTTTCTCCCCCCACAATAATGCCATTTCCTTAAAGTAGCATTTTGCCAAGAACCACATTCCCTATGTTTCCTGAGCACCATTTATCTTAAGAATTGTCTCTTAAGAATCTTAAGTTGTCTCTTAAGAATTATTTGATTAAAACTCATATGATTAAATACAGCAGAAGCTGTATTATTTGCACAAAGTTAACTACCAGCTTAACTATCTTACTCAGTGCATTGAGGTGGTGATTTGTTGGTAATAAAGGCATATAAACTAGAGTGTAGAGTGCCAGAGTCACTTTTATAGGACAGACAACTGAAGCACTTTAGAAATAATCAACAACATCATTTTTTTTCCATTTTTGTTGTGTTTTGTTTTCCATGATGATACTTTAGACACAGATGACTATCCTTCATAGGTTTAATTATAGATATAATAGCTTTCTTTATTTTGGATAGATATGCTCTCCTTTATTAATCTGAAATAAGAAAATTAAATGGAGAGACAGCTCTCTCTACACCTATTTAAAAAAACAAAAAGACACATCTAGCATAACCAGTATACCATGTATTGTACGTGTGACATGGCAAAGTGTTGAATAGTGCATCGCATCTATGGGCAAAGAGGGGTCAAAGCTGGATCCTAAATAATAAAATTGTAAAGAAAATGTGTTTGTCTTTATGGGTGCTCCTTTCTCCCTTCTCCAGGCTCTTCCTTTCTCCTCAGCTCCTCCGTGTTTCACCTAACCTCTTCAGGGGCTCTATTGATTAATGCCACCATTCTTCTTTAAATTTGGGAACTCCCAAAGGCTCTTCATACTTGTGACCAGGATGAGGTTAATAATAGTATATTCATAACTGGGATTTCACAAATCTCAACCCCAGTGACCAGAGACACAAACACATACAAGATATATCCATCGTATACAAAATGGAAGACTAGGCTAAGCATAAACCTTCCCATAGTCAATTAGTCAAAATAGATGGCTAAGGCTCTACTCTAACAGGCTACAAAGATCCCCCAACCTGAATACTCACCAACATGTGCTAGCAGCCCCCACACAATGGGAGAACATTTTTTAAATAATATATCTGAAGCGTCTAGTATCCAAATATATAAAGAAATCTTGCAACTCACCAATATAAAGACAATTAACCTAACCCAAAAATGGGCAAAAGGATTTGAAAAGTCATCTCTCCAAAAAAGATACACAAATGACAAATAAGCACTTGAAAAGATGCTCACTGTCATTAGTCCTTCAGGAAGAAAATGCAAATCAAAACCACAATGAGATGCCACTTCAGATCCACTAGGAAGGCCACAATCAAAAGACAGACAATAGCATGAGTTGAGGATATAGAGAAATTTCAACTTTCCTACTTTGCCGATGGAAATATAAATGTTGCAGCTGTTTTGAAAACACTTGGTGTTCAAAAAGTTAAATACAGAGTTACCATACCTCCCAGCAATTCCGCTCCTATGTATATGCTCAAGAGAATTGAAAACACATGTCACACAAAAACTTGTACACAAATTGTCACAGCAGCGTTATTCATAATGTCCAAAAGTGGAAACAACCCAATGTCCACCAACTAAGGAATGGATAAACGAAATATGGTACATCCATGCAATGGAATAAAATTTACAAAAAGAAATGGAGCCCTAATACATGTTACAATGTGGATAAGGTTGAAAACACGCTAAATGAAAGAAAGCATACATGGAAGGCCACATAATGTATGTTATATTTATATGAAATATCCAGAAAAGGTAAATCCATAGACTGAAAGTAGGTTAGTGGTTGCCAGGAGCTGAGGGGAGGAGGAATGGAGTGTGACCGCTATTAGATGCACAATTTCTTTATGGGGTAATTAAAATGTTCTGGAATTAAACAGTGGTGATGAATGTACAACCTTATGAATATGCTAAAACCCACTGAAAAGTATACTTTTAAATGATGAATTTTTTATGGTAAATGAATAATATTTTTTAAATATTAAAGTACTAGTTGCAATTCCCATGTTTCAACTTACTAGACTAAAGCTAGTAGTCCCCTTTCCACCAACTCTGATTCAATGCAAAATAGGGTTTTAATTGATATCTTTCTATTCTACTGTGTCTAGAAATGCCTCATATACCTGAAAAGTCAAATTAGCTATAGGCTCCTAAAAGGAAGTTCTAGGAAACGATCTGAATGGTACACACCAGTGTACTCAACCACCTTTTCCTAATTCAATGGTCACTTTTCTTAGAGCACACCAATTACCCTCCTTTCACTCCATCTCCTTGACTATTCTTCAGAGGATTTATAAAATGTGACAACTCATGAATCAATTCATTTTTGTTTATTGTTTATTGGCTATCTTCCCTCTAGAATGTTAAGCCCCATGAACCAGAAAGTTGGTTTTGGCACAGAGTAAGGTAGGCACTGAAGAAATGTTTGATAAGTGAAAAAAATTGGAGTAAAATTTTCCCCCCTTAGATGATGGGGAAGAATAAAAATGGTAGGGTTATCCAATACTTGAAGTCAAGAATGTCAAACCTTCCTCAAGCCCTCCTTTCTGATGGTGACTTGCCTGTATCTCTGTGGACTTCAAAACTGAGTTCTTCTGCATCCCTGGCCCTAAGTGCTGCACATGTCAGTGTCCTCGCCTTCAGCTGCGGTTTTCTGTATCTGTTTCATTCAGCGATCTCTTCAAGTGTTTCTGAACCTCGTCTGAAAACCTAACCCTTATTCCCAATTGAACTATTTGCTTGATAGTTTGGCTTGGGAATCCAAGGTCTGACCTGGAAATAAATTCTGATTACGAGTGTTCCCGTGGCCAAACCAAAAGATCAAAGGTCTTTCCCATTTCTACTACTGCGCATTCAACATCACATTTTGGCCAAACAAAACATTCTACTTGTACGATAAGGGTTATGTTAAGTCATAACCTTCGGCCTTAGGAAGAAGTTAAACTTGTCACAGAGGTTCTCTCAGAAAAAGCTCTGTGGCCTCATTTCTGATGGCACACTTGTTTTGCCCTAAGTTCGAACTCAGAATGTATTTTTAAATATCACATGTCTAGGCCTGTGTTGAGTTATTCCTGATCATTCGATTCATTTATAGCTGTCGTTAGGTATTAGGCAGAACATATTCCATTGTCTTTCAGATGGTAGGATTAAAAGAACTAGATAAAATTTACCTTTAAAAATTAATTATTCAATCATTTCTAATACACGGTTCTATCACTGATGTGGTAACTACTCCTCACCTTTCCATAAGCTCCTTCTAGGCTGAATGTCCAGAGCTCTTTTATAACTTGTTTCTGTTTAAGCCTCCATTTCAGTTATGATTTCAACTAATAAACATATCTGGGGGGAGTATGGGAAGACATGTTTGCCTGAACCCCACAAATCCCCTAGAGAGGGCCCTGATGACAACACACATCTGGATGTTTTGAATCGTCCCGAGGATTGGTTTAATTTTTCCACTCTTCACCTGGGCTTTTGGCATTGGCTAGGCAGAGCTATGTCACTTTGGGGCTTTGCTCCACAACTTGCTTCCAGCTGTATGTTTTGCACGGCACTCTGCTTCACCTTTCTCCTTGGCTACACTCGTCCTGGCTGGCCTCCATATGTTTTTCCCCCCCATGTCATCCCAGCCTAACAGCACCAAGCCTCATTCTGTGCCCTAAGACAGACTTTTCCCATGAATCCTGCTTGGTCACAGTCACTGTGTGTCTAGTTACTCTTTGATAGCTTTACAGGAGTCAGCATGGGGAAGACCAGTGTGATTAGAGATGCCTGCCGTCTAATCCAGCAACCAATAAGCATGGATCAAGTGACTCCTTTATGTTTTGTCTGCAACCGGTCCTGAGCACCTAAATTAGGAAGGTCCCCTCTCTACCCTTCCCTCCTCCCAGTGGGAGCTCTGTGGAGCAATTCAATTTCATTGAGCCAGCCTTGACTTGAAGGTCTATTTCTTGAAGGCATCCTGCTCAGATGCCTCCGGGGTTACAAACATAAATAGAATACATCTCTTGCCCTCAAACCCTTTCATATTACGTATAAATGGGGCTCTAAATTATACAAAAACTTGAAATGGTGGGTTTCAGAACTGTTTGTGCCAACTTTGAACGGGTGAGAAATCCACTTTATTTAATTCTCGCAGAATTGCATAATTTGAAAACAGGCTTAATTGCACCCTGTGTTTATATGATCACCATCACCTACAACACAGTGGAAAGAAACACAAGCCCTCCTTTGTCAGCACTATGAGAAGCTCTCTTGAGTCCTTGCATCAGAATTTCTGAAAGTGACTTTTGGTTTTATAATCTGAGCAAGCACTGTTATTATCATTTCAAATCTCATTTTTATACCTTTTCACAGTGTTATTCAAGTTCATTAAATTGTGCTGCTAAAGTTAGTGCTGAAAACAAACCCAAAACCAATAACTTTGGAATTGAAATAAGATGGAATAAAACACCACGGAGAGCAAACAACCACCAACATTAATTTAGGAAAGAGCCCTCAGCAAAATAATAAAGAAAATATAAAACGTAACTTCAAAGGAAATACACACTAAAAATAATTATAAAGGTATAAGTTCCCCAAATGCATTCCCTCTCTGGGAAAATTCGTTTTGAGTTTTAAGTTATACGATGTCTCCAGGAATAACATTTCTCTCCTATGGAAAGCAGGTGCCCTGGACGTAGATTTTATTTCCCACTGCTCTACCTTACAATCCCTACCGTTTAGTTAGAAAAGTCTCTGTATTATTCCACACATCCTCTGCCAAAGAAACCAGTATTATTCCCTTCCCTATTTCTTTTATTATTCTCCTCTTCCTGTTTTAATATCTTCACTCTTCCTAATCCAAATATGTGGACCAGCCTCAAAGGCCCACTCAAGCTCCATCTCATCTGCAAAGTTGTACCTGATTTAGTAGAGTTGCAGGACTTTATACTTGGAATGGATTTTAGAGATTATCTAGTTCAAATATTTTCCAACGGCGCAACACACAGACACTTAGGAGCCTTTTGAAAGTCAGAAATGGGAAGGGAAGTATAAGTGGGCAGAAGAATCCTGAGGCTCTCACCCTCTTTAACTCAAGACTGCTTTCATCATTTTAATTATTTTACCAAGAAAGAAATTGCATGAACAATTGATTCCAGAGCTTTGGGGGAGGGAAACCCCACAGTCCAACACGATACATGAAGACATTCAGGCTGTGAGTGGGATCTCTTGTGATGGTTTACAAACAGTCTAGGAGGAAATCTGGGCTAAAATCTCAGGATCTTTGGATTCCAGCCCAGCTACACGGATCGATGCTATCACTAAAATACAGTTTCCTACTGATGAGTCTATGGTGTCTTGTTATATATTTACATGTTTGTGTCTTGTCTGTCCAATACACCGAGTGAGGCTGTAGCTGCCTCAGGCCAAGGTGTAATTTCTACACTTCTGTTCTTCTCTTAGCAGAGCCCCAGGTTCACAGAGTACACTTGCTCTGTTTCTTTCCCAGAAGCATAGACATTCTTGATTCATATATAAAGTTAGGCAAAATAACATTAAGAAGATCAACATAGGGCACTGACTGAAATATCATACACTCCATCCTTCAGAGAAACTCTCTTCTGTTTCCAAACTTTTTTCATTAAAGTTGGCATAAATGGTAGTCTGTACAGACATTTTTCATAAAAAAATATAATAATAATAATGAATATTTCTGGCTTCATTTATATTTTTATCCTCATTTGTGTTCACAAATCTAGATTTAATCAGTTAAACTCCCTTTTCTAACGGCCACTCTGTTCTTAGCCGTGGAATCTCATTTTGGTCTTCCTTTAAAATAGCAACAAGACACTCTAACAAGAAAAACTGACCTCTACTCCAATAACTATGTTTTTAATTCTTTTTTAATAATTAAAAGCTTTCCTCTATTCTTCACCCTTCGTAAGCTCTCCCTCCAGCTGCTCCTCTCTTCTGACAAACTTTTTGAAACGGCACCCTGCACGTGCTATCTTTGTTCCTCCTCTGTTGGCTTGGTCTTCGGGTTCCAGATTATTCACCTCTTAAATGTAGGTTGTGTCTCTCCATCTCTCTTCTTCCCCTGGACACTGTAGGTCATTCGTTCTGTCGAATGTGCTGGACTACCAAACCTATTTTTCTAGGAGTGTCTTCTCATCATTGCCTTTAGAGCCGGGTAGGAAGAAGAGCCCTCTGGACTCTAGGCTTTGGCCACCTGCTCTGCCCTCTACAGGAGGAGCAGTGCGCAGTCCCGGTAAGGTGTGCTCACCTGCCACCTACATCTTTCCGTCTAAACCACACTCTGGGTACCCAGGACCTCGGAATTTCTCATCTGAATCTTGCTGAGTCCGCTTCCAGGGCCTGAGTGTCTTCTTCCTGAATTCGGGGCCACACTCTTGATGTATCAGTGCAATGTATCCCAAGGTCCTAGAGGTGGCCAAGGGGCGGTTGTTTGTGAGAAGGGGGATTGCAGGCAGTGCGAGTGTGGACAGGCTGGGGCTTCCCGGAAGTGCACCCCACACCTGCATAGGGCCAGGGTGGGAAGACCTGCAGATGGGAAGGTTCTTCCTAAGCTATCGCCACCACGTTTTAGGACAGAATTCTAATTTAAACCTGGCTTTCAAGGTGAAGATGAAGGCAATTTTGTCATGAGAGGAGGTTAGACTATATTTTATTTAACAGTTTGTGGCTTGATTTATAACTTTTAAATATTTAACATATGGTATGTGGTTCTCTATTTTTATTCTTACCTGAAGACCTACAAATCTTAGGGAAAGACATGAGTCTTTTCTAAGTCAAGACTCATTTCCGACTTCATACTGACTTCATTCTTCTTTTTAAAGGCGCACATCCAATTTACAACATCAAAAGCTAAGTTAATATCTCCCTTCTCATCTTATCCCTGCTTGTGAAGTTTGTGTCTTTCCCTCGTTAATATCGTCATCATCCACTTAGTCACCTGCTAAAGGTCTTGAAGTCACCATCAACTTTCCCCTTCCCTAACCCTCAGGATTTAATCAGAGACAATAAATGGCCTTGTCTGAAATATCTGACTTCATCTTCTTTCAAGCCCCATCACTCAGTTGATTCATAATAGCCATTCAACTGTCCTCTGTTTCTGTCCCTCTCTCCTTAAGCCTCTGACCACATCTCCACCAGAGTTATCATGTTCACGTTCATCGCCTGTCCCCCATCCCTGCCCCATTTTCTATGGACTAGAAAACAAATTCCTTTACAGTCTCAAGGTCTTCCCAATCTGGCCCCCAGCCTATCCTGGAACCTTCCTTACTTCCCACAGTCATTCTTGTCTCTCAGTCTCAGACTCACCCACACAACCGTAGACAAATGCTTTCTAATCTGGTCAATCCAGACGATTTGCCAATCCCAGATGATTTGCTAATTTATGAATTTGTCATAGAGTTTCACATACACGTACATTTATGTAAGCTACTCCCTCTGTACTGCTTTCTTCCTCCTGCTACTTTTATAACAATCCAGTTAACTATTCTACTGCCATTTCCTCCACGAAGACTTCCACAATTATTCCACTGAAATTACTTTCTCTCCTATGGTCACTTAACATTCATTTATACCATTATTACGATGCTTCCATTTTTTTGCAAGTTATGAATGGATGCCTTTCTATCATTTAAATACAAATTCCTTTTATCCAGGGGCTACTCTGTACTCATTTCTGTATATTCCTCATGCCTTGCATATTCTCCCACACATAGTGCTTTTAAAAACATAATTTCTAAGCCATGTTTAAACAGAGATTGATTGTAATAAAAACAGAAGACAAACCCATACACCATATTCACTTAAAGAGGACTCTCAGGATGTCTTTGTTCTTTTCCAACCCATCGTGTACCCCTCAAACATTTACTGTATCACAAGAGTCTAAGATTTCTCTCTCCGAAATGGGTTTAACATCTCCTCTGAAAGCTGCAGGGCTATGTCTGCAAACCTTGTCAAAGAGCCCTGATGAAAGGCAGGGCACAGCCACAAGCATTATTACAAAGACAGGTGTAGCATTCAATCCAGAACCAGCCACCTGTACGTCCTCGGTTTTCAGAGATGACTTGCACATGTTGGTCACAGGTTTCCCCAGGTCACTTGTCACCCTGGGCACAATGCTCCTTAGACGGAGACCATCTGGGATTGCAGATTTTTCCATCCTAAACTCCTCTAATTTTTCAATCACCTGCTCTGACATAAGCCTGGTTTTGTTTTGTGTTTATAGTATGTCTCCCAGGCAGTTTATGAATCTGTTTCTGGCTTTTCCCCTCAAATCATCTTGGGAATTGCAGAATTAAGTTAGGTGAGCAAAAATCCAAGTTAGGCTATTTAATTTTTTGTCCTGAGATTTCCATATCCTTTTGCTTTTTAGAGCTGGTGACAATAAAACGCCGTGTCTTTACTCAGTAAATATGCAGATGAAAACCAGTTAAGTCTACCAAGTATCTAGTTAACAGTGACAGTATTACAAACCACCTGACAGTTCAGAGGCAACTTTTACGTACATTATCTAATTTAATTCTCATCACAGTCCTGTGGGATATATGTCCTGTGTTATGGATCAGAAACAATGGTTCACAGATTTTTTTTTCTCTTTTCTTTTCTGCAGACAGAGGTAGTAAGTGATTGAGCTGCAATGCCAGTCTTCTGAACCCAAATCCCATGTTCCTTAGTACAATATAACATATAGGAAATAGCCAAATAATTTTAAAACATATCAGCTGTTTTCCAGGTAAGTGATGTAACATTCTATTTATTTGCGGAACTAAGATTTTTTTTTTTATAGCATAGTATATTCTCATTCATATGTCACAAAGTGTGTTTGTGTGAAAGTACAGTTTAATTAGGATATAAAATATCCAAACTTCAGTATTTTAAGGCAGTTTTACTATTGATAAGCCTGGTGTATATAGATAATAAGGTAAGTAAAAAGAAAGAATAATTCACACCAGGTCTTAACAATTACCAAAGTTAAATATTGCAATAATTATTCAAACAAACCATTTTATTTATCCTACTATGTAAAAAACGTCTTTGAGTTCATAATGCTAAACAAAGCTCCTGACAAGCTGTGTTGTGTTCTGTCTCCCAGAGTATGATGTTTGGTTTTTCTCAGTGCAGTTATTATTTATACTATTTCAAATATTGTTCATTGTGATGAATTAATAATATTATCTTTAAATATCAATTTATCAATATTAAGCCCAATTTTCAAAGACAAGTAATTTCAGTGGTATTAATAGCAGTGATACCAATTTCTGGTTCTTGACTCCAGGTAATAATTTGGATGTGTTGGCCCTCTTATTTTTTCACACGTTCTATCAACGATAAAGTATGATTTCTTTTTCCCCCTGAGGGTGATGAAAAATACTGAGGAGAGGTGGAGAGTAACCAACGTCTGTTTATATGTCCTGTGCTATGAACATTTCCTAAATTATCTGGGGGCCGAGTGGTATCGATAATCTAATGAAATGAAGTTATTTCACTTTCCATTTCATAAGAATTTACCATTTAAATTGTTGTCGTTAAAAGTTGAAATTATTCTTAGCTTCTTTTCAGTATATTTTCTTTTCTAACCTAAGTGACTAAGGTTATAAATGGGCATCAACACATCGCTTTTGCGGCATCTCACGAGGTTTGTTATGTAGTGTTTTCATTCCCATTCGGTATTAAATACTGTACAACTGCTATTATGATTTATTTTCACTCATAAATTATTTACGCTTGTGTCTTCTAGTGTTTAAACATAGAGGGAGGGAGTAGGGCTATATACTTTTAAGGATTTCTGTTTTTATTTCATTTGACGAGACTTCCCTTGTGTTCTGATGCATGTTTAGGGTTTTGTTTTGTTTTTAATGTTCCAGGTGTGCTGTTAAAGATTTTGTGTTGCCAAATTGTACAAGATTCTATACGTGTTTGTTAGACTGAACTTGTTAACTATGCTGTTCAAATCCCTTCTAACTTGACCAATTTTTATTTGCTTCCCCTATCAGTTTCTGAGAGAGTTGGGTTAAAATCTCCTACTATCATTCCTTTTAATGACTTTACCTATTATGTATTTATTTATATTTTTGAGACTATTTTCTAGGTGAGTGGATACTTTCCTAGAACAAAATCGCTTTTATCACTATGTAATGAAAGTCTTTATTTGTGAGAAGGCTTTAAGCCTTGAAGTCTAGCTGTCTTGTCTGCTATTACTATGGCTGCACCAGCTTTCTTTTAATTAGCATTTGCCTGAGAGATCTCTTTCCCCATCCTTTTACTGTCAGCTTTCTGCCCCACTAGACTTTTAAACAGTGTCCTCTAGAAAATATGTTTTGGTATTTATTCCACATCAGACTTCAACAGGCAAATGTAGATCATTTATGTGCTTTGTGGTTACTTATACAATTGGATTTATGATGTTTTCCTTTGCTTTTTTTTCTTCCTTTTTACCTTCTATTAATTCAGTTCTAGTCATTTTCTTTCCTTCCTGCTACTGGTCTATGTTAAATATTCTGTTTTTATTCTTTAGTGTTTCTCTCAAAATTTTAGTATTCATGCTTAAATTAACAGTCTAAAATTAATCAATTCTCCTGAACAATATAAAGAACATAACATTCTTTTTGTGAAATATTTCCCTCAAATCTTCCATGTTTATGTTCTAGTAGTTAATAACTTTTTTCACAGATTTATTGGAATATAATTCACATAACATACAATTCACCCACTTAAAGTATAAAATTTAAGGGTTTTTAATATATTCACAACCATCACCCCAATAAATTTTAACACATTTTTATCGTCCTGAAAAAGATATCCCACTTCCTTTAGATGTAAATCCACCATCCTCCCTACCCTCAGGCCTAGGAAAACCACTAATCTAATTTCTGTCTGCATGCATTTGCCTACTCTGCAAATTTTATGTAAACAAAGTCATATACCATGTCTCTGACTTTCACTTAACATGTTCTCAAGGTGTGTCCAGGTTGTAGCATGAAGCAACTTCATTTCTTTTTTTTTTTTTTTTTTTTTTTTTTTTTTTTTTGCTGAATAACATTTCATCATATGGATAGACCATATTTTATTTACCATTCATTAGTTGACGAGCATTTAGGTCATTTCCACTTTTTAGTTATTATGATGAATATTGCTATAAACATTTGTGTACAAGTTTTTGTGTGAACATATGTTTTCACTTTCTTAGGTACCCCCTTAGGTAGGAGTAGGATTGCTGGGTCAAAAATAAATCTATGTTTAGCCTTTTGAGGAACTGACAGACTATTCTCAAAAGCAGCCAAATCATTTTACATTCCCACCAACAGTCTACATTTCCACCACATCCTCTCCAACACTTGAAATTATCTGTCTTTTTGATTACACACTTCCTAGTAAGAGTGAAGTAGTATCTCATTTTGGCTTTGATTTGCATTTCCTAGATAACTAATAATTTTGAGCATTTTGTCTTGTATTTATTAGTCATTTGTATAACTTCTGTGGAGAAATCTCTATTCAGATCTTTTGCCCATTTTTAATTGGGTTATTTTTATTTCTATAATTGAGTTGTAAGACTTCTTTTTAAATTCTAGATACAAGTCCCTCATTAGGGATATATGATTTGCAAATATTTTCTCCCATACTGTGGGGTGTTTTTATCACTTTCATAGTAGTGTCCTTGAAAAAGTTTTTAATTTCGATGACATCCAATTCATCATTTTTTTTTCATTTTGTTCCTTGTGCTTTTGTGTCATATATTAAAAATCCATCATCAAATATGAGGACAGGATTTACCCCTATATTTTCTTTTTTGAGTTTTATCGTTTTATCCTTTACCTTTAGATCTTTGATTCACTTTGAATTAATTTTTATATATAAAAAGGTAAGGGTCCAAATTCATTCTTTTGCATGTATCTATCCAGTTACCCCATCAAGCTCAGTCCAGAAGATTTTTCTGGTCTCAGACTTTTTTTTTTTTTTTATTAATTTCAAAGCTTGTTATTCCTACTTCATGTAGTTACCATAAATTTTGACCACACACTTCCTCTTGGTGCAGACTTGGGCTCTTAATTTTTCTCTCATGAAGTGATTTATGATTCTCTCCAGGGCCTGACAAGTCAGTAGCATTTTTTTTGCACTTGCCTGGGCCTATCTTCAGGAACTTCTCTTGTAATACCCTATCCGTGAGAAGGCTCAAGGCTGTATCTGATAGTTCTTTGTGTACCACTTCAAGGTTCCTTTTGGATATGAGTTATATATTAGTTTCTGGCATTTGACTCAGAGATTCCCTTTCTATGTGTTTGGCTATGTGTTTTCTTAATTCGTTTATATGGTATTATATCTAATGGTTTTCTGTGTTTACAGTTAAAGAGTGATCAGAAAACACAACTCATGCAAAAATAAATTATGTTTGTGCGTAAGAATGATTTAGATTAGAGCACTAATTAGGAGGAAAGGCTTGGACAACTATTTTACTCTCTGATTTTATACTTTCAGATACATTTTCCAGAGTACCTAACTCCCTATGGCAGCAAAATATGCAGAAATAGGTACAATTTAGTTATTCAATCCTGATTACATACATACTTGTGCCTCATTTCTGAACTAACAAGCTGTCATTTTCACTGCCTATAGCAAGAAATCATCAAGAGGAGTCCAAATAAGAACAAAAAAATTTTTTTCATTTCAATATGATGATTAGCTACAAGGACTAAGAGCACATAGCTTTTATTTAGCATTAATTGGGAAACAATAATTTTAAATAAATGGTAGGTTTTTGAGTGAGAAAATATTTCAAAACTGAGAGAAGAGGCACGTTTTGATAAAAGTCACCCAATTCAGTCAGGTGGCTTATTTGTGGCATTTGATAAGAAAGAATATGGAAGTTGGAGATGTGGCCTGCATTTTCTAATATAGGAACTTCAGTTATGAGTATATTGCACAATGTACCAGGTCAATACATTCAGCCTGAACCATGAAACAAATGAGGTGCACAACAGCACCGTTCTTTTTCTCTTCAGTTATTTTCCTACAAATAGATCAGCAATCTTTGCTGCTACTCCTCCCTCAGGTGATCAATGTAGCTGCTGACATTAGCCCAGGAACAGTCAATCTATTATCTTATTTTTCTGCCATAAACAGAGTCTAAGCCAGAGTGAAATAATTCATAAGCAATCAGATTCCCTTCTGAGGCCATTTTGAAGGAAAAAGAAATAAAGGAAGATTCTTACAGCTCCCTCTTTTTGCAGCTCCACTCCAGCCCATTTTTTCTTTATATCCTGCCTATTTAGGATAGACAAGCTATACTACAGACAAATCCAACAAATTACATCTTTCATCTCTGGGGGAATAACAACAGAAACAGTCAGAATGATAAATTATTGGTTTTCATTCCAAAATTGGATTTCCCTAGGTCACTCCTGTGATACTTCTCCCTTTCTTTGTAGAAATTTATATTTTATGTGCCTAATTTCCATGGCTCTTTAAATCACATGGAAAACACTAGTATTTGGACCAGAATCATTGAACTGCTATGGGACAGCTGAAATTAACACTTCTCCCTCAACTCTGTATTCTCGTTTTCTCCTCTCAAAACACAAATCCCTGCTGACAGAGAAGACTTTAATTTGATTTGTGCACCTGGCTACCATGTGTGACATGCTTGTTATTTCTCTCCTGACAGTTTGAACTGCTGTCGCACCATCAATGTCTCCATCAACAAGCCGAGAGATAAACACCAACAATTAGTACTTATCTAAATGACTTCTTGTCAAATGTCCTCACAGCTCTATTTCACATGAATGTACGACTTAAGGCACTGACGTATTCTGCAGTGGGAAAAACCAAGAAATAGCTAAAAATGCCAGTAAAATGTGACTTGAAACCAACAACCATATTTAAGATGAGGTTAAGAGTTATATACATACACATGCATTATGGGTAGAGTAAACTTTCTACGTCAACAAAAGAGTACAGTTTTTCCTCTGCAAATTAATAGATTATAAAATCTGTACGCTTTTCATGAATGCAATTAAGAAAAACAGGGGGCAGAAACAACTTCAATCTTTTAAGAATATTTTGCCTTTAAAACAACCTTCTGTAAAATAACCTAAAATGAAATATACGTTAACTCTGATTCTGTGAGTTTGGCGGAGTCAAATTTAACCTGCAAACATCTTTCATTTCTATACCTACCTTATTATATTTATACAAGACTACAAAAAATTAATTGGGTGATTTAAGTGAGCCAACTGTCACTTGTGTTATGAGCTCTGTGTGTGTGTTATGAAGCAATGCTGACTATGAGTTCAGCCTTTTACCAATTTATTTAGCCAAGGCTGCTCGAAGTTACTTAATGAGCATGAACACATAAACTGTCAATAAACCTACAGGAGGAAAAGTGGTCCATGACCTAAAAGGAACCCTCTGTTAGGCCAGGGAGATGATGAAGTATGTAAAGTCACCGGTCCCTCTGTGTGACGCTTGTTCATGCTGCCAAGGCACGTGTGCGAATTTGCAGAGTTGGGGGTTGCGGGTAGGTGGGTCAGAGAAGATCAGTGTCTAAAAATGTATCTCCCAGCATGTATTAAATTAAAAGCCCGGGAGAAGTACTTTTTCCCAATCAAAATTTAAGAATGTAAGAATATTTGTAGCATCTCGTCTTGGACCGCTCAGTACCTAAGCAATTCCTTGATTACACTTGGCAATCTGTATTGATGCTTTCAGTTTACAGAATGCTAGAGTCAGGAGCAAAGCTGAACAATTACCTATTGAACATATGGAAGGGTTAGGAGTAGCAGTTCAAAAATCAGGCAGAGCTGGCTTGAATGCTGGCTCCACCATTTACAATCTGTGTGTCATGGGGCACAAACTATTTAAACTCTTGAAGCCCCAGTTTCTTCATTTGTTAGATGAAGAAAATAAATAATGCCAACTGAGAGAGAATGGTAAGATGAAGTGAAATAAAACAAAAATTAATACACTGTATATAATTCCTTCAGAAGCATTACCTTTTTACACTTGTCAGGGTTCTCAGTTTTAAGTAATAGTAACAGACGTTGGTTAAATTAAACAGAAAAGGAATGAATTGGCAAGATATCAGTAATTAGAGAATCAAATGAAAGAGTGGAGAATGAGTCTCTGGCAGAAAACCAAGGGAAGCTGGTTACAAGTGCATAGTCTGCCTAGAACACAGGAATTGATACTGCTGCTGCTGGATTCTCGCTGCCATATCACTGGCCTCTCTACTCCTTCAGACTGGCTGAGTAAAATCTCTGACTGACCCCAGCCCCACATTACTCAAAGCCACAGGGAAGGGAATGTTACTGGCTAAACTTAAAACATGTACCTATTTTTTACAGTCCAGAGGATAAGCAGGGACCCTTTGTGTTTCTAAAGTGGGAGATAGGGCCTGTCTCCCCGTTTAAAATTCCCCCAAATACAAACAGAATGGGATACAGGGCATACCACATGGCTGTAAAGCAAGACTCAATAAATTTCAAAGAATCAATATCAAACAGGACGCATTCTCTGACCACAGTTCCAATTCCATTGAATTGGAATACAGTAAATAAAGATATATATATATATTTTAAACCATATGTTGGTACACTTTTAAAAAGTGCATTTTAATTGATTCAGTCAAATAAGAAACCATAAAGGAAATTATGAAATACTTAGAAATGGATGAGAATAAAAATACCAAAACATAGACAGCAGCAAAACTGGTATTTTGAGGGAAATTGATAGCCTTAAAAATGCTTTTTTTATAAAGAAATAAAATCTGTAAGTTAGTGAGGAGACTGCATAGTTAAAAAGTTAAGAAAAGAATGGTGTAATAAACATGACATGATTCCCCCAAAATAAGACCTAACCAGAAAATAAGTCCTAGCATGATTTTTCAGGATGACATCCCCTGAACATTAGCCCTAATGCGTCTTTTGGAGCAAAAATTAATATAAGACCCAGTCTTATTTTCGGGGAAACATGGTACTAATGGCAATCAGCGAATAGAAAACTGATATAATAGGGAGTAACAAGAACCCAAAAGTTGATTACTTAAAGTTATTGATACAGTAAACAGATTTCTGATAATATTAAGAAAGAGAAATACAAACTAGTCTATAGTAACAGACAGCAGAGGGTGCCACAAAGATTACAAAGGCGCATAGGGACGTTTGGGGATAATAGCTGTGTTATATTCACCATCTTATTTACAGCAATAATTTCGTCGGTGTACACACATGTCAAAAATTACAAAATTGCACCATTTCAACCTCTTTGGTTTATATATTTTTAGAATACTTGAGTGATGCTGTGAAAAATAGTAATTGTATTATAAGAAATAGAAAAGAAGCTCCATTCCAGATATTGGTCAAAGAAGACGACCTCAAACTCCAACACACTCAATATCCATTAAAACTCAGCTAAGGATATGATGGCTGCTGTTTTCAATTCATTATTCAATCAAGAAATATTTGTCAAGCAGTGAGGATATAACAGCAAATAAAACCAATTACCTGCCTTCATAGGGCTCATATTCTAGTGGGGTGAACTTGATGGCAAATAGAGAAATAAATATGCACTGTCATGGTAATAAGTGCTAAAGAAAAAAAATTAAGCAGAATTGGTTTTCCTGACATCATGAAATCTTCCTCTGAATTCACCCATTTGCATTATTTTCACACACACCCCCATTGAATTTTTTATTCAATTGCACTTTGGGAGGTATGTGATCAACATACTGAAGGATCTACCAGAAACCATTTTACAGAAGTCATACATACATAGAAGAAAATAGGAGGCAAACTCACTTCTTTTTTGACTTTACATTTTAAAAAACTTGTTTAACAAATATTTATATAGCACTTCATATGGGCCAGACACTGTTCGATATGCTTTATAAAAATCTGCTCATGTAAGTCTCATAATGATGCGATGAGACAGAAACTATCAATATCCCCATTACAGAAGGGTAAACTGAAGTACAGGAAGACTGAGGTACTTGTCCAAATCCTCTACAGCTAATAAATGCTGGAGGTAGACAGCTGGCGCTAGGTCCATACTCTAAACTGTGACTCGATGCTACCTTCCTTGAAACAACAAAGCTTTGATAGGGATGAAGGCATTTTTCATGGACTTCAACAATGATATGTGTTAGGTTGGTGCAAAAGTAATGGCAGTTTTTGCAATTATTTTTAACCTTTTAAACTGCCATTACTTTTGCACCAACCTAATAGAATAGTCACATCCCAGGAGAAGTAATAAAGAGGACTAATGAAGAAGAAAGAGTGTTGCATAGAGAAAGAACAGTTTGAGCAAAGAGTACAAACAGGAATTGCCCACACATTTCATTTTCCAACCAATAGGTAGTAAAAACCTATAAAAGGGGATAACCCCAATGATCAGAGGTAATGAGAGCCTGCAGACGGGCAGCTTCTCACATTTTTTTACCTGCCTGGCCCCCTTAGTTCCTCACCAGGAAGACCATTAAATCCTGGGAACTGAGAGAAGACGAAGTCCCTGTCCCCAAATAGCTCATCTATGTTGATTTGTTCATTCATTCATCATTCATTCATTCATTCATTCATTCATTCATTCTTCTATCCATCAAACTTGTTTTAAGTAGCTATTATGTGCAGAATCAGACCAGGCACAGGGCTATGTAGCAAACTAGACAGTCTCTGCCTTCCCAGGAATTACATTTAACTTTCTAGTAGGAGAAGCAAATCCTAACCTATCAATTTAATAATTATTAAATTATAGTTGTTATAAATTATAAAGGATAAATTCATTTGCTGAGGAGATAGAAACACAATCACAATTTAGAGAGTTAAACGCCAAGAATATTAAGCACTGGGGGTTGAGAGGGCATAGAGGAGAGTCAGCAAACCCAATCCTTATAAGGAAAGAGAAAATGGGAGTCAGGAAAGAAATTTCAGAGAAGCAACCCATAGTAAACAAATTAGCAAGATAGAGAAGAAGGAAGAAAAGTGTAGCTTCCATTTTCCTCTCCCCATAGAGCCTGCAGGGAGAATTACAGAAAACAATTATTTCCTACCCCAGAATATTTTGTTTTCTTGGCATATAGGCTTGTCCCAATTTTAATATTCCATTCAACTCCGTATGAATCCAGAAGGGCGTGTAGCTAAATGTGCACTAATGGCGCCACCCTTGCACCATCTGTTTTTAATTTGGTACTTCAGGCTTTCCCTGGATACGTGACTTAGCATGACTCTGCAGCCTAATATTTTTTTAAAGGAGCCTGATTCTTTTATGACACAAAAACAGTATACTGAACAAAGCTAACCCATGCCCTATTAAACAAAAAATATATTTCTTACCTATGAACAAAACGGGTAAACTACTTGTGTCAAGTGCATGCACGGACAGCTGGATTTCAGAGTTTTTATTTATCTTTAAACTAAGAGCATACTCTTTGATAAGTAAAGTCTGAGTTTGCATTTTCGGAGGGTTCTTCCTGTAGCACCATTTCTTTCAGCAGCCTCCTTAGTTCATTTTTATGAGTTAAATCCAAGTTGCAAATAAATGGATCTGTCATCATTTCTCAGAATGTGTTGTTTTCAACATGACCTGCTGATTTTCCCAAGTGCTCACTGTTATTGCGGAGTCATGGTAGCACGGCCCATCAACCCCTTTCGCTTGCTTTTTGGCCACTGAATCCCTTGCCTTTCCTTTGACCTCCACCCAAGTATATAGCCTTGCATCATTCTTTTCTCCAGATGTCTCTACTTTTTCTTTTGATTCAAGTCCAAAGTATTTTAACTTGAATTTCTTGACTTATCCCAAAAATAAGAACAGCTGCTGGTAAAAAGCCCACTCTTGCACAGTAAAATCTAGGTAGCTAAACTCCCTCATGTGCAAAGCAACTTCACTGTCGTATTTCTGAAAACAGCCCCTCCAATTTTCTTTTACTCCCCACGGTGTTTTTGAGAGAGTCAAACAAGATCAAATATGTGAAACAGCTTTGTACACAGTAAAGATATTGGGGGGGGAACTTTATTATGGCTTTATTCTTTATTTGAGTTAGTTTTGTAAATCTGGAAAACAATAAATTGAACAAATGGCTTCTTAGATTGTAATGGAGATCGAGTGATGGATTGTGACACCTGCTTTATCTACTTCAAGGCTTGTCTCAAGGTACCACCTCTTTCAAGAGCCTACTGTGGGCCTTGATTCTCAACTTAGCTGCACATTAGAATCAGCAGGGGGGCTTTTAAAAACCCTGATGCCCAGGCCGCACATCTCAGAGCAATACATTAGAGATTCTGGAAGTAGAAGCCAGGCATCAGTATTTTTTCCAACATCTCAAGTGATGGCAGTGTGTGGCTAAGTATGACAATCACTGGTCTATACTCCTAACAGTGTGTAATCCTTGTCACAACCCTTAGCACATTATATCAAATCTGGACTATAGCCTCCTCCTTTATTTTATTTCTTTCATTTCATGTCTAGAGCCTAGCACAGTGATTAGGGTACAATAAGTGGTCAGTAAGTGTTCAATTAAATAGAAGAGAATTGGAAATTGTTCCAGATTCCTCCAGATGATTTTCCCTATTATACTGACCAGGAAAAGGCTCACAAAGTGGTTGGGAAAAGATGAGTGGGTAAAGGTTGAATTTTTTGTTTGCTGTGAATATTTAAACTATCGGCTGTGAATGTTAAGAGATGGAGAGATTAAAATATTCAATTCTCAGAGAAGAGCATCTTTTTGATATACAGTGCTTAACTTTTAGACTGAAAGTTACTGAACTGAAAACCAAGTGGTAAATTTATTCACCAGTTCTAGTAATTTTAAAATAAATTCATTAGAGTTCTCTAAAAATAATACACTATTGGTATTTTAAAACACTGGTCCTGGCACTTTAGTATGCTTAAGAATGAACTTGAACCTTTGTTAAAAATGCAGGGTCCTGGGTATTAGTTCCAGAATTTCAGATTCAGGATGTCTGGGGTGAAATCAAGGCATTTATGGAGGTAGATTCTTTTTTTCCCTATGGCTGAAAAGTGTTTTATTCTCTACACAAATGTATACTATCTCAGGCGCTAATCAATGTTAGAGAAGCAATGTCAGAGACTGCCATTTTAAGAAATAAGATACCACCATTAAAATACTAGACTGATAGCAGAATATCTCTGTGGTGAAATATTTTCAAGATAAGTATTCCAAATCCCATTAGGGTCTTCATTTCATATGAAACAAATAGGAGATCGTCATTCAGATGCTCAAACCATATTGTGTGCCTGCCATACAAAATAAAATTAATGCAGTCAAATTAGTCAGATATCTCCCTCCCCCCCCCCCTTTTAAAAGCATTTCCCTTCATGCCTATGTTCCTGTTATCATACAATTTGGTTTGGTCCCAGATGAAACTGGCTACCAGTGTTGTCAACCCTACAAGAGCAATTATCAGATAACTAATATGCTTAGTTGTGATAACAGAATCCATTCTACTTACTTTAAGAAGAAAGGGTTTTATTACGAGATTTGGGTGGCTCACAGAATCATCAAGAGGCCAAGGAAACAGACTTTCGGCTAAGTTCCAGGGACGACTTCCAGAATCGCACATCCAACTGGCCCACCCAGGAAGCGGATGCCTCTGCCAAAATAAGGCAGCTAGAGATACAGGAAGATGCGATTAACAGCTCGGCCACAGCCCACTCAGAAAAATGGAGGCATCACATCCATTGGTTTTCTCTGCGTAATTCCAAACCAAAGTCTTCCTCAAGTGTATCTGATGTCCAGAAACCAAATTAAATGCCTGGTCCCAGCAGGAACAGGCTCTACCTTGGAAAGTGGGGTTTACCCTCTAGGGAAACACACATGTGTAGAAATGGTGTTCCCAAATTTGGGGGTAGCTGATGCCCTGTATTAGGTAAGTCATTACAGTGATAAACGTTTAGCATCCTAAAACATTCCTAAATCCTTTTAGCATCCTAAAATGGAACATAAGCAGCCCTAGGTGTGCATCTAAGCATCACAGCTGCTTCAAAATCAATGACTGCTTAAGACTTTTTGAAAAGTTTCACTGGGACTATTCATGTCAACCCTGGAGAGGTGCTTCTTTTCTGGTTTTGTACGGGTAACAAAATAGATTTTGATGGAAATGTTTGAGGCAGTGGTTCCATGTAGATACACTTTAGGCTGACACTTCACCTTTGAGGGTAAATAGAATGTTTGTCTCATTTTGTGAATGGAGAGTATATTAAAATGTTTAATTCATGGGAGGAAGTAGGGGACAGAAAACTTGTCTACAGTGTGGGCTGGAAATAGGATAGGCAATGTCCTTTAATTTAACAATGTATACCTATGGCATGTACTGGGTGCCCTTACCAACACTACATTGTATTCACCCGCACACAAGTTTGATCTGTAATATTGGCAGGCAGGCAGGTGGGAAAGAGGAAAGGAGGGGAGGGGAAGAGAGAGGAGGGAGAAGAGGGGAGAGAAGGGGAGGGAGGGCGGAAGGAAGGGAAAAGAAAAGGAGGAAGGAAGGAAGGAAGGGAGGGAGGGAGGGAGGGAGGGAGGGAGGGGACCATTTGCCTTAGTTTAGACAAAGCTTCCTGAAATTTGGGGAGGATGCCAATTAAAGAAGTAGACAATATTCAGCCAAATTTGATAATTACACGAAGCAGCATGGGATTCCTTTAAACAAAAAGGGAGGTGGTTTGAAATTAATACTGGGCTTAGCTCACTGCCTCCGTCTTGTGTGAATTATCTAGCTCAAATACAATGCATGTGAAGAGCTTCTAGGGGTCTATTATCACTTGCTGTTGGAATCTCTGCATGTGCACTCGATGAAAACTTTCCAAATCATCTCATGAAACCCAATCTGCTCAAACTTCATTTTTGATGAAAGGTTTTTCTTTCCTTATTGTATAACCTGGTCAAGACTTTGAAGCAGCCAAAAAAAAAAATCTTCATTCTTGGTAATCTTAGTCTCCCTCACTGGAAGCATCACTGGCCTCTTTGCTCTCATCTTTATCATCTACTTTAGCCCTAATTCCAAATGTATGACCTGACGTCATTCGTGCTGAGGAAAAGATGACCGATAGCTTAAGGTTCAATATCCTATCAGGAGCTAACAGAGCCAGGTCCTACATTTAAAAGAAAAAAAAAAAAAAGAAGACACTAATGATAGTCAATGGTATCACCCAATCAATAGAAGAATTTTAATGTGGTGTTAGAGGAAAGATGGATACACATATAAAGAATCCATTTCTCCATTTACATGTGAAAATGAATGTGTCTGCAAAAGAACACATGTAATGGAACTGCCTTTTCCAAAAGCCTTAAGCCACATATTTTTTAAGAACAAATAATTTACAAAGAAATTAATTGGTATTCCTTATTTCCACCCCTCAGTCTCATTGTCTCAATTGAAACTGTTACTACCTAGTGTATAGGAAGGCAAAATGCCCCCTGATGCGATTCCAAGTTTCCAGGCCCTCCATATCACCACCAGAGTCATCTTCCAAAAATAAATACTATGTTTGGTCACTTCCCAAAATTCTTCAAGCATTCCCAGTGACCCAAAGGATAAAGCATAGACTTCTCATGATGACATAACGAACCCTTTGATTAACGTAACCACAGCCTATTTAGTCCCTAGTCAACCATAGGTCCTAAAGATTTTCTGCTCCAAAGTTTCTGTCCTGCCCAAGTGTGGAATTGATCCTGCATGAGCCAGTGACGTTTTGTGGGGAGGATCAGACCCTTACGGTCTGGAACTAGTCTTGCTGCCCTCAGATTGGCAACTGGTATGATCTTGGTTTAACCCTCCACGTATACAAACTCATCCAGATTCAGCCTTCTCACTGAGCTCCCAATATTTCTTTTCCCCTTATTACTGTGTCTAGCTTTAATTTCCTAGTTTTCCCTCCACTTTTACACCAGGGCTCCAGCCTTGTGCTGAAGGTCAGCCTGCTTGCATGGGTCTACAGAACCTATGAAACCAGGCAAATGTTATATGACTATCTGCGTGGAGGTCTGACTCATCTTAGATAGTCACCTACATGAGACTTTTATCACCGTCTTGAGATTCCTGCTTCTGCATTCTGTCCAATGGGTCAGATTCTTTAGCATGTCAATGATAGCCCAGCTCGCACCAAATGAGTTTTCTGAAGCCGAAAGTATGGTCACTTTCCTGAATTTGGGCCTACCTGTTCTAGGATGACTCCATCTTTACTAGTTCGTAGTAACAAACTTGCTTTTGGTACCAATGTGCTTTTTGCATACTCCACATAAGTCATGGCCCTACAGTCTAGCCACTAACTCTCAAATGCAACTTGATGATCTTTTACACCAATCCTGACACGTGTTATTGGCTTTTCTTAGGCTTTCCTTACCTTTGTCCAATCATCCAACACTTATCAATCATTCAAATGCCACTACGGCTATGAAGCTTCCTGAAAACCCTAAAGCTTGTCCCCACTTGGCACGTGCCTCGATTATAGGACTTGTCAGACAGCACTGTGATTATTTTGTTCTCACACGTTTACCCCCTAAAAGATTGAAACCTAGCTTAGTTAAGGGCTAGCTTAGTTCTCAACAGCTCCTTCCTCATTCGCAGCTGAGACCATATGTGCCCTATAAAAATGTCCCTGGGGCTACTCCAACATTGCATGGAATATGTCCAGTACCCACTCCCATTCTCTGGTCCAAATCCCTGTTCTTGTCTAGTACTTACTTGCCTCATATCCAAATGCCTGATTCCTGGATAAACTGGTGGCTTCTGACCCTTCTGCCCTTTACCTCGCCTCTTGAGGTTGAGCCCCTCAACTGTCTTCCTGGCTTTCGGTTTTGATTCCATCCTTGGATCTGCTTGAGCAACTTGCTGTTATACCCACTGGTTAGAAACACCCAGCTGTGTTGAGCCAGCCTCTAGGGACTCTAACTTAGGTCCTGTTTGTCCAGGCAGAGAGCTTGAACAAAACAAATAAATATATTTGAGGTCTGTGAAGCTTTTCCTCATCACAAGGGGCCGTTATTTATCTATGTCTTGAAAAGTAGGATAAGATAACTGTTCTGATACCCATGATTTCTAGCCAGGCCAAGGGTTCGAGAGGTTCACAAATGAAACCCAAGTAACGTAAGGTACAAACGAAGACCATTTCAGACACTAATTAATTCAATGAAAAAGATGACCACAATATCAACAGTAATAGAAAAACTGTAATCATCACTTCATCCCTCATACTTTCCCACCCCTCATACTGACTTTTCTAAGTTCCTTGAATGTGTCATGGTTTTCTCTTGCTGTTGAGCCTATTATAAACTCTACCTCAAACAGTCTTTCCTCCACTTTGTTTTTCCCCCAATTACATCATTTTCTTCTTTTGGATTTCAGGTAAGTACCATCTCCTCTTGGAATCCCTTTTGACTTCCTTACCCCACACAGTACTCCTCTCGTTAAAGACATCTCTTGTTAATTTGCTTGCAACTCCCACTAGAGTTCAAACCCAGTTAGGATAAGAGATTGTGAGTCTAGATACCAGAGGATCCAGGGCAGAGTATGGAATTCAGCTCATGTGTAATGCATATTTTTTGAGTGAATAAATGGACAATGATCATTGCTACCTGTTATATAGGACGTGCTGGTCACACGAAGAATGGCAGCATGTGTACAGATGGGCTGAAACAGACCGGATGTGTTCTCTCTGGGGGAGCAATAGGGGAAGGTGTGGGGGAGACAAAGGCCTCTGAGCTCGTGAAGACACTGAGCAGAGACTGTGAGGAGTGGCATCACGTGTCATGGCCAGAAACTGCTGGTATCGAGAATAGAGCTGAGATAACAGAAGGTATTGGTAGATGAGAACACAGTAATAAAACCTTGGAGCAGGCAACATGCAGTACTACGGTCAGTGAACAGGTAGTGAACACTAAGGTATCTACGGGAAAGCCACAGGTCCATAGCAACACAAATGGAAAGTCAGGAAAACACTTGGATTGTTCCCAGGGAAGACCACAGGTGCGATACAGCAGACGGAAATGGTACAGACTAGCAATGTCCATATACAGTCATGGGAGGCGAAATACCCCGTTATAGGAACTGTGTCACGAGGTGGTGATTACAAGGCAAGACCGATTAGAAGTTTTGTGTAGAGGCAACAGCATAGAAACTCATCTTCCTGCTTTTCCTCTTTCTTTGGTCAGTATGTTCTGGACGCAGAAGTCTGAGTTATCTCTTTAAAATGTAAATCATATCCCATTACTTTCCCGCCTATACGCCTTCCATGGATTCCCCATCACATCGAAAATAAAGTCCAAAAAAACACAATTATGGGCTACAAGGCCCTACATGGCCTGGTTCCTGCCTGTTTTTCTGACTTTATCTTATGATATACTTCCTCTTACAATCTCAGCACAAGTTATCCTTCTGTCTTCCTCTCTGCAAATATAGCCAAGTGTGTGTCTGCCTCAGGGCCTTTACACATGCTGTTTTCTCTAATCTGGAATTATTTTCCCTCAAGTATTTGCATGACTTGCTTCATAACTTTCCTCAAGTCTAGAAATAGATCGTCTCTCTCTCTCTCATATGATCATATGTGAGTAATATATGTACATATATATATAAGTAAATATACAAAATATGATTATGTGTATATAAAGTACGTGAAAGGTGTTATCTCAAGTCAATGCGGCAAAAAGAACTTTTGAAAAAACACAGCACTGGTACAACTGGATAGTCATTTAGTAAAAGGTAAAACTACATGTATTCCTCACACCCTAATCAAGAATAAATCCCACTTTACCAGTGATCTAAATGTAATAAATGAAACCGTACAAGTACTAGACGAAACCATGGGTGAATTTCTCTTTATTAACCATGATATAGCAGAAAACTCTCTAGCTATGATTCAAAAATCCAGATAGAATAAAATATTAATAAATTTGACCCTATGTATTAAAAAATAACAACTTTTGAATGGCACATCAAAAAGCCATCACAATCAAACCAAGAGAAATGACAGGCAAATCTTGCAACAGATATCACAGAAACGTATTAATATCCATATGGAAAAAGCTTTGAAAATTTGAGAAAAATATTTTATACATGCTATGGAAAATGGGAAAAATTATAAAAATATAATTAGCCAAAAAGTGGTCCTTAAATGTTAAAGAGATGATCCGTTTTACTCATAGGAAGAGGAATGCACATTAAAACTCATCGAAATAACTTTTCTCATCCATCGTGTTAGTAAAAACCTCAAAAGCTTGTAATACATAGTTGATGAGAAATACTCATACACTGCTGACGGGAAAGCAAAATGTCACAACTCTTGAGAAAGGAGGGCGGAATGTGATGATATTTACCAAAACTGTATATACATTTGTCTTTCGATGCAGTAATCCCCCTTCCTAGAATTTGTCCTAAACGATGTGAAAATACTCATATATGCAAGAGGTTATTCATTCATGCCTCATTACTTGTAATTGCCAAATATTGGAAACTACCTAAATTTTCAAACACAGGAGGCTGGTTGAATGTACTATGTCACAGGCACACACCAGCAGCATAGTATTGTGTAATGGCAAAAAGAGAATGCAGAAGGCCTCAGGAAAGCAATAGGGAGTTACTTCCAGAATATATCAAATGGAAAGAGTAGACCAGCAGAGTGTATCCTATATCAATTGTACGTTTCCTAAAGTTGATCATTTTTGTGTGGCTATATACGAAATATCTTTGTGCTTAGGGAATGGACAGGGGACGAAAGAGCCAAAGTGAATGCCGTATGCAACCTGCTTACAAGTGGTTCAGAAAAAGTAGCAAGAAAGAGAGAGAAAGAAAGAAGGAAAAGCAAGGGTAGCACAGGGTTCAAACTGGTGATTCTGGGTGATGTGTACAAATTGCTTCAGGAAGAACCCTTGACATCTCTTGAGCACTCCCAGAGCACCCTCTGTTAGTTTCCATCTTTGTTCATCACTGCCTGGGAGTTGCTTAATGTTTATTCACTTCGAATCCCCTGTGACTTTCAGCCAGATATGGTACAAGGGAAACTCTGGATTGTAGTGCAAATGAGTTAATGAATGAATAATAAAGGCATTAGAAGAGAGAGATTATGTGGGTTGGTTTCTCCAGGGAAGGTATCTCAGAGGAGGAGAAACTTAAAATGTATCTTGAAAATTGCTGACATGGGGTGGGGGGTAAAGGGGGGTGGAAACAGAGGGGGACAATGGAAACAAGACACTGATACAGGGATGACAAGATAGGGCTAGAGATGGGGCCATTACGACAGGAACAGAGGCCCTGGAATGGAATTAGTGGGAAATAAGTTTGGAGAGCTGATGAAGAGAACAGACCATACAGACACCATAAATAGAGGCAGGAAGTTTGGGGAGGTAGTAGAAACTCCCACTGAGCTCCTGGTCACAAACAATACAATCTCCATCAAACACAGCTCCTCCACTTGGCCGAGTCACACTGGAGAACACTACATAGGCCAAGGGTACAGGCTCATGCCTCTTCCCTCTGACGATGCTCACTGACCAAGCAGCCTTCCCAACCTCAGCTCTTCCTTCGGAATTTTCAGGCAGGAATCTAGACAGATGGCAGCTTGGTATCACTTTGCCATTATGTAGCCACCGGAAAATGTTGCAGTGTTGTTGTGCTTTTTTCAATCCTCTGCCCTAACCATATTATTTCATGCTCTGAGAGGTTTGCTTTGGTGAAACAATATGGAAAAAAAGAAAAAAGAAAAAAGAAAAGATAGTCTTAAATAGGTTTTCACTTTAAAGGGCAGAAAATAAGAATTCCAGCTCCCATGATTAACTAGGCACAGCTTCTACTCTGTGAGGTGCCAAAGCTTAACTGGAAAGACGTTAAATGCTTCAAGCTGTGCAAGCATGTGTTTCCTCAAATGGGCAGAAGTGATCCTTAGGAACACAGGCAAAGCTTTAATTGAGGCATGCGTACAGTTGCCTCTGTGACAATGGGGTTACAGGTCTACAAATTATTTATTCGGTAATTTTATTTTTTTCCTGAAAAGGTCAATATTAACCCATGGTAGGTGTATGTCTTTAAGAGATTCAAAATCTAAGAATATACAATACAGACAGTGATCGGATTGACTTGAGCGGGATAGGTAATCGTTTATTCCTGAGAGCAAGCTGCTACCCTTCCCTCTGGCAGGCACAGGCAGGGGAGAAAGATGACTGACCTTCAGAAAACGAAATAGCCATCCATTCTCTCACTTGATCCATATTTATTAGCATGGTTCGAAGATGCTTACTGTTAAGCATGTCTAGAAAAGATAGATCCTCCAACTATTAGTAAGCAACTCTTTCAAAATTCCCTTATGCTCAGTTGTCCATATGCCAATACATTTGTAAATTACTTTAATTATGTAGTTGCTCACTCAACAAATAATTATTAAATACCTAGAAAGTGCTAAATACTGTTCTGTGCACAGGAGGAATATATAAGGAGGAAGAAAAGAAAGGCAGAAACAAAATCCCTGCCCTCGGGGGCTTTCGCTATAGGAGGGAGAGGCAGACACTGAAAGAGTATGTGAGTATAAAGCAGGGAAGGCTGCTGGTGCAGAAAGTGTAGAAAAATGAATCATGGGAGGAGAGGAAGTGTGGAGTAGGCTGCAATTTGAATTAAGGTTTTGGGGGAAAGTCTCCCTGAGAAGGTATTTGAGGAAAGTCTTGAAGGATGGGAGGCAGTGATCCATATGGGCAGCGAGGAGAAGCGTCCGAGAAAAGGGCACAGGGGTTATTCAGGACCTGCCTGCTGTGTCCTCAGAAAGCAAGGACAGCGTTGTGACAGCAGAGTGGCCAAGTGGAAGGGCCGCTGGGCAGGTCAGCGAGCAGGAGCCTGAGCCTGAACTTTGGCCATCTTAGTGAAGGACGTTGGCTTTTATTTTTTTATAAACTGAGAAGTCCAAAAGGATTTTGAATCGATGAATGACAACTTGACTTTTGCGTGGAGAACAGACTGAAGGGAGACAAAATCAGGAGCGAAGAGGCCAGTTAGGAGGTTATAGAAATAACACATGAAGCACTGGCTCAGTAAAGGACATGCCGTGAAGTGGGTATGTTTTGAAAGTAGACATCGATGGTTCTTTAAATAGGTTTTCTTTCCTCTTAGATGATTTATTTACACTGAGGGCAGAGGTGCTTGTATGAAGTAACTGAAAGGAAGGAATGTTGTATGAAGTAAACCTCAGGAAAAGGGTTGGTGTGGATAGGGAGAAAGTCTGGAGAAAAATGTAGACATAGAGCAAAAGAAAGTTCCAGGCTGCCTACATCACATAGAATGGAGCATCCAGAAGGGAAAGAAAGATGCAGAGAGGTAGGAGCACTTCAAATATAAGTTGGTCACTTTGTAGTATTTCCTGGGGGCTGTGTGAGAGCAATACAGTTAGGGCACTGGATTTTTCCAGTCTCTAGATGTCAGCACCCCATCTTAACCCCAATCTAATGCCTCTGCAAGAGCAAAACTAGATCCATGGGAGCCCTTACTCAATCAAGGAAGACGTATAAAGAGAGAGACGGAGAACTGAAGAAACCCAGAGAAAAGGAATAGATAGAAGAGAGAGAAAAGAAGGAAAAGGCTCAAGAAGCAAAGAAAGATGAGCACGGAAAATATTTTAATAGTGTCGCAAGCAATTGCCCTCGCCGCTGTTCTGTGACACACCTGGTCCCTGCAGTGAGCCAATGATCAGGGTACAAAGATGCCTGAGCGAGGAGAAAACATTCCTGACCAGACTGACTTGACAAATGTTGGGCATCTAGGGGCCAGACTGTGTATATTTCAAATGCGCTCACTGATATTTTTTTATACGACCTGAATAAAGATAAACATGCTTTACAGAATCACTAAATTATCTAAGATGGTTTCAATTCCCTTTGATTGTACTGTTATTTTCAGCTAGAGTTGTAGAAAATAATTGAATATCAAAATCAGACCTGGCTGAAATTCAAACAAAATAATCTGATCAATCTGGACAGCTAAACTAGATAATTGATGCCTCCAAGTGGATTTTTTGGATCAACTAATCTTACAAAAATGAGTAATCCCGTTTGGCTGTCGGAACTGATCAAGCGAACCAGGTAATGGCAAAATGTTCCCCTTATTTGGGCTGCGGAGATACAGTTCAATGGTAGAAAGGCAGCTTTGAAAAATTCTCACTGGATGCTATTGGCTGTAGAGTTTTCCATGTTTTAATTCTCAGCCTCTTCTCCTAACGACTTGTTTGAACAGAAATGCGGTTTGCCGTCCAGGGTGGAGGACAAATGGTGCTGGGCTGTTTATTATGATTTTGTGGGCTCTTGCAGCTTTTTATCGCGGTTCATGTCCCTGTCATGATCCTAATGTCAAGTTGCTCGGTCATTACTTTTCTTCCTCTTCTTCCTGACACACATCTGGAAACTCACCAGCCCTTTTTCCTATCCAACCACTGAGTAGGCCTATTTCGAAAGTCAGGGCCAAGCGGCAATTCTGAGTAACTGCCCTCCTCCGTCTTCTTGAATTTCTCTTCCTCCCTTCCCCCAGCCCAGGCTGGGCACTCCTCCACCTGGCACCGTGTGGGGATTAACACGCGCGCGAGCCAACAAGACAATACAAAGGAACAATGGTGTTTCTACGCATCCAACCACATTACACTCTCCCCCTCTCCCACCTCGTTTCTATCTCATATGGGTCTTATACCCTAAATCCCGCTGGTTTCCTCCTCTCCATCATACGAATAGCTGCCTTATGGTAATAATAATAATAACCAACACACCAGGGCTTAATAAGGGCCAGGCACTGCTTTAGCCACTATATATATTAGCTCGTTTGATCGTCATTCAAGCACTATGCAATAGATACCATTATTGGGCACCTTTTATAGATGAGGGAACAGAAGTACCATTAAGTAACTTGCCCAAAGTCACTGCTCACAGGTAGAAACTCAAGGCCAGGCGGTCGAGCTATAGAGCTCAGGCTCGTAACTACTCTGGCCCAACTGAGTCTCAGCTGAGCCTGCTACAGTTATGTGCACATCTCCTGGCCTGGCAAACAACTGATGGGTTTTCTCGTCTGCTTTGTCTTTGGGGGTAGAATAGCATTCTCCCACTCTGCATGGAAGGAACTTGGAGATTTCCTCTCCTCTCACGGCCTGCGTGTCACAGACGTGCCCCATGGAGCTGCGACGGCAGAATGAGGACCACCGTTCATATTGGTGGAGTCCCTGCTGCCCCTAAGGTCCCCTCACCCTCTGTTCTCAAAGGCTGTGGAAACATCAGAGGAGCGAAAGGAGCAGTTGTGAGTTGCTGAATTCCCAGTCTGATGACCAAATAAGTCACTAGCTGATGTGTGGGTGTACATTCAGAAGTCTAGCTAAAAGGAGGCTTACAGAGCTTGTGATTCATTCAAGGGTACTTACTATGGCGCCAGGTACTAGACCAGCTGGGTGTTCTCAGTACTCCTGTCTGCTCCATTCCATGACAATCATTAGTTCTTCTTTCTTTCACTCACTTTACTTTATTCACTCAGTAATAAATTCGACTTTTATTAAGTTCCAATTGGGTGGCATCAGATAATGTGCTACATTGGAGGATACAACGTTGAAATACAATCTCCAGGCTGCAGTTCCTCCTATCTGAGAATCATTGCATGGTGACACTAACCATACTTCTTATCCTTTTTTATGGTAATGGGTGTGTCTTTGTTCACACAATCTCTAAAAAAGGCAACGCCCTGAATACCCAACCTTGGACCATTAAGAAGCCCTTTTAATACTAAACTGCAGCCAGCACTTGTATGGCTTGAGTTTTTGCAGAATTATCCGCTTCAAATGTTTTGTTGCTGATGAAGCAGGAGAGAAAATAAGAGTGCATATGTGGATATGTTTGTCTAAGTATTTGTCCCAGTTTCCAGCTGAATCAGTCTGAAAAAAATTAATCTTTGAAGCCTTAACTTCCTCATTTGAAAAATGGGATAATAATGTCTAATTTGAAGATTGTAGTGAAGATTAAATAAAATAATGTGCCTAAGGTGCCTGTATGTAAAAGATACTAAAATGGAGTAGAGGAAGGGGAGACAGAGGAGGGGAGGAGAATTCATGTCATGTGATTTTTGCACCAGTAAAAGTAATGTAATAGAGTAAACTCCATGGCCAATGAAATACCAGAATGACAACTTTCTTAAAGAAACGAAGGGTTTTTGTTTTTGTTTACGGTTTTGGTTTTGTGTTTTTGTGTGTGTGTGTGTGTGTGTGTGTGTTTTGGGGGGGGGCTTTGTTTGTTTTTTTTTTTTTTACTTTGGAGATTTTTTAATGAAGTACAAGAATCTTTTCTGTATTTTTAAGTTTAGTTATACTCTTCCTTCATTTTGTGGTTTTCTTATTGTAAATCTGATTCCCCATATTATTTGAGAAATTTTCTGTGGTCATTGTCCTTCCAATTCCTTCACAGGGAAATAGTGCTGTATTTTAGCATGAGATGCTTTTTTTTTCATTTTAAACTATCTCTGGGATAAGACATATTTCTGTTTAATATAAAAGCATTTCAGAAAAACATGGTAACAACTAGATTGAGAAAATGCAAGATTCTTGGTTTCAGAGGCCCAATTTTATATTATGTAAAAAGTGTTTGAGGCCAAGAAACCACAAGGAAAAAGAGAAAGAAACATTAACATATTTTAACCAACTTTTAGGATAACATAACTAAATATGAGTTCAACAGCCAGCTCAGCATATGATAAGAATCATTAGAGAACTGACTTTGAAAGAAAGACTAAAGCACCCTGATCTGGTTCTCTGAAAGCTCCTGGGAATCTTACTACAAGACGTTGAAATATATTTAAGAAACTGCTTAAGATCCAGCAACTGAAAATGTTTCAAGTTATAACTCACCAGAGTAAGAATAATACAGGCCACTATAGTAAAGTAGGGAAAAGGATATAAAACTTTTATACGCAGAAAGCCTTCAAAAATATACAGAAATCTAGTACAAGGGGCTTGGAGGTGCCATGTGTAAAAATAAGCAGAAGCAAAACAAGAGATTTTAGCTTTAGCAATGAGTGAGAGGTTTATACGCCAAACCACAGGAAAATATTTCAGTGGAAAATAATGGGCTCTTGAAATACATTTTCAGAATAACGGAGCAAAGGTAAAAGCTGTTCTCCTGACAACATACAAATGAGAAATTAAAGACAGGGGAGGAAAAAAAATGACATGAGTACTAACCCCAGCGATTGTTACTTCCTTGAGAAGGAATACCAAGAGAAGGGGAGGTGGCCAGTACTGGGAACCCATTTCCTGGAATAACTGGGAAAATGTTTTAAAGTGAGATGGTAGAAATTAAAACAGCAGCAAAAAGCTGGAAACTGATAAGGCGAAATAGACACCAGGTCTTGATAATATATCACTGTTATTACTAGATTAATGGCATGCTGTTCCACTATATCAAAACCTTTTGTAGGAAGGGATCATATAAAAGCATCAATAAAACAACTCTTTAAAACAATAAAGCAAACATATTCCATATGTTTTAGAGGAAATGAAGAAAAAATTAGTGAATATTTAAGGTTGTTTAGGTCTCTTTCACTAGGTTAGAGTAGTGAAAATTCAAAACAGAAGTAAACATTATTTTTCTAAAGGTTGGGGATTTAAAATCAAAGGAGGAGCCCAGGAAATATGCATTGAAGACCCGGCAATTTTCAGGTTAATTTGTTAATATGGATATCCTCCAAGCCTTTATTTTCTTTTTAACTCCTGATAGTAAAATTATATTTCTGTATTAACTATGCATTGCCAAGTTTCCTCTTTGTACCCTACGAATATAGCATAAGAAGCACAGGTGCATAATTGAAGATCTTTCAGCATTATTTGTACCAATAAATTATGAAATAAACACATATTATACAAATATTATGTATTAAATTATGTGCACACGATAGGAATAAGAAAAAATACTCACAAATCTAAGTCATATATATGTGTATGTATATATATATATATATATATATATATATATATATATACATATATATGTATATATATTGATTTATTCCTTAAAAAAGGCCTGTAAGGTAAATTTTTATTATCACTCTCACTTTATATGTGAAAACACAAAGCCTCAATATTAGAGTGAATTGCCCAAGATTACTGAACCTGTCGCTTTGATTTGAATCAAGGCTGTCTGGTGTTCCTGGTCTTTTAAGACTGTTATGCTTATGTTATGACTATGGCTATCAAATAAACAGGGAGGTCTATATACCTATGAAATCGCTCTGTTAAAAGTGTGCGAAGCATGGTGTGAACACAAAGGACGGCATGTCTAACTGGTTGGTGGGAAGGGCGGAGGGTTAGGAAAGTCTTGATCAAAACATAAGTAGGGTCAACTCATTTTTGTTTGTTTGTTTTTTTATCTAGTTCTATATGCATCAACAGGGACAGATCTTAAAACCAAAATGTGTGAAACGGAAATTTTCAGAAAAATATGTACAGATGATACAATTTATGTTGATTTTAAAAAAACATATAACAAACCTAAAAATAAAAAATAAAGTAGGAATTCACTTAGGTAATAAACTGGAGAAGGACATTGCTAGCGAAGATATAACTACGTGTTGTGAGAGAGCATACGTTTGAGGAAGATGAGATTACAAATAGCGCAATGTCACTAGCACACAAAACAGAAGTATGTATATTCACTAACTTATTTTCGCCTATCTGCTGCAGGCAAAGTAAGTTTTCAACATGCTTGATTTATCCTCCTTAATCGGAAGCCAAACATGTATTCCCTTCAAGTAAAGTAGACATTCACATTTAACTTGAAGAGATTATGATTGATTGGTATGCTGGAGACAGATTAAATTTCACCTGGATAGCTAATGTACGTGGCTTATCATTTTAAGTTCCAAGTACTGGGATTTTAACCAAAAGAAAAATAGATAAAGTATTTGACTTAATTGATTGGTCAGTCTAAACTGTATAGAGACAGCAAATTCAAAAAATCTGGTTATTTCCAATTTATGTGTAAATACAGCCTTACAAATATTCTATCTTCCTACCAAACACAGCTCTCTCTGTTGCCACTAGCATGTCTGTTTTTACAACTCATTTTAAAATTATTCAAGCATTTTTTAAAAACACCACAATGTGGTCTATTTTCTAACGGAATCTTTAGTGAAGTAAGAATACAAATATTGGCAGCAATATAATGAAGTAACTCCATATTATTAAGCTAGACTAGGCTGTTAATTTTTAAAAGGATTAGTCCCTCACATACTAAAATCCTTGGGGTCTTTGTTCTTTACTTTTTAGATATTGAATCATATTCTGAATGAAGTAGCTTTCTTGAAATGCCTTATGTATTACAGAATTATACACCTGAACTCCTTGTAATTCTGCTAACAATTGTTACCCCAATAAACTTCAATTAAAAAAAAATTCCTCTAAGAAAAGAATTAATGTTTAATGTTCTAGGGCCTAACTGGTGGCCCAAATAAACAGAATTAGACAATGAATTTTGAGCCTGACCAAATCTCACTTCCACTTCTCACGAACACCCCAGTACCCACCTCCTTCTTTCCTCCCATTTGAATTCCTTGACATTTCCCTGGAATGAAAGTGGACCTTATTTTGAAACCATGACAGCGCCTCTTATTTCCTGGCGCTATTTTCACCACTCCCTACTCCCACCCCACCGCAATGATCCTTCTGCTTGCAATGACTTACCCCGGCCTCCCTAACTGATAACACTCACTGAACCCTTGTCAAGAACCAAAGCTCCTTGGAGATTCAGCTGCTGCAGTTACTCACACCCCACTGATAAGATCTCAGGTACTGATCCCAGACAAGCCAGAATCTGGAGTCAGTCATGCTCTTCAGAGAGCCCACGGTTTCTGCTGCTCAGTTAATTCCCCTCAACTGCTTCCGGGCTTCAGCTCCATAAGGCCCTCAAATGACACACTTTGTCGCTGAACACATAGTGATAATAAAAAAAAAAAAAAAACTACAAAAAAAACCACCCACAACACCCTGCCTGATTTCCTGCACACACGGGGAGCCCTCAGGTGCCACTCCTCCACTCTGCTGGGCTGTAGTATCTCCCTACCTTCCTAGTCCACCATGCTTCTAGCTAGCAGCCATGGCCATGGGGATTCCCTGACATCACCATCTCTCCACGGGGACTGGACTCGCTCAGAACGTACAACTAATGCCAGGGGCCCTAAGTTACCACAACCCCAAAAGAGACTCTGATTCACGGAGTTGCTTCTATCAAAGGCCAGTCACTGCTGATGGATATTGTCAGGCCAGGACGTTGCTTTTTTCCAAGAAAAGTGAGGTAAGAAGGTTTGGTCTCATCAAGACACCTGGAGAGCCTGAATATAATAAATACCATGACAACTGTATTTTTAAACAGAGGCAAAGTGCCTCAGTATATACACTTTCATCCGTTTAAGTCAGCAATTTAACTTGATGAGATTTTTTTTTTTTTAGAGTTATCATATATTCATTTCTGACACCTAACGTCCAGGCCTCCTCTTCTGTCTTTTCATTTGCATCTACTATGGTTCTTGGTGTTTTTTACATTCATATTAAAAAATAAGTGAGAGGTTAAGTTGCCCTCTCTTCATTATGCATTTACTTTTGCACAATATTCTTTAGTGAAATTAGACACATTCACTGGAGGACCCTAAAATGCCAGTGACAGAAACAAAATCTAATCAATCCAATTTTCTCTTTCACTCAGAGGACTATTAATATATAAAAAAATCAGATTATCTTCAAGAATTTCAAATAGAGGATAATTTCCACCTATTTTTAGAGTGAGAAATGATTAGCTTGTGGGATATGCTAAATGACATGAGTATTAGCTGCATGAACTTCGGTCACTTCTGCACATATGCAATAGACTCTTCCCCACTTTCTAAGAGTCATTTTACAAAGAAATCCAATAAAATTGCTTTAAGCTGTGTAGTAAGGAATACCATATCTCTGAGTTTATGGTACTTTAGCATAGGCTAAGTGAAAGTCTTATATATTCCAGGAGAGCATGAGGCATGTCTGTTTTATTTATTTGTTAAAATGTGCTTGGCCCCCAAACACCTAAGGACAGCCTTAAACAATACTAAATACTGACCAATGAATTAAAACAATTCCTGTACTTGAAAGGATTCAATTCAATATATTACATAACTTCAACTGCAGCATTTCACAATTTCGCTTCTTTGTAATTGGTCCAAATCCCCTAGAGTTTTTAATATATTTGAATTATGTCTAACTATGACAATTTAGCAGAGATAAATTCCATTACTTGGGGTGAATATAAGGAACTTGGTTGGTAAATTCATTGTAATACGTGTATTTATAATCTGTCACATCACATAAAAATGTAAGTTGAAAACAATGGAGAAAACACACTATTAAAAGAGAATAAACTGGAACAGCCTCACCAGAAAATGTGAAAACTATTTTGGTGGATTTTGGTTTTGTTAAATTCTTAAATACGTTTGGCCTAACACATTTCCTTTTAATTCCCTTAATATACCCTGTGGATTTCCACAGAAATGTGAACCGTATGTTTCTGATTCATTTATAAGTGATTTGAAGCAAAGAGCCTCGTGAACAGTTTTGGGGAGGGCAGCTCTTTTATTTTAGTTAGTAAACAGCTGGAACCTGAACCCAGAAATCTTAGGGCTTCATTTAATACTCAAATTCCATACAGAGTGAAAGCATTCTTAACTGGATCAGGCACACTCCGCCTTTGACAGTGCCTTGCTCCAAATCTTACAGCTGGGAGGAATTATTTTGATAGTTCCCTCTATTTCTTGTCACTTTTATTTTAGAGGATACAAGCCTTTGACGGTGCAGAACTTGTGAGTCTGGACTAGATGACACCCCATCAGCTCTGTTTGTTTGCGCAGATCTAAGTAGGTGCTGTTACTGCCTCGGGAGCCGGCTTGCTCATCAGAGCCGCCTGAAAGATGGCTTTCCTCTCCCAGGAGGAAACTGAGATGACCAAGCAGAATAATTCCATAATCTCTCCTGACCCACCCACTGGAATGTATTTATGGAGAGAGAGAGCAAGAGACAGAAATTTTTACCTGACTCTCTGCAGGATGTGAGCAAACCAGTACGAAATTATCTATTTAATGACTGTTTTCACCAAGCCAATTATTCCTCAGATTTCTACTCTAACCCCTAACCCCTGCATCTTTCGTAAAGCATGGGGACACATCCATTTCCTTTTTCTCCTAGTTTGGGAAATCATTCACTAAAGGTCTGTGCCTGACTACTTAATGAAGGGTGCTTAGTCCCTGCTCTCCAGCTAGGTCCTTGCTCTGTCATATGTCTATCATCCCGTGGGTTTTATTTTGCTCATTAAAATGGCTGACATCTCTCTCTCGCTCTCTTTTTTTTTTTTTTTTAAATTAGCAACCACACCTCCTGGTCCTCGTCCTCCTTCAAGGGCACTCCTCCAACCTCTGTCAGATGCTGGTTTCCCTGTGGTTTGTGTTCATAAAGACCCTACACTCTGTAAAACATTAGATAATCTGCTTACGCTGGTGTCCACTTCGTCCCCCAACCCGCCCCACTGCCTCCTTCATTACGAAACCCCACGCCTTCCCTAGTACTTCTGAGGACTCCTTTGTAAACAAGATCTTAGGTCTGGAGGCATTCCTTTCCTTCTGATACTCATTGCAAACTAGAAATAAAAAGTCCTCTGGCTTTGAGATATATGTCATTTCTGTAGAAAAAAGCCCAACACAGAGGATTAGCATACTGAAATAAGAATAATCCGAAGGAAATTCCTAAGGAGAAAAACAGCTCTCTTTCATCAACTCTCTCTGGAATTGAAGAGAGATGAAACAGATATGTGTGGTATTTGCAGAAAGGAAAAAAAAAAAAAAAGGTGCTTTTCAGTACAGAGCATAAAATCTTCCTTCTGAGCTTCATAATAAATGAGCGTCTCGATCTTTTTCTTTTCTCAAACGAGAGATGTATAACTTGTCAGAAAAAAAAAAAAAAAGATACAGTGAAAGAAATAGGTGAGGAAATAGGTCCTGAGGTGCTCATTTAATAAACACTGCTGGACCAAGGTGTTGTGGAAAATAAGGCACCAGAGATGGAAGTGTGTTACCCTCATTTATAATCACTAAGGACCTCTTTTATTTCCCTGTTGACATAGATCATTCTTCCCTATTAAGATAAAAGTCCGAAGGCCTCACTCCAAAGTGGGGAGAGGAAAGAATTCCTGGGAATCTTTATGTTATTTTATTATTTGTTTTTAACCTCAGATGTTATTTAGTTTTAATCTCGCCCTTTACATTTTTCTTTTTAAAATGCATCGGGGGTGCCCAAAAAATCTATACACATTTTAAGAAAGGAAAAATCTGTGTTAAAATTACGTGGATGGTAACCACTTTGAGAACCTCTTGTAATTGCAGAAGTCAAACGTGACTTGTATTCATCTTTCGTTGTCGGTATTTTTTAAGTATGACAATTTCAATACAGTTTTTCCGTTCTTAAAATGTGCATATTTTTGGCACCCTCTGTATATTGTATAATGTGAATAATACACTGTATAGCACATGCAGACATCTTACAGATAAATACACAGATACACACAGGCTCAAAATGACCTTTGCTTTGTTTTGTTTTACTAATAGGAATGCATAATCAAAAATGTTTGGAGCCCACTGACCCATCAAAACGAACCCTGGACTGGTAATTCTGGATCTGAGGCATAGTTCCTGACCTATGCCTCAGCTGAATTCAGCTGCATTCCTTTGGACAACTCACTTAGATTTCTGAATCTCCATTTCCAGTTCCAAGGTTAAATGAGATACTGCCTGAAGTCCCTAATGACCCAATGTCACTTGTGTCTGTACACATGCTTATTAAAACCTCACTTGACATTTACAGTGACTTGCCACTCAACAGGTGGTAAGGGTGAATAAGCGCTGCCATCCAAGAGCTGGGAGTCTAACAGGAGAAGAAAATGAAAAAGCTTATTCCACTCTAATCGTTATAATGAGACCACCAGTAAGGGCTTCATGCTACTCTTCTAGACGGTTCCATGTTGGATACAACACTGTGTCCTTCTCAGGATTTTTCTGGTGCTGAGATTAGGGGCTTGGTTTACACATACAGAGGAAGGAAAGTTCTTAATGGCTATAGATTGGGAGCAAATAAAGGTTCACCTGTTAAAGATGAGCAAAGAAAATACTTAATGTAACCCAGAGCCAGCTTTCTTAAGTCTTCTTCCAAACCTCTCTCAGGAACATCCTCACATTTCTACCATAGAGAACTTTTTGGATTTTATGGATTATTCAAGAACCATTTTCTTAAAATCTTATGATTTGGGCAGACGGTTAGCTCAGTTGGTTAGAGTGTGGTGCTCATAACACCAAGGCTGCCGGTTCAATCCCCACATGAGCCACTTTGAGCTGCACGCTCCTTAAAAACAAACAAACAAACAAAAAAAAAAAAACAAGAAACAAGGAACTTATGATTCATTTTCTTAAATTAAGATCCTTGCATGTATCCCTTGTGAGTTGGAGAGTCGATTCTTAGGTTCTGATAAAGTTCTACTCTCTAATTACACTTCCCAGCTATAAAGAACATGGAGAATATTACATTCATTTTCTTTCACAATTAAAAGATCTTTATGTGACTTAACTCCCTTACTATATTTTTGATTTCTTGAAAAACAAAAACTGTGTTCAATGCATTTTGGATACCCCATGTAGCAAGCATGATTTTTTTACACAGAGAAGGTGCACAGAATGTACATTAAATGAGTGAATGAATGTGCAAGAGGAGAACAGTACTTTACCAAAATCTAGAAGAGCTTTCCCAACATGCAACCTGTGGACCATGTGCATCATTCACTCTTTTGAGACCTTGTTTAAATGCACTTTATTGGGCCCCGCCTCAAACCAATTGAATCTCTCATATATTAATAGGCTCACCAAGAGATTCTAGGCACGCAAAGTTGGAACCACTGAGCAAAACAAATGGCAATGCTCCTCCCCACCTTTTAGTTTCCAGGGGAGAGCTGGGACATGAAGGGTGATTTTTATCCTGCAATTTCTTGAAACTTAAATTTGCTCTTTGCTTGAGTTTGCTTTGTTTAGAATGCCATCTGAATCCCCAAGGCTGCATATGGGTGGTAGTTTGACAGTAGGTTAATAGTGGTGCTGGACTAGGGACCAACTGAAAGCAGTGACTACTAATGGCTACAATGCATTGAGTACTCATGGCACGCCAGGTTTTGTTTTAAGCATGTTTTACCTAGATTTATTTATTTAATCTTCATTCCAACCCACATTTATTAGGTTCTGTTATCAGGTCCATTTTACAGATAAGAAAACTGAGGCATGAAATAAAAGGATAAGTCACCCATGGTCCCACAATAAGTAAATGGTAGAGTCTGGCTTCAAACCCAGGCAAAATGGTTCTAAAGACTATACACTTCACCACTAGGCTAGACTGTAAAGAGCAGAATTCTAAGGAGTTCAAGGAAGAAAGAGATCATTGTTCTGTCATAAAAAAGAAGCCTTCTAACTGAGAAAAAGATAATGATGTGCTTCTGTGTCTGTGAGTTATTAAGAGCCATTGTGAAGATATGATTTGATAGCCTTTCCCTGAACAACAGTTGCCTAGTTGCTCTCACACCCTCTACACCCCAATCACAAATGTCAACCAGAGTTGGTGGCTGTGGTTGATCTCAGTATGAGTTGTCATCAAGTGGACGTGGGTTCTCAGTGTGGAGGAAGTCTAAGAGGTGTAGGGAAGCTTCGACCAAGGAATAGATATCTAAGGAACCCTGAAGATTTCATACACAGCATAAATAAAAATGCAATTTTAGGGAAAATTAATAGTGGGGGTGCCAAAAATAAGTATACAAGTAGACATTTTGGTCAACGTTGCTCAAGCAGTAGTTCGCCATAATAGGAAGTGTCTGGACACTGATGGTAACCACTTTGAGCACCTCTTGTCATTATTGCAGAAGTCAGACGTGACTTGCAGTCATCTTTTGTTATCAGGATATATTGAGTATTACAATTTTAATAGTTTTCCTTTCTTGAAAAGGGTATGCATTTTTTGGGCACCCTCTGTAAATTTTTCGCTGTGGACACACTAGGAAGTGGGAGCAAGGAACTTCTTATTTACCTTGATGGTAGCCCAGGTTACAGGAGATTTATCAAAATGGAAAGAACATGGAAATACAGACTCCAGACCAAGTCATTCTCACCAGACTGAAGTAATAGTGGTGGAGAAGGCAGTGTCCTGGGGGTGGGAAAAGCCATTCCTTTAGGTTTACAGCAATTGTACAGCCAGTATAGGTGCTGACAGGCACTTTACACTTCAGTCTTCTCTGGATAGGATGGACTGCGATCCATTCACTTTCTTTTCTCAGGTTAAGGCAGGACAGATCGGGTTGTGACACCCAGTTGTCATCAACGAGACATGTCAAACATGTCTTCCTGAGGCAGCTTTCTGATGCTCTGCTTGCTCTCAGTAAGACCCGAGGAACTTGGATCTCAGCAGTAGGGGGAATAGGCCAGTCTAGAGGGGATCTAAGACCCAGAATTACCTGTGTGATGGAGATGGACACACATTTCAGTCATGAAACGTTTTCTCAATGCCTGCTGTATTCCAGACGTAACACTAGTCTCCAGTGGGAGAATTTCCTGCAAGTCACATGCAAGAATATGTAATAGGTCAAGAAGTACTGGGAATGAGACAGATCCCAGTCACCAGATCTGGTCAACAAACACAGGAAAGAACATAAAGTAGATCATTTTTCTGAGGGATTAACGTTACAAAAAAAAAAAAAAAAAAAAAGCAAAAAGGATTCTTTTTCCCTCAACAAGGTGGAATGATTTTTTAAAAGCAAATCCTAACCATAAAATTGACAAAGGGGAAAGGTCGTTGAGAAAATATGCACCAAAACGTATCTTTCAGCATGAATATTTCAGGATAACTCACCATGCATTTAAAATGAAATGTGAATTATTCATTATCAAGAAAGTTCAAAGCCCTTCAACTGAATTTGTTTGACCTGTTTGGCAGCAAAATAAATCTGATGGGTGGTCTGGTTCAGGCTCCCGTCCAAGTCCAGTCACATTACATTTTCAGAGGATCAACATTGAAAAGCTCCGTGCCTGTTGCATCAACATGGGAACATCTCCCAAACACATGGCAACCAACACGTTACATAAACAAGTTTGCTCCATGAGCCAGACTCGGTAGTTTTCCAGAAAATCCAAGCTCAGCAAATGAAGAAGGGATTTGCATGTTCCGACTCAGAGCTCTACAACTTGAAACATATCACATGAACTTGAGGAGTGAAGATTCATCTCATTAATGCCAAAGCTCGGACATCATTTTCCAGCTCAAAAGGCAGAAAAGAGGCTACAATGCAAGTGTCTTCTGACTTTTAAATCAGTGTGTTTTCCATTACACGAGATGCTTCTCAGTTCAGTTTTCCGTATCACTAAAGCCTAGAGAGTTACTGAATATCCATCAACTTTTTTCTCTACTTTTATGTATCCAGTGTGGCCAGTAAGGCAAATAACCCAGACCTGAACGCACTAGTCTGCCATTCACTCTGTAAACAAGTCACCTAACTTCTCTCAAGTCCATATGTCTAGCCTACAACTAACTATACTGACTAAATTCAAGGCCCTTTAAAATGATTGTACAAAGATTCCTACAGAGTACAAGTACCACGCAAGCATGTGATAACCATCAGCTCCCTGAGATTAAGGATTCTAAACATACTTATGCAGCTAAAGTACCTTGTGTATAGAGGTAATAATAATTGAACATTATTAAACACATGCTATGTGTCAGGCACTGTTCTAAATACTTTATTTGTATAAATGGATTTAATCTTTACCACAAGTCTATGAGGAATTACTATTATTGTTCCCATTCTACATATGACATCTGAGGCTCAAAGAGGTAATGGAGACCTGAGATTGCAGCCCCAGAAGCCCCACTTCATGACCACGATGGCTTAAGGCGTGTGATATAATTAACAGCACTGGGCCAGTAACCAATAAACTGTCACTCTGTTTCTGGTTCAGGGACCTCCTATCCAGAGCCTAGAACCAAATGCATGCTCACAAAATGCTTACTGAACTTACTGATACATAACGCCTTCTTTCATAAGTCTTTGAATCTCATCTCACTCACCTACCTCACCGGTATCAGTGAGGCTCCATGAGAAAACAAGGGCTATTAGCAATGTTTGTGAAGACACAAATGATAGCCGTGCCTAGAAAGCGCGACTGATTTGCTCCACTCTAATCTACTGTGTGGTGAATTAGGTTTAGACGTCAGAGTAGAACTCGCTGACTATGTTCCCGTGTACAGAAGAGTCAGGAGGCCTTGGAAGCCTTAAGCAAGGCCAAAGTCTTGCGGCAGGTCCATCTCATAATTCTACCGTGGAAAACGTGAGGCCCACGGGATGGTTCCACTGCCAGATCACTTCCTGTGCTATATCCTGAGGCCTCCACAGCTTTGGCCACTCATCCCAACAGGCCCTCCCTTCTACAGCTGGTCTGGCTGACAACTTTTAGGATGTGAAATAATGCAAGCATGTGACACTATTATTACCATGTGTAGTGGGTTGAATATGGTCCCCCCACAACTCATGTCTATCCAGAACTTTCAGGATGTTACTTCATTGGGAAATAGGGTCTTCACAGATGGAATTAGTTAAGGATTTTGAGATAAAATCTTCCTGGATTTAG